>NC_091821.1:516755209-517058959 GCF_038994185.2 Dermacentor albipictus
AGCAATGGCTTAGCTATTTTCATGTAACTGCCACGCTTTATAACTTACAAAGAGATCACCCCTCACAGGCCACAATTTATATAATTCTAATTTCAACGAATTGGCCACTTCTTTCAGCCCACGAATATTCGCAAATTCACAAGGCTATTTTTATAGCACGCAAATAAAAGACGCGTTCTCTTGCTCATCATCACTGCGTCAGGATATTAATCATTCATTACAGCATCCATTGCGTGCTATAAACCAAACCCCTTTCCTAAACGTGTGCTATATAGCTAAAACATACACAGCGTACACCAGTAAATGAAGCCTTTTTGCAAAACCGTACCAAAACTATTTTCGGTTAAATCATGTTTAGAGCATACGTATTCAGTGATTTGGGTCCTAATTTTTATTTGCATTCTTTATTAACCACCATCAGTAAATATACCAGTCAAATAGACTGCTCAGCATTGTGCTGTTTGTTGACGATGTCTTTGTGTGCAGTTTTGTTTTCCTATGTGCCAAAATAAAAACGCTGATTGTATGCTGTTTTTGAGAGCATAAAAAAGCAATACGGAGCTCTTCAACAAGAACAGACATCATGACATCATTTTATGTTCTGGAAGGGCATCCATTAGAGTGTCCAAATCGGACAAATTTCATATATCAATTGATATGTGATGTGAATTTGTTACATTGGTTACAAGGGTTTTGCAAAAACCTTATTGAGATATTAGTTGTACATTTCAGAGACACCTATATAAATCGAATTTCTTCCGGCTTAGATGAACTAGAGGCAGTTCACAGAAATGTGACAATTTTTTATTGCTGAGTGACAGAGTTATAAATTAGAAAGTTTTTTTTCTGAGAACCTGTGAATTTCAACAATATTTACTAAAAATACACTGACTGAACGAAAGATTCACTGCGAATAGTCACTAGATTGTAATTTTTCCTTTAAAATGCAACAAACTTCATTAATTCAGGTTCAGTGGATGCCGAGAAAAGTGCTTTCATCTTTTCAACGTATTTAGATGAGATCACCCGATCTGCAGCTTCTTATTGAGTGCTGCTTTTAGTTTTTCCTGTACAATTTAAACATTGTCCTTTTCGCCTTCAACGCGTCTCTTACAATGGGCATCGTGAAATTCACTATTTTAAGCCAATACATGTTGCTCATGATGTGATGCGCACTGGTTATTTTTGTCATGCCCTGAATTCTGCCACTTTTCTAATTTATAGATATATGTCACATCTTTATTTCTTCCCGACACATGGTTATGCACTACATGAAGAACTATTTTTCTCGCGAGATATGGTATTATGTGAAACACTGGTCTTTACTTCGAGTTGTTGACAAATTCGATTGCGCTGTGCCATCTGCTAGCCACTTGGTTAGCTCAGATGGTGGAGCAGCTGCCCCGGAAAGGCGGTGGTCCCGGGTTCGAGTCCCGGACCAGGACAAATTTTTCTTCAACTGCGAAGTTTTCTTTCGAGGAACCCCTATGGGTTTTCTTTGTAGCAATTGCTCCGAACGGGTGGATGTCTGATTTTCCCTTTATTAATTACTTCTCTCCACCTTGCGGGTTTCCGCAGAACTATTACGTGATATAGTGCTTATGATATGGGATGCGCAATACTTATGTTTCCGTGCTCTGAATGCTGCCTTTCCTAGTTGTAAATCTTTGTCACTGTAAATGTGTGTCCTTTTTCTGCAAGCCATCTTACAGACTTCGTGAAATGCTTTCGTTTTCTTCCCAACTTAGTTTTTCCCACGACGTGGTCCAGACGGTTTCATGACCGAGTTTGTTATTTATCGTCAGCAGTTTTATTTATAAAGTTCATGTTCTTTTTCTTGGAGTTCTTCTATCTATACTTACGCTTTATTCACTATTTATTTGATCGTGCCATTTGCTGATGTTTGTGAACTTTGTATTGCTTCTGTTTTTCTTTTGTATATTCAAGAAATCATGCCCCTTCGTATTAGGCCCTGTTTCGGGCTTGCAATTGTGTGTAAAGGAAATGAAATAACTGATACTAACCTTCTTTCAAATGACACAATAATTTCAAAAAATTTTTCTAATAATCTCAACAAGGCGTTTTCCTTGTCTCAGCAATAACCTGAAGACAGGTTTCGGATGGGTGTCAGCTCTTTGTGCTTAATAGCCTGGCGTACGCAACGCGTTAGCAGTGATTTTTTTCATGCGAGCCGTGCACTGAGAGCAAGATGCATTCCAGGTCCGGCTGGGTGGGGTATATGCAGCACGAAATGTAACGCACAATGAGTGAAAAAGAATGGCTTTGCTCTCAACTGAACCTTTATTAGGAAAGCCAATCCCTACATGCACATCGCGTCATACGCAAGGTGATCAAAATCAGAGTTACTTGCCAAACCAATTTCACTTTGATTTAACAATATGAATGAGGTACTGAAGCACCCAGTCACGTGTTATACGATAAAACAAAGACTCCAATATTTCGCTGAACGTCGTATCGCGACGTTCATGCTCGCTTGATCTTTTATTGATGCACCTGCCGCTTTTACTTATGTTTTCCGGGTGTCCAGGAAATCAAAGAAACAACACCAGTAGCCCAATCAACAAAGCGTACATGCTTTGTTTCACAATACACCTTGGTCGAGACACTTTTTTTGCGCAAGTACGGACGCTTGCAAGGCGCGGAAAATACACGAGGCAAACCATGACACGATGCAACACTCGAGTTGTGAAAAAGAGCCCCGATGCGATGGCATGTCTATTCTTCGATGCTTTTTTAGAGTGAATCTCTGAGGCAACCGTTCATTCGGCGAGCGTTGGCGTAACCGAGCGAACGAGCGCCGCCGAGAAGTTCCGTGTCGATGGAAGGGCTACGCTTCTCCGCGGCGTCAGTTCGCGGAGCAAGCGTGTGTGACGGTGATCACTACTTCTGCAAGGGGTCATGAAGAGTGGCTATGATTAAGGCTCGATGTGAGGCTCCCTTGGGTGCTGTCGCCGCTGACACTGGTGGCGCGACTTCCCCGCGACGAAGGGCTGCTCTCTTCGTTGGTGGGGCGAGAGCCTCAGGCGGAAAGCGTGTACTGTCGCGCAAGACGGGCTGTACGTGGTGTACGAAATGGCTCCAGAGTAGCGCGCGCGTCGCATCCATAGAAACGAAGCGGTGCACGAGCGGAGGTCGGTCTTCGGCGGGTGCTGTAAACCGTACCGACACGTCACCCACGCTGTACCTCTTGCGACCTTCTGATTAGCGAGACAGGCGCGTCACACTTGACTGCATTTGGTAGTTGCCGCACGAGGCAGATCGTCAGCCAGTCAGTATATATAGCTAGAGGAAAACTCGTATAGTGTTGCGCTTAAATTTCGCATAAGGGGTTTCTGTCGAGGTCATGGTGTACGAGTTCTTTTAATAAAGCTTTTATTGAGAATGTAATGCTTGGTCCTTTCGCTTTTTCTTATTCCTAATGTTTTGCGCTACTTTCCGTTAATATTGCTACGTAGGAAGACTACGACGAAAAGCTATTTACAAGTATATTTACAAGGCAATACGCCGCAGTTGGCCAAGAGGCAACAGCCTGCGCTATTCCAATCGTCGTCGTCGTCTTCTTACTGCTCGGCTCTTCGTCATTGGAAATACCATCCCGTAGCACTACCCCCGGCGGCAAAAGGGCCGTCCCGGAGCGACAAAAGGCCGTACTCTGAAGCAGTGTATTAGATCTTGAGCCTACTGACGTGCACGACATCACTAGATGGCAGAGTAGATGACGAGGTTCAGCTCACAGGAGCAATTTCGTACGTCACAGGCGTCACCTGGCGCAGCACGCGGTAGGGCCCTGTGTATCGCGAAAGGAGCTTTTCTGAAAGTCCGACGTGACGAGAGGGCGACCACAGGAGCACGAATGCACCAGGCGAAAACTGTACATCACGGTGGCGGGCGTTGTACTGAAGCTGCTGCGTGGTTTGCGAGTCCGTCAGTCGAGCACTAGCAAGCTGGCGTGCATGGTCGGCGAGGGCGATGGCGTCGCGCGCATACTCGATTGTTCAGGTCGCAGCAGGAGGAAGTACCGTTTCAAGGGGCAAGGTCGGTTCGCGACCGTAGAGTAGATAAAATGGAAAAAATCCGGCGGTGTCGTGCCGGGAAGAATTACAAGCAAATGTGACGTAAGGAAGGGCAACGTCCCAGTCGTGGTGGTCCTTCGAAACGTACTTGGACAGAATGTCGGTAAGAGTACGGTTTAACCGCTCCGTCAGGCCATTGGTTTGAGGATGGTATGAGGTAGCCAGCTTGTGTTGAATAGAGCAGGAACGCACAATGTTCCCGATAACTTTCGAGAGGAAATTACGACCATGGT
Source organism: Dermacentor albipictus (assembly GCF_038994185.2). NCBI lineage: Eukaryota > Metazoa > Arthropoda > Arachnida > Ixodida > Ixodidae > Dermacentor > Dermacentor albipictus. Next base: position 516,759,537 of record NC_091821.1, read on the forward strand.
CAGTAAGCAGCTGTTGTGGGGCGCCATGCACTAAGATAATGTCACGCAAGAGAAAGTCCGCGACGTCAGTGGCGCAACTGGTAGGGAGAGCCCGCGTGATAGCGTATCGGGTGGCGTAATCAGTTGCGACGGCTACCCATTTGTTCCCAGAGGATGACGTGGGAAAGGGACCGAGAAGGTCTAATCCAACTCGAAAAAGTGGTTCCACAGGGACGGTGATCGGCTGCAGATGACCGGAAGGTAGCACCTGAGGTGCTTTCCGACGCTGGCAGGGATCACAGGCAGCAACACAGCGTCGGACGGAGCGAGCGAGACCAGGCCAATAAAAGCGGCGGCGGACGCGGTCGTACGTGCGGGTTACGCCAAGATGTCCTGCAGTGGGTGCGTCATCCATCTCAAAGAGCACAGACTGTCGTAGATGTTTTGGCACGACAAGAAGAACATCAGGGCCATCAGGGAGGAAGTTCCTTCGATACAGAATGCCGCCCTGGAGGATATATCGGTGAACGGATGCGTCGGTAGGTGTGGAGCGCAGACGCTCGATGAGTACTCGCAGTGATAGGTGTCGGTACTGCTCATCGGCGATGTTAGCGAAGGCAGACGCAGAGAAAATGCCGTTGGCGGTGCTACTGTCGGCGTCGTCAGGCTCGTCTACCGGGTAGCGAGACATGCAGTCAGCGTCCTTCTGTAGTCGGCCAGATTGGTAGGTGACAGAGAACGAATATTCTTGGAGGCGTAAGGCCCAGCGACCAAGTCTTCCTGTAGGGTCTTTCAATGAGCATAACCAGCAAAGCGCGTGATGGTCTGTGACAACGGAAAACGGTCGGCCATATAAGTATGGGCGGAACTTCGCAACCGCCCAAACTAGGGCCAGACACTCACGCTCAGTGATGGAATAGTTGCGCTCCGCGGGCGAGAGGAGCCTGCTGCTGTAAGCGATAACACGGTCGTGGCCACGCTGGCGTTGTGCCAGTACTGTGCCAATTCCGTGACCGCTGGCATCAGTACGGACGTCGGTAGGCGCAGAAGAATCGAAATGGGCCAGAACGGGAGGCGTTGTGAGAAGGTCGATTAGAAGCGAGAATGCAGAGGCCTCGTTATCGCCCCACTGGAAAGGGGCCTCTTTTTTTAAAAGCTCGGTTAGTGGTCGTGCTATGGCCGCGAAATTTTCCACGGAAGAGCGGAAGTACGAGCAAAGGCCGATGAAGCTGCGCACCTCCTTGACAAACTTTGGAACAGGGAAGTGCGTAACAGCATGGATCTTGCCTGGGTCCGGTTGCACTCCGTTCGCGTGAACGAGATCTCCAAGGACGGTAATCTGGCGACGGCCGAATTGGCACTTCGATGCGTTCAGTTGCGGACCGGCTCGCCGAAAAACGTTCAGGACTGCTGAGAGGCGTTCGAGGTGCGTAGCGAATGTTGGGGAGAATACTATAACGTCGTCCAAGTAGCACAGGCACGTGTACCATTTGAAACCGTGAAGAAGGGAGTTCATCATGCGTTCAAAAGGGGCAGGAGCGTTACATAGGCCGAACGGCATCACTTTGAATTGATAAAGACCGTCGGGTGTTACAAAGGCAGTCTTCTCGAGGTCCAGATCGTCCACGGCAATCTGCCAATAGCCGGAGCGAAGGTCAATAGGGGACAAATTGCGGGCACCGTGGAGGCAGTCAAGGGCGTCATCAATCCGAGGTAGGGGATACACTTCCTTTTTGGTAACCCTGTTAAGGTGCCGATAATCCACGCAAAAGCGCCATGAGCCATCCTTCTTATTTACCAGCACGACAGGTGACGCCCATGGACTACATGGCGGTTCAATATTGTTCTTGGCAAGCATTTTGCGAACTTCGGTGTGAATAACTTGATGCTCAGCCGGTGATACTCGATACGGGCGGCGATGAATAGGAGGGGCATCGCCGGTGTTAATGCGATGTTCAACAGCTGTTGTTTGGGCCAAAACACGATCGTTAAAGTCAAAAATATCTTGGTAGGAAATCAGAACGTGGTAGAGCGCACGAGCGTGCTCGGACGGCCAGTCGGGTGCAATCATTCTCTGTAAGTTGGCGATGGTATAAGTTGCCGACTGCGATGGTAGAGGAGGATCGGCTGAATTTTCGTCTACTGAAATCGAAGCTACAGAGTGGTCCTCAAATGAGCAAAGTTGGGCCAGAGACATCCCGCGTGGCAGTACTTGTGTCGTCAAGCGAAAATTGACCACTGGCAAAGAGACGCAATTCGCCGTAATAGGTAAAACTGTATGAGGTACTGTGATCCCGTGTGTAAGGAGGACGTGTTGCATAGGAGCCGCGATGTAGTGACCGTCGGAGACTGGTGGGGATAGCACGAAGTCAACGTAAATCAGTGCCGAAGGTGGCAAGCGAACGAAGTCGACGGAACGAAAGCGAGTAGGGTGCTGTTCACCGGGATCCAGAACAGGCAGGTTGAGGCGGAGAGTACTGGCGGAGCAATCGATGAGAGCAGAATGTCTTGAGAGGAAGTCTAAGCCGAGGATGATGTCGTGGGGACAGTGAGCGATGACTGTGAATAGCAGGGTAGTGGAGCGATTGGCGAAGGTGACATGGGCGGCACACATACCAATTACAGGGGCTCTTCCGCCATGGGCAACACGGACAGCAGGCGTTGTGGCGGGCCTGATTATTTTCCTCAGCCGGTTACGAAGGTCAGCGCTCATTACCGACAAATGCGCCCCAGTGTCTATGAGAGAAGATACAAGAACACCGACGACATGCACGTCAAAAAGATTCAGATGAGTGGGCAACGTCAGGACAGGATTTGGCGGTGTAGGGAGCAATGCAGAGTCACCTCGAGGCGCTGCATCGTCTAACTGAGCATGTGTTGGTGGGCTAGTTGGTTAAGCATGACTACAAAGACGAAAAAAAGAAAATTTTATTCTGTATCTTCGCTTCCTTGTGCGATGCAGATGACTGCCCTGTTTATTTCTTGTTGTTTTGATCCTTGACAGCAGCTATATATTACTATGTCAAGAAATAAAACACTCAGTTGTTAGTGCGCCTACGTGCTGTCTCGTGTTCCCCTTCTTCGTGTGTTGTTTTGTTCGGCGCCGTCTTTGTACGCATCGTCTAGTTTTCCGGCTGGGTGCGGCGTCCGAAGGGAGTCGGCGAATAGGAGCGACGTGGCTGGGGGGAGCGAGATTGTCGTCATTGGGGCGAAGGCGAACGAGAATAGGGGCGGTTCGGCGCAGGAGAATCGGTGGCGGCATTATCTGAGCGGGCAGCATAGGGACGAGAAAGGCCACCTGGGGGGCGAGACTAAGCAGTATGTGTAGACTGCTTCGGGTAACTCCAGCGACTGCGACAGTGCCGAGAAATGTGCCCAATTCGATGGCAGTGAAAACAAATTGGCTTGTCGTCTGCAGTGCGCCATTCAGAGGGGCTGCGGAAACGTGGTGGGTAAGAAGGTACGGGACGGGGCGGAATCGAAGAAGCCGGGTGGGTATCAGGGCGATGGGCCGAGTAGATGGTGTGCACACCCATGTTGGCGAACTGCCTGCACCAGGGAAACCGTTACTGCAGGTGCATTGGAGGGGCTGGAGTCGAAGGCAGCCGGATAGGCGGACTCGATCTCACGCCGGACAATCCTGTTAATATCGCCAGTGTTATTGGGACGAGGAGCGTCGGCACAGGAAGATGTCGCTGGGGTGTTGGGCAAACGGGCAAACTGTTGGTCGATACGTCGGCTTTTAGCGAGTTTCAGGCGGCGGCACTCTTTTATAACTGCATCGACCGTCGCCACGTTGTTAAATACGAGCAAGTTGAAGGCGTCATCGGCAATGCCTTTGAGAATGTGGGAGACCTTGTCGGACTCAGTCATGTGTGCGTCAACTTTGCGGCACAGAGCCAAGACGTCCTGAATTTACGTGACGTAGGGCTCTGTTGACATCTGCACACGACCGGAAAGCGCCTTCTGCGCGGCAAGTTGGTGACCGTAGGGGTTGCCGAACAAGTCTCGGAGCTTTTGCTTAAGCGAATCGTAACTGGTGAGCTCATCTTCGTGCGTCCGATACCAAACTCATGGTGTGCCACCGAGGTAAAAGACTACGTTTGCGAGTATGACAGTAAGGTCCCACCGGTGATTGCGGCTGACGTGTCCATGCAGGCTGATCCTGTCCGCGACTACTTCCCCATCTTTTGCCGAGAATACGCCAGGATCACGGGGAGCGGGGAGAGTGATGTAGGTCATCGAAGTGGCAGCAGGTGTCGGAGCCGGCGGAGTCGAGTTGTCGTCGCCGGGAGCCATGAAGGAAGGCTAGACGTACCGTCCACTGCGAAGCTCGGTGACGAGGTACAGGGAACGTCCACCTCCACCAGATATGTTACGTAGGAAAACTACGACGAAAAGCCATTTACAAGTGTGTTTACAAGACGATACGCCGCAGTTGGCCAAGAGGCAACAGCCCGCGCTAGCTTCCAATCGTCGTCGTCGTCTTCTTACTGCTCGGCTCTTCGTCATTGGAAATACTATCCCGTAGCACTATGCTGAGAACATACAAGGCTTCGTGGGAAGAGAAGGTTTAAATACTTTTCAGAGGAAATCTGGGGATATCATAACTGAATGAAAATGACGCCGACTAAGTGTTCACGGGCTCTATCGCCATTGGACAACTCATATGCCTCATCTGACCAAATCAGCGAAGTGTTGTTCCGTCGTTGCATGATTGGGACGCCTATAGCGAGCACGCGGTGAAAATCTCCGTGGCGAGATACGCGCCTAATCCGCGAGAGACGGAAAACAGAAGCATGCCGAAAGTGTCGAACGTCGGCGGTCAAAGCTCCAGAGAACATGGCCGTCCGTGGAGCTGCCCCCTGACCATTTTCCAAGGCATTTGCCAGCAGGAGCATTGCAGCTAGGAGCACGGCTGGGCCTGCTGTCCAACCTTTTGCAGCGACGATTGCGTATCGCGGGCAAGACTTGGTTCACCGGAGCACCGTTCGTGGCTAATGGCAGCACGTGCGCCGAGAGCTCGTCGACTGCTGGGTGGGGTGCGGGGTGGGGGGGAGGCTGGCTGAATATTTTTGCAACGTGCACTACGGGTGCAGGCTGAGCATTCATCCCCAGTTGTCAAGAGCCTTCCTTACCTTCCAACATCTAGGCGCGTTCTACGCCATGGTGTTATCACACCTCACTTCGCAACTTCTCGTTTTCTGTCCACCCTACCGTCAGCTGTTTTGAACTGTTTGTTTCTCGGACTCATGACAACCTTAGTTCTTCTGGCTTAGCATGTGCGTCGCGTCAAGTGTCTTTATGGTCTGCGCGCTTCTAGTTCCGCTTTCGTAGTTTCAATATTTAAATAAGTGTGGTTTGTGCTTTTATCCGGCGTTCAACTACTTTCCTTGCGTCCCTTCCTCATAGCGCCGTGCGACAACCAAGTGAAAGGAAAGTCCCAGAACTTCTTTGCCATGGCTAATAAGGTGGTCTGCTAAAGGTGGATTGAAGCATGAAATTCAGTCGTTTACGGGTGAAGGCTACAAGTTTGCATTTTTTTGTCTATAGCAACGTTAACAATGAGGAGCACCAGCTGTAATGCCGTCGTGGTACTGCCAAAGAGAGGGGATCGGTCGATGAGTGAATTTAACGGTAAAAGAAGAATTCATGGGTGAGGAGCTGAAATAATTATGTAGGAGTATGAATATTAGCAATAACAGTGGTCCTATGGACGCTACTTGGGATCACCTGATGATACTTCACTATGGAGGCAAGAATTGTTGCTGAGAGTTGTAAATTGTTTGCGAAATGACTGAAAGCTTCTGATCTAAGGGTTTGTCATGGAGTTTGTAGGGAGACACTGTACGTAGCCTGTTGGTCGACCATTCGCTACGTGGTTGATTCCGTTGGCGAAAACAATGAATATACTTTAAAATTGAAACAGGGCAAGATGATTTAAGTCCAAGTTGAGTTGCACTTCATTTGTACATTCTGTTATCTGCGTTGGAGAAGATATCCCCTTCCATGATCCATGTTGTTTAGGAAAAAGTTTCCAAAAGCAATGCAATATTTGATGCACTAAAGGACCTGGAAGGTTTCAGAACATCCATGGTCGGGCACCATGGTCAGCTGCAGGGCATCGGGTGGTGAGCCTTCTCCAGTTGCCACGCTGGATGACACGTCGTAGACGGCCAGCGGGCGCACCAGGCGGCTGGGCCCCACATACAGTTCAGACGGCTCGTAAGTGTTGGTAAAGCTGTCGCTGTCCGTCGAACTGGGACCTCCAACGGGCCGCATGAGCGAACCTGCTACCACGCCCTGCGCAAAAGTGCAGTTCGATTAAGTTTCTCGTTCAAAATTACTTCTGCTGTCGAAAATATGTATAGCAGGAAGGCGTTATGTGCATTACGTCTGGTTTTGTAAAAACTCGAGACAAATGCCAGGGAAACTAGGGTGCATTATTTAGTCACGTAACAGTGTATACTGCCAGCGGAGATACGAGTAGACGATGTTTGTTTTAGCTGCATGAAGTAAACAAATTGCTTGTGGCAAATAGCACAATTCTCATCCTTGATTTAAACTACTCGACGAGATGGCCCGTACATTTATCAGAAATAAAAATGCCTAATAGGACAATTTGTTAATAAGAGAAAATAAATAGGTTGCGCAAAATGTCAGTAGGAAGTGCGGCTATAGAGGGCGCATGGCACGGGAGTTCATGTCGCTGCTCGAATACATGGTGACATATAACATGGGCTGCACTCGGACCTTCGGGTGAATTGTCCTTCACAGTGCTTGAAGCGTAGCCTACCAAGCAACGAGGTCGTCGGACTTTACACTGGTGCTGAAACCCGGGACCGGCTTCTTTTGAGTGCGTCGGAACGCCTGCTAAACACGACAAAAGCTCGGCGACTCCATGTCACTAAAATCATCAAAGAACTTGAGCATCTTCCAGCCAGTAACGAGTTCGGTGTCGCAGGGCTTTGCAGCATTCTTCGGCGCCCCGAGAAAAGCAACCATGAGCTCGCAAAGGCCAGCTAAGCACGGCAGGCAGAGATGACTGATGAGGACATGGGTACTGACATTGACTCTGTGCGAGAAGCGTTGGTCTTCTACGAGACCACATCCAGGAACTAACGCTCCGGACTTCGTCGACGTCCAGACCCAATGGTGATGCACCAACTGATTTATCTTTTTTTGCGTTCAACAAGCCTGAGAAAAGCTTCCATCCTCTTTGGAGCGAGTCGTTATAAGCTAGGCCTAACGATATTCGAGGGTTTCCTTATGATATGGTTCCCATTTTCCGACCTCTTTCCATCCTTAGTACAGCAGGACCCGCGACTCAATAACGTCTTTCGGTTCCATTACCTTCGGCATATTCCATACGACCTAACGGCAAAGGCTATTGGCGTTATACTTACCAAGATACTGCATGATTACAAGAACGTCATTTGTATCTTGGAGGAGTGGTTCCGAAGCATGCAAATTATTGAACAAAAGCACACTTGTAAAACCGCCACGCTCTAAAGAACACCTAACATAGGAGGAGCTTGCCTCTTTTGAAATGTATTGGCTTTCCATTATACAAAAGCAGTGATTCGGTCTTGAATTATCAGTCCTCCAGGCAGGAGCAAACCCCCACAAGGTATCTAAAATTCTGCATATGTACCCCTTTGTTGCGGAGGAAGATAATTCGCTACAGATTAAAATAGGATTTGGGATCGTCCCACACCATGGTGGCACCAAGCACCCAATCCTGTTTCACGGTAATTACCATGCCACTGAACTCATCGCAACATGCTTGCACCGGAGGCCTTTCCACGGCGGAGCTACTACGGCCTTCGCATAACTGCGAAGGGCTTTCAGGAAGGTGAAGCATTGCGTGAAAAGAGTAATAAGGCGTTGTACTTCGTGGGCTTGCTTGATCGCGAAGCCAGCGACCGCTTCGACAGCGGCGCTACCTGCTGACCGAGTGAATATGTAGAAACCAGTTGCCATTCTTGGGGCGGATTTTACTAGACCAGTATAGCTGAATAGTACGATGGTCCAGTGTACTATGGTTACTGTAGTTTACATCTTAACTATTGCTTTACGGCACATATTTGCATCTATGAATTGCATCTCCTGATTACGCAGGGTATATTGATTTAGATCGAGATCTCAAGACTACGACCGTTTCAAGTTGATAATGTTAAAGTGTCCGACGAAATGAATTGGCCTTCCAGTTACTTTAGTGCTTCAGTGTATCAAACAGCGTTTTCGTAGAAAGGTAAATGGAATAACAATGCCTTTGGACCGCCAGTTTGAATGTGCATATGTCGAAACCGATGTTATCTCCTGAATTCGTAGTAATACTTATCTTGAGAATTCGCGTCACATGCCCACTAGCGGTAATTCGTGGATTGAAGTAGGCGCTGCAAGCTAATCAATCAGCGTATAATTAGCGTATATAGGTCAAATATTTAAAAACGCATTTTCATTTCTCATAGAAGTAATGCCCACTTCACTGAGTAATTTAGATCAAGAGCTAGAAGTGTCTTATTAGCCATATGTAATCTACAAAAATGTGCTGAAGCTAGAAAAAAAAAACCAGGACACCTAAGCACTTGTTATGAGTTCTCAATGCGAAAGTATTAATGTCCCATTGAATACTGCTGAGTGGTCCTTGTAGTGTTGCGCCGTCAGTAATATACCATAGGAGTAGGTGCTGCCAGAGCGAGCAAGTAGCAGTAGCTTTCGGTGCCAACGCCGCATAGTACCATAGACCGAGGCAGCAGCCGCTTAATCCAGTGCGGGGAGACAGAGACACGGACCGCGGCACGTTCGCGCAACGCGACAATACATCGCCGACGACAACCCGTCTTGTCATCATATCTGCTTCGTCGAAGTGCCCTGATGACGCGCCGTTGCGGCGATACCCTCTCCCCTCACACAACACCATTTCGTCCGCTTCGGGGAGGTGGGCTCGTGACGTGGCTGCCAGTGGGAATTTAGGCGCCATTTCGCAGCTTCAGAGGCCGACTCTGTCGCTCAATCGGCCATTGCATGCTTTCGCAAGTACTTGTACGCGGGATGGCAAGATCCAAAAATAAGCATCACACCATTTACTAATCCGGTGAGAATTGTGCACTCGTCAAAGGAAGCGGAAACGGCATCAAGTGCAAACAATGCCTATTTGTGTTCACCTCTATGCCCACTGAACAAACTGATATTCTGTTAGCTCAACTAACCTACACCAAGTAACCCGGTCTCACGCCTTGGCAGGTGAACCGTCCCACATCTTATGGATTTTTGTAAAACTGTTGGTATTGCAGAAATCGCGACATTTATACATAATGCACGTAAACGTATGAAGCAGTGCGAGCTACTGAGACCATGCACCGGTGTTGAAAACATCATATATGCGAGGCGTTGTTTTCGTAGTCAGAGATTGCGACACGCTGATGGTTTTTGCTGAATGACGTCAAATGACGTCAGGTAAAAAACTTTTCTCGATTGAGCGTGGCGTTTGGCTATAGAAGTTAGAAGAAAATGCTGGTCTGCATGAATTTGTTGGCACTATGCTATATACAAACATCCGGAAATTTTTTGTAAGTTAGCACATGAAACTGATGTGGCATCATTTATGTTAAGCATGTTGTTCTTAGTATGAAGCGTGTTCGCCCGTGGCCGCTATTCGCCGGCTAATAAATGCTAGACGGTATTGCTGAGCGCAAGACGCGCATGCATGATTTGAAATTTACGCGAATGTTATCCTTGATTCTATCTGCTATGTATCTCCTCGCCGACCCATGTATAATCAGACTGCATTGGGGACCCTCATTGGGAAATCGGTTCTGGAAACCACGCGGGCACCAGTGGTTGCCTTCGACGAGTGATGTACAAAAGCTGACGGGCTTGTTCCTCTGATCGAATTTCGGTGATCGCCGACTGTGCTCACCGTTTCGTTCTACCGTAAGTGTAACTTGCTTTTTGGGCACAGGTTCCCCCAATAAAAATCATTTTTAGACAAGCTATCTATCGCTAGGATCTGGAAAAAAACGTGCCCCCCTCCATGAAGTTGACAAAAACCAATCATCATATGGGGCGTTCCTGGTGATAGTGCAGAAACGGTCAAAGCCTAATGGCACATACTCCTGTGGGCTCGGCGACCTGTAACGCCCTTGAACTGCCTTTGTGGGTCCCAAAGTGGTCCCAGTCGCAAGCGTAAGAAGTGATCTTTTTGAAAAATTGTTTTGTAGACCTTCTTCGACAAGAACTGTTACAAAATATCGCCGCCCAAGGACTCGGTACAGATAGTTAACCAGCGAAGCCGAAATGTGCGGTCCCGGTGTTTATTACTGGGTTTATCCTGTCGGTTCATTAAACGACGGCTTAGTAGGCTGCCAAATTCTCGGTACGCAGTTGCTGCTAGCGCTCGGCTGCACGAGCCTGTTGTACCCGGAATGCAGCATCGGCATGGTGTAAATGAGCTCGCTCCCGGTTCTGCCCGCGACGTTGCTGATCGATAACTGCCGGCTCCTCGGGAGTACGTATATTTCTTTTAATGCGAGGATAAATTCCTCAGGGCATACAAGAGTATGGGATGGGGGTGAATAAAGATGATTAAATGAATGAAAAAAGATTTGCTGACGTAATGAAGTCCAAGAGGGATCGATAATGCGGTCCCTGCGTCCAAGCAGTGTAATGGCTCAGATTATGCGGCGAGAGTCCCGCTGCTGCGAGGTGCCGGAGCCTCGTCGGTTTCAGTGCAGGGCAAACCCGCAGCAGGTGGTGGATGTCGGCTTCAACATTTCGCGACTTGCAGAGTGGACGCTCAAGACGAGGATATAGTGGGCGAAAGTGCGGCCACTTCCTAGTCACGGTAGGAGTGAGGGCTACCCCGACCCGGATCCTCCGAAGCGCAACCTCCTCTGCACGGGTAAAACCGCGGGGGAGGTTTACCGCAACCGGAGGTATGAGAGCACGTCTGAGGCGCCGGAGGTGCTCCTTTCTTGTTAAAAGGAGGGTGGCATCATCTAGGTGAAAGAGTTGAGGCAGTGACAATGGAGAGGTGCGTATGACACGTGGCCTACCCATTTCGCAGCCGGAGAGAAACTGCTGCACACACGCTCGGTAGCGACGGAGAGCAACGGCGTCACTACGGGCGTGGTCAATCGCGCGCCTGTCTACCTCTTTTTTTTCGCACATGCGCACGGGATTACGCTGGAGGAGTTTTCGGCGTACAGGTGACACATCGAGGATGAATCGGCTTGCCATATGCAGTTTCGCTGTAAAACAACGCAAACGCGCTAGTGCCACTATTCGTGCGTCCGCCGTCGTCGTCTTCTACAGCTGGCTCCGTTGTCGCTCCTCATTCCAGCGCAGAATTTCACTTCTGTCGTTGTAATGTAAAAAAAAGCGCTTACGGGAGTATGGACGATTGCTTAAAGGAGTATGAGCCATTCGTTGTCTTAGTGACAGACGCATTCACTAACAAAGGTGATACGCGAATGTGTGTGCGTACCTATATCACCATGCTGACCACAGATTAGAACAATATGTTCGAACCTTTGTGCGATATTCTGGGACTACACTTTCGTGCGGTCAAGAGCGTCGCTAGTCATCCACCTTCACAAAGTGGAATGGCTTATGAATTTTATTTTTTTTTATTTATACAATGCTACAGACTAGAATGGGGGCTCAAACAGGAGGGGAAGGTTACACACACACACGTACAAACATACATTTCATTTATTTATTTAGTACATACTGCAGAACTTTCTGTCCAAGCAGAGGGGCAATAGAATGCATACAAACAAAAGAGAACAAATTATCAACAAGCAAATACAAATTTATGCGATTTTTAGCTACAGTGTGTCTGTAAACTGTCGTTCCAGTCTGATATTGTTCTGGGAAAAAAAGAAAATTGAAATGCGTCAGTTCGAGCACAATGGCATGTTAGTGAGTTCGGATGATGCCGTCTTGTGCGCCGTAGTATTGCAGGCGTTATGTAAGTCGATGGTTTAATTTCAAGCCTGTTGTTGAGAAGAAGGGAAAGGAATTCAAGCTTTAGCAGCTTTCGGCATGATTCAAGAGTGGGTATGAAATTTTCTGTCATAACTTTAGAGGGAGAGTCCAGTCTTGCGAATTTATGAAAGGTAAAGCTATCTGCCTTTCTTTGAACTTTTTCAAGCCGCACAATATTTGGCTTAGTGTAAGGATCCCATGATATGCATGCATACTCTAACTTTGGTCAAATAATTCTAAAATAATACAGTAATTTCGCCTTAGGAGGGTCATTTTTTCAGTTTGTGCCTTAGGAAACAGAGTTTGCGGGAAGCACAAGAACAAATATAATTAATGGGCATGTTCCACGACAATGCAGAAGTCAAAGTAACACCTAAGTATTTGTTATTGTTAGTCTCACGCAGAGCTGAATAAACAAGCGTATAAGAAAAAGTTAGGGATTTTTTTTACGAGTAATACAAAGAAATACTTATTTACCAGCGGTAATAAACATACCCCATTTGTTACACCACATCAATATGTTGCTTAAATTCTTTCAAAAAATGAAGCGCCAACAGTAACGGCACAAAAAGGAGGTACAAAAGGCAGGAGAAGGCGCTCCTGGCTTTTTCTGGACAGTCTCATCATTCTGGCATGTTATATCACTGTACAAAATACAATCATCGGAAAACAGTGTAATTTGCACACCAGGAGCTATGTTTTAACAACGTCATTTATATACATTAAAAAGAGGAAAAGCCCCAAGACAGTACTTTGGGGCACCCCTGATGTGACTTGGAGAGTGGTGGAGTTATGTTCACCAATTTTAACGTACTGAGTGTGTTTCCTCAGGTAAGCAATATTGCAGTTTATAAAAATGTCAGGTATGCCAATAATTCTAAGTTTGAAGAATAATTTGCCGTGCGGAACATTATCGGAGGCTTTTCCGAAATCTAAAAATATCACAACTATTTGGCCATTATTGTCTAGAGATAAAGCAAACGAATGAATCACTGATACACATTTCGTTACAGTCGAATAACCCTTTCTGAAGCCACGCTGAAACTAACATTGTTTTCAGCCAAGACTTCTTTTATATAGTTTCCCACGGTGCGCTGCAGGAGCTTGTAGCCTTGTGATGTCAGAGAAATGGGACGGTAGTTTTGTAATGTTAATCGATCTCCTTCTTTAAATAATGGGATAGCTCGGGCCACTCTCCGTTCAGCGGGCAGTTGTGCCGACAGCCCAGACGCAGAAAAAATTCGTACAAGAAAGCTGGCAATAATTTCAGGATAACGCTTTATAAAGATATTTGGGATTTAGTCAGGGCCACAAGAAGCTTTGCTTTGGAGGTTTACCAAAATGTTGACAATTGCAGCATAATAGAATCCACATAAAATGCCTGCTTTACTGTAAGCATAGTAATGAAATCATCTGACACTGCAAATAAACTTTAAAAGTACTCATTAAAATATTGTGCTTACATACATACATACATACATACATACATACATACATACATACATACATACATACATACATACATACATACATACATACATACATACATACATACATACATACATACATACATACATACATACATACATACATACATACATACATACATACATACATACGCTTTTGAACACGCTTTTGTCGTACTAATTATGGACAGCAATCTGTACCCTACCGCATTGCTGATCTACTAAACATCCTAACTACAAGTGGATTAAACCCAGACACTACGTCTCCTCGTTCCTTTTTCACCTATTTGCTTTCGCAAAATCGCGCTCTGTGATTCCTGCACTTGTATTTGATTATTGTATGCATATCATGTGCATATGCATATGTATGCATATGCATATTGTATGCATATGATGACATTGCCTTGCTTAGTAACTCAGGGTACCAACTGCAATGCATGCTCACTGACCTGGAGAGGCAAAGCCGAAGGGTTGGTCTAAAAATTAATCAACAGAAAACTAAAGTAATGTTTAACAGTCTCGGAAGAGAACAGCAGTTTACGATAGGTAGTGAAGCATTGGAAGTGGTAAGGGAATACATCTACTTAGGCCAGGTAGTGACTGTGGATCCGGATCATGAGACTGAATTAATCAGAAGAATAAGAATGGGCTGGGGTGCGTTCGGCAGGCATTCTCAGATCATGAACAGCAGGTTGCCATTATCCCTCAAAAGAAAAGTTTATAACAGCTGTATCTTACCAGTAATCATATATTGGGCGGAAACCTGGAGGCTTACGAAAAGGGTTCTGCTTAAATTGAGGACGACGCAACGAGCTATGGAAAGAAGAATGATAGGTGTAACGCTTAAGGATAAGAAAAGAGCAGATTGGGTGAGGGAACAAACGCGAGTTAATGATATCTCAGTTGAAATCAAGAAAAATAAATGGACATGGGCAGGACACGTAATGAGGAGGGAAGATAACCGATGGTCATTGATAGTTACGGAATGGATTCCAAGGAAAGGGAAGCGTAGCAGAGGGCAGCAGAAAGTTAGGTGGGCGGATGAGATTAAGAAGTTTGTAGGGACAACATGGCCACAATTTGTACATGACCGGGGTAGTGGGAGAAGTATGGCAGAGGCTTTTGCCCTGCAGTGGGCTTAACCAGGCTGCTGATCATGATGATATGCATATCAGTATGCGTGAGCCCATGTATTCCTACCTATGTAATATACATATATATATATTGAAGCGGTATGACGCTTGGAATAGAAGATGAAGAAGCGCAGGAGTCTGGGTTCAGGAGAAGAGAAGAAGGAAGTGAGAATAAAATGCAGACCAGATGGACGCCAGTTCCCCAGCAATGCTTTACGTCTACTGTGTCCTTTAACTAGGAACGCTACAACATTTTGGAGCAGCCGACAACTGACTCCAACTTGTGGGTGACGTTTTTCCTCGAGGAGACCTCCGCAGAGAACATCATCTTTTCGAGATACCAAGCTCAAGACGAACCTGCGGTGCAACTACCTCGGGAACTCATCTCGGCAGAACTCGTGAACCTGGTTTTAGAGAAGGCTTCCATAGACATTGCTGAACTACGTCGGAAGGGTGCGGTGAAAGTGAACTTGCGTCTGGCGATCTTCGACGAGTGCGTCGAAAGGACTCGGGATCACGGTCTTCGACAGAAGAGGTGAGCCTCGTTTTGAAAGCTCTTCAGCCACAACAAGAACAGATGGCGCAACAAAACCAACTGGTGATGTCACTTATAAGCTCTCTAAACGCTGAGAAGCCGGCGACTAATTTTGTAAAACCCGATGCGTTCGACGGCATGTCTTCAAGCCCAGAAAGTTGGCTTGAATTCTATGAATATGCCGCTGGGAAGAACAAATGGCACTCTAATGAGGACAAGATTACCAACATGCGTAGTTATTTAAGAGGTGTTGCACGGAAGTGGTACGATCTGCACATTATTGAAGATGTTGGCAACTCTTGGAACCAGTGGAAGGAAAAATTCTTGACGACATTCCGAAGCAACCCAGTCCAAAGATGGGACGTCACGCTTAATTTCAAATTGAAGCAGGGCTCCCCCGTCGACTATTTCTTAGAAAACGCCGCCTTTTAAAGCTGGCCGAGCCTATGCTTCCTCCTTCTGCTATATTAGCACTAATTATGCATGGATTGCCCGCGGAAGTCCTGAAGCTAGTGCAAGCTTGATCACCTAAAACGGTAGACGGACTCCTGGAGTGCCTTCATGACATACCATCTACTTCAGAAGAATATATAACTGCTGGCTCAAGCAGTCGCTTCAGACGGACCAGCGCGGATTGGTCAAGCCGTAATCCGCGAGAACCGAGCCGCCTTGCAGGCAGTACAGAGAACTTGGGTTGGCGTGCTCCCAGAGGTCGAGTGAATCACGTCGACAACGACCCTGTCCCCCTACTTTCAGACGCTCAAGAATCTCTGACGACAAAAAACTAATAAACAAGGGTGATTAGTCCGACCCGATGACTACAACTGAGACTGTTTATTTACCTTAACTTAACTTAACTTAACACTCCTTTACCTCAAATCCACATGTAACATCAATTTGCTATGCTGATGACACTACATTATTAATCACCGGTAAAACAACTGACGAAATACAAAAGATATCTGATGAAACAATGCTGCTGTTACTGGAATGGACAAAGTGCAACTCCTTACTTATTAATACCGCAAAAACAAAAGCAATACTCTTCAGACCAAAAAAATAAGGTTGTAAATTTGCCGCTGATTACACTTGGGCACAATGTGATTGAAATAGTAGAATGCATGAAAGTGCTGGGCGTATATTTTTCAAGTACTTTAACTTGGGATGACCATATCCGCGAAACTCATAAAAATTGTGCAAATTGCGGGTATGCTAAACAAATGTGGACATATCATTCCTCAACGTATAAAACTACTACTATATAACTCGTTAGCCCTTTCTCAGTTATCCTACGCCCACCTAGTATGGGGCACAACAACAACAACGAATCTAAACAGACTGTTCCTAATTCAAAAGAAGTTTATGCGAATAATTGCAAACGTCCCATATTATTCTCACACGCAGCAACTCTTTAAACAGTTTAAGGTTATAAATATCCATGATTTTTATCATTATCGTTTACTCCAGACATACTGTTCGGCCACAAAAAAGAACAACTCTTTTCACAGCGTGATTTCAGAATTAAGAGAAAATATTGCCGTATACCCTACGCGTCACCATATTATTTGGCACATACCTACACCTCAAAACAACTATGCGAAACAATCGATCGCTTTTACTCTCCCAACTCTGTTCAATAATTTTGCCAACAAATCTGTAGATGTGTCACAGTTGTCCAAAAAAACAATGCGAGATCAGTTCCTGTGAACGATGATGCATTTATTTATGTTTTCGTATATTTTGCTCATTAATGTGAAGTTTTCTTTTGTATTTTGCAAAATTATGTTCCATTGTGCAATCATTGTCCATGCATATGTATGAAAGCAGTCATTTGTAAGAAAATTGTTTCATAACTACTGCTGCTGCTGCTGTGTAAAGGGGCAGCCACCTCGTCAAGCTACTAATCTCAGTAGACTTTTGTGGCTGCTCCTTCCTTGTGTATTTGTTCAAGGAGAATAAAATTCAATTCAATTCAATTCAACTTGTTCTAGCCTACTTCACATTCCTGTCAAAGTGGGAAACAGACATGTGATGGCTTTCGTTGACAGCGGTGCTTCTGTGTCTATAATAAATGCCAAGCTGGTTGATTAAGTCACCTGAATAGTTGAAGCGTACTATGGGTGCAAGGGTACGATGGAAAAGTGACGATGCATAATCAGTGGGCGTCAGTAATGATCGAGTTCCAAGGTCATGAAATAGAGAGTGAAGTACTGGTGATAACGGGGGTGACGTACGACTTTCTGCTATCCAGACCAGATATAAAGAAACTAAACATCAACATATACTGGGACGATGTAGTTTTAGTGGAAGGACTATCACGGGAAGAGACACAGCAAGATAGAAAAGATAAGCTGCGAATTGTCAAGTGCGCGGAGGATATTGCAGAATAACCCCCCCTGAACCCCCCCCCCCCTGAACCCACCCTGAACTGGTATGCATAGGAAGCTATCCACAAGCGATGAAGTCGCACAAGGTGCGTTTCGAACTAACTGAGAAGACCGTCATCCGAAAATCACCTTATAACTTGTCAAGAGAACGCAAGATATGGTTGAAGAAAGAATCGCAGGAGATGCTAGATGCCGATATAATCCGGCCTTCGGTGTCACCCTTCGCTTCTCCCATAACTATTGCGCCGAAGGAAGATGGAAATTTCAGACTCTGCATAGATTACAGGGTTCTCAATTGCCAGACAGAACTTATACCATTTCCCATGCCGAAGATAGACGCGAATATAGATGAGACAGGTGGTTGCCGGAGTTTTTCACGCATTGATTTGTGCAAAGGTTTGTGGCAGATCCCGCTAACCGAAGAAACAAAAATGTACACTGCTTTTATCACGCCCTTCGATCTGTGTGAGTATAACCGGCTTCCTTTCGGCTTGAAAAACTCGCCAGCATGGTTCCAGAAGATTACGAACGAAGTCCTGAAGCCTTTCCTAGGTGTCTTTTGTAACGTGTACATAGACGACATTATCATCTTCTCCAAAACAGAGGCTGAACATCAGGAACACCTTTCTCAGGTATGAAATGCCTTGAGCTTGGCACAACTCAAGGTTAATTTCAAGAAAAGTGCATTCTTTCAAAGAAAAGTTGTGTTTCTTGGAAGGGTATTTGATGGGATTACCAAAAGCACGAAACAAGAGTCCGTCGAGAGAATATCCCAAATGGTTGAACCATATGACGTCCACTCATTGCATGTGTTTTGGGGATCAGCAGGACATTTCAGACCTTTCATAAAAGACTCTCCTGTAAAAACAAGATGCCTCATACGCCTAACGCAGAAAGAAGTTCCATTTGAGTGGGATGAGGAATGTGAGAGAGTCTACCATGATCTGGTGCACAGAATCTCTGCTGACCCTATTCTACGCATGCCAGATTTAACTTTACCCTTTGAACTGAATACCGGCGCCTCACATTATGGAACAGGTGCAGTCTTGTACCAGAAATGTCCAGAAGCATCCGGCCGAGAAAAGCAACATGTAGTAGGCTACTACAGCTGCACCCTCAAGCCACCTGAAGTCAACTACACCACTAGTGAAAAGGAAGCTCTTGCTGTCCTTAAAGCAATTCAGTACTTCCGTACGTACCTAGGAGGTGCGAAGTTTACTTTGTCCACGGATCACCAGGCACTCACTCATCTCTTGAATATGACCCAACCTAAGGGACGTATCGCCAGATGGGTGAACTACTTGCGGCAGTTTGATTTCACCGTGTCCCACAGACTTGGACCCCTTTTGACTGATGCAGATGCATTGTCTAGACTGATGATACATTCCAACAAAGAACAATCGAAAGAAATCAATGAAGCAAAATTGTGGGAAGGCACTGAACAATTAATTTTTATGGCAGGTCGCTATCAAGTCCCGCCAACGCTGGTTCCCAGGGTGCTTTATTTGTACCACAATAGCCCAGAATCTGGAGGACACGACGGATTTCGGCACACCTACAACAAACTAGTCAAGAGATTTACGTGGCCTCACATAAAAGAAGACGTCAATCAATACGTTCGTCCATGCTACATTTGTCAAGTCAACAAAGTGAAATATAAGCAGCCTACGGACGCCATGATAATACCTTTCCACTCGAACTTGTCTTTTAAAGTTATACACCTGGATTTTGCCGAGCTAAATGAAAAACGAGAAGGAGTCCGAAAAACGCAAGGTTTTCTTCTGGCCATAGATGAGTGCACCAGGATGATCGCGGCACGGGCAGGAAAAGAAGATGCGAATAGTGTCATCGCCCTCCTCCAACGGGATATGTTTAGGACAACCAGGAAGATCGTATGTGACAACGGTCCAGCGTACAGGAGTGAAAAACTAGCAAGATGGGCGCGAGACCACAATATATAAATCAAATTTTGTGTGCCATACCATCCCGCGGCGAATGGGCTTGCAGAGCGTGCTAAACGAGATGTGAAACAATACATCAGGATGTACGATAGTTTCCCTGGTGGATGGAAATGCTCTTTAGAAGCAGCTGTAAGACATCACAATCGCTCCTACACCAGTGGCTTGGAATGCAGCCCACAGATCGCTTCTTCAGGAGAGACCCCTATTCTTCAGGTGGACCGTGAACTGGGCCTATTAGAAAATCTCAAGATCGTCGAGGACAGGAAGCAGAAATCGCAGGAGGAGAGGTACCGTAAACGAATGGAAAAAAAATTTTCGACAAGAAACATTGCTCAGATATGCCACACATTCAAGTCACCGACCTCATTCTAGTTAGGAAAGAAGTAAGAAAATCCAGTGCCAAATTTTATGGTCCTTACTCTGTGACAAAGACAGCCACTCGGAAAGGAATATTGAAGACTGTGTGGTACATTGGCAAACGTGGCTCAGTTGAATGTGCTTGGGTTCGAAATGTTTTCAAGTATTACCCCAGGAGGGGTTAGCAAAACAAACCTTGAAGGGTGAAGCAGTATGAGCCTTGGAATAGGAGATGAAGAAGCGCAGGAGTCTGGGATCAGGAGAAGAGAAGAAGGAACTGAGAATATAATCTAGACGAGGGGGATGCCAGTTCCACAACAATGCTTTACGTCTACTGTGTCCCTTCACT
This sequence comes from Dermacentor albipictus, assembly GCF_038994185.2. Lineage (NCBI taxonomy): Eukaryota > Metazoa > Arthropoda > Arachnida > Ixodida > Ixodidae > Dermacentor > Dermacentor albipictus. The sequence goes on from NC_091821.1 coordinate 516,779,698, forward strand.
ACGAACGATATATATATATATATATATATATATATATATATATATATATATATATATATATATATTTGTATATGCCTCATGCCTCACATGAAAGAAGACGTCAAGCAATACGTTCGTCCATGCTACATTTGTCAAGTCGACAAAGTGAAATATAAGCAGCCTACGGACGCCATGATAATACCTTTGCACTAGAACGTGTGTTTTGAAGCTATACGCCTGGATTTCGCCGAGCTAAATGAGAAACGAGAAGGGGTCCGAAAAACGCAAGGTCTTCTTCTGGCCATAGACAAGTGCACCATGATGATCGCGGCAATAATATACATATATAAATAGTGTGCAATGAATCACTGAATCAATATCTGAATATGAATACCAATATGAAGCAATGAATTAAATATATATATATATATATATATATATATATATATATATATATATATATATATATATATATATATATATATATATATATATATATATATATATATATATATTATATATATATATATATATATATATATATATATATATATATATATATATATATATATATATATATATAACCTATATATATAGGTTATATATATAACCTATATATATATATATATATATATATATATACTGCCATGTTGCATAGCACGATATTGCAGGAGTGAGTACATACAAACGTCAATCAATTGAGGAATACATTAGAGTGGCAAAAAACACACAATACAAAAAACATCAGAAAGAGGTAGTTGAATACTGAACATAATTAGGTAATAGGTTGGCAAATACATCACTTGATAACTCGCGCAAGGACCGCTCAAGGCCATTCCGAATCGCAATTGTATGCGGAAAAAAGGAAAACCTAAAACAATCAATCGTTGCATTCCAAGGAACAATGTTAAGACGATGTCTTCTGGTGCGCAGAGAAGAAGGGTTAGTGAAAACAAAAGTTGCATTGACATACGTTTTCCCATGAGCAATCTTATGTCGCAGAACAAGACGGTCACAAGTACGTCTATGGGCCAGAGGCTTTAGTATCAGCTTACTAGCATGTGATGTCGGTGAGAAACCGCGGTCATAACGATTATATATAAGCCTTATGTCTTTTTCTGAATAGACTCAAGCATGCCTATGTCTTTGGAATGATGTGACGACCACACTACCGACGCGTATTCAAGTAGAGGCGTTATTAGTGATCTGTATGCCGTTAATCTACATTATTTAGTTGCATCTCGAAAGTTTCTTTTAAGAAAACCCAATTTTCTCAACGCCTGGTTGTTTATACTGTTAATGTGAGCATGCCATTTCACATCAGGAGAGAAAGTAACACCAAGGTATGTGAACGTGTGGATGCTTGCAAGCTTCTGCGCTTCATTAAAATATGTAAATTGTAATGGTTGTTTTTTCATTCAAAAAGTCATTGATACGGCTTTCTTAAAATTAAGTGACATTTGCCATCTTCTGCTCCATTCGCAAAAACGGGCGAAAACTTCATTCAGCTCCAACTGATCATGATTATTACTTATAGTAGAATAAAGGACGCAGTCATCAGCGTATAGTCTTATTTTGACAGAAGTGCCCGCAGTTACTTCAACGACATCATTTACATAGACAACAAACACTAAGGACCCAAGACGGACCCCTGTGGTACACCGGATGTAACATTGACACAAGATGAGTGAACATGGTCAACTGCAACAAACTGGGTTCTTGTACTTAGGTAGTCCTGTATCCAACCTAGTAGTTAATAATCATGAAATATTGTCTTGAGTTTAATGAGAAGCTTTTTTTGACACACTGTGTTAAAAGCTTTACTGTAACCAATAAAAATGGCATCAAGCTGTGCTCTAAGGTTAAGTGTGGATGCAATATCATGGGAGAATTCTAGAATTTCTGTTACCGTCGAGAATCCGAAACGGAAGCCAAGTTGAGCATGCGAAAGAACATTATGTTCAGTAAGTACTCAATGATATATTTATGATTAATGTGTTCCAATAGTTTGCAAGATGTTGATAATAAATAAATACGTCTGTAGTTAGACATTTCCTGCTTATTCCCGTCTTTGTGAATGGGAGCAATCTTAGCACATTTCCAGAGTATTCGAACAATGGATGATTCTACAGATTTCGTGAAAATTTGGGATAAGTACCGAGAGCTCCCTTCAGTATATCGCCGTAAAAACATAGCTGGTAGATTATCTGGCCCAGTACTTTTCATAGTATCGATCTTGGGTATAAGATTATGTACACCAGCTGAAGTGATTACCATACTAGGAAAAGGTGACGACGAAAGAGCAGTGCAAAACGTTGGGGTGCGACCATCATCACAGGTGAACACTGATTTAAAGTAATTATCAAAGGCTTCAGTAATGCTAAGATTATCTGAGGATGGTTTATTGGCAATAATGAATGAAGAAGAGCTCTGACTTGGTGACTGATGGTTCGCCAGAACTTTGATGGTTTGTTTTTAATGAAGTAGGACAAGGTGCTATTAAAATAGAAACTATTCGTGTTTGACATAGCAGATTTTAAGTTGTTTTTAAGTGCGGACAATACTGAAGCTTAAATTGGATTGTTTGCATAGGGTTCGCAGACGCCTGATGCGACGAATTAGGTGTATAATTTCGCGTGTGTACTAAGGGTGCTTGGAATTGTGCTTTATACACTTGGTCGGTATGTAATCAGTTATACATTGATGGACAATTGAGAAAAAACGGTTCACTAACACATTAGCAGAGGAATAGTTCACGCAACTCGAAAACTCATGAAAAGAGCATGCGGGTAACTCAGTTATGGAGTTGTCATCAGCACGTTCAAAGTTCAATACTGTCTGATGAGAAGGAAGCTTAGGCATAGTTGCTAAATTCAAATTAATAATGACCCCCTTATGGTCCGACAGGCCTTCAACAATATTACAATCGTAACCATTTTGTCTAAGTTGCTCATTTATGGAAACAAGATCTAAAATTGAGCTTTCGCGGGTTGCGAAATTCACAATTTGGGTCAGATCGAAAGAACTAGTCATGTTAATCAAGTAATCACAAATGACTTTGTGACAGCCACTAGCAGATAGCATCGGCCATTCTACTGCCAGGGGTGTTGAAATCTCCAGCAAGTAACAATTTACAACAGTTAAGTTTATGTTTAGGTATATAATCGGTAAGATCGGAAAAGACATCAAGATCCGTGTTAGGGGGTCGATAAACAGCCGCTACAGCCAAAGTGAATCCACAAAGCCTTATTTAACACCATACAGATTCGCAGTTAGGAACGTCAGTACTGTGAACTCAATGTCTTGGTTTACAAAGAGTGCCACACCGCCACCACGTCGTCCACTTCTATATTTCCTGAGGACGCTGTAACCTGGTGGTAAAATTTGAGCATCTAAGATGTGTTCACCAAGTCACATTTCAGTCACGCAAATCACAGAGGGATGATAAAATGCAGTGAAGTGATGAAAGTCTTGAATTTTGTTAAGAAGACTGCGAGAATTAACGTTTACTAGCGAGAAAATAGTAACGGAATGCAGTCAAGTTTCATGTGCTCCAGAGGTTTGCTTTTTGGTTTTAATCATTGAATCGCCTGATTCATTCAGCACATAGCGAACATTGTCTTTCATCAAGGAATCATATTGCAGACGAACCGTAGATGCATTTTTCCTTTGACATACACAGTCTCCAAAGAGCTTTGCGTATCATTCGAACCTGTTGAGAGAAGTCGTCATTTATGTATATTTCGGTACCTTTAAGCTTTCGGGCATTCTTTATGTTGCAAGCTTTGACTTGTAGTCAAAATTTTGAAGATAGCAGGACGTGGTTTATCCCGTCTAGGCACCCCAAGTCTGTGCCAACGTTCAATGTCTGCACAGTGAACACCAAGTTTATCAGATATTAAGTTTGTGAACGCATCAAGTAGTTGCCCGGTGGGCTCAGAATGGGGTTCAGGTAATCCACAGACAACAAGGTTATTTCTGCGGGACCTGTTTTCAAGGTCGTAAGACCGACTTTTCAGCTTCAATACCAAGTTTGTAAGATGAGCGACCGTTTTTTCAAATTCCTGAACGCGCGGAATCACTTCCGTGACTGGTAGTACTGATGTCTCAAGCCTATTTCGCCTTCCTTCAATGGAAGCAAACTTGGCTCTCCAAGAAGAAGATATTTCGGAACGAATTATTTCCTGCCCTGCGAGCAATGGCAATAGCGTTTCTTGGAACTTATAGGGAACAGGATTGGTCTCAACGGTACCACATTCATACATACATACATATATATATATATATATATATATATATATATATATATATATATATATATATATATATATATCCTTCGTGCTGAGCTACCAGGGCGCCGCGGTAGCTCAATTGGTAGAGCGTCGCCCGTGAAATGCGAAGGTTGTGGGTTCGGTTCCCGCCTGCGGCAAGTTGTTTGTTCATCCACTTTATTTTCCTTAATTTATCCTTCCTTTATTTTATTTAGGACGCACAACTATTTTCCCCTATGTTGTCCTTGGTGTCAGTGTCTGTTGGCTTCTTATGATATGACTAATAAAAGTCGGGCCCCTCTGCTAACCCCCTTTCCTCTCGTTTATTACATAACGAGGGTCTCGAATCCGGCTACATTGATGCCTTCAGGTAGCATATGTGGGTTTATTGACCAGTTGCCTTCACCCAAAAAGATCCCGTTCTCGTGACGCCTGCGGCAGAAAGGACGTTCCACGTCCGCCGCCAAAGTCTGTGAGTGGTGGCGCTGCTACGACACATAAATACCCTTGAAAGTGTACGGGGAAACAGCGCCGTGGTAGCTCAATTGGTAGAGCATCGCACGCGAAATGCGAAGGTTGTGGGTTCAGTTCCCACCTGCGGCAAGTTGTTTTTTCATCCACTTTAATTTCCATTACTTAATCGTTTCTTTATTTCATTTATTGAGCACAGCTAATTTCCCCTATGTTGTCCCTGGTGTCAGTGCTTGTTGGCTTCTTGGAAGATGCCTAATAAAAATCTGGCCCCTCTGCTAACACCCTTTCTTCTCGTTATATATATATATATATATATATATATATATATATATATATTGTAACGGATACGAAAGGCACGGACAACAAGAGAGAGGAGAAGACGAAGAAAAAGAGGAGTTAGAGAGGCCGCACTGCGCTACGATCACGCTACCATCATCGTGCACTTCTCCTGTACATAAAACCATTTCTTCGCAACTCTTCGTAACAGTTGTGGTGGAAGGTGCGGGGTAATCGACACCCGAAGACGTAGGCAGAACCACAAGTTCTTCGACGGAGCCGTCGCCTTGCTGGACTCCCACCGAATTCACCGGAGCTGAACATGTCCCACGACGCAGACGAACAACGGGCCATTCCAACTGCTGCCCCGACGAGTTCTGTTCTGCAACTGAGAGATGCGCGTCCTTTCGCCGGAAGATCGGACGAAGACGTCGAGGAATGGCTCATCCATTATCACCGGGTGAGTGCCGCCAACAGGTGGAACAGCGCTTCGCAGCTTTCTAACGTCGTGTTCTTTCTAACGGATACTGCGTTGTTGTGGTTCGACAACCACGAGGAAACATTCACAACATGGGGAAGATTTGTTTCGGAAATCAAAGAGCGATTCGGCGACTCCACGACGAAAAAGAAAGGGCAGAACAGACGCTACTGCAACGTGCGCAAGTACCAGGCGAACCCTGTGCGACCTACATTGCGGCAGTAATAAAACTGTGTAGGATGGTGTGCTCCGGAATGTCCGAGGAAGACAAAGTCGGGCGCACCCTAAAGGAATTGCCGAGGATGTTTACAATTTCCTCATTGCAAAAGAGAGCCTGGCTTCCGTCGCTGACACCACTCGGCACTGTCGCACTTTCGAGCAACTAAAGACGGGGTGCATACCGCCGAAGTTTGGCAGGCTAGCCAATGTAACGACAGTTGCAAGCGTGGACAGCAACCAGCCCCTTGATCTTGCATCAACGATCCCACAAATATTTCGGGAAGAACTCAGCCTGCACGCGCAAGTGAAACATCCAGGCACTCATAGCTTCCGCCTACCACCAGATTTTGAGCCAAACGTGACATCCTTCTCCCCGTATCCTGCGGCAAGGGGCACTGAGGATTATCAACTCGCACCTCAACAGCAGCCACGTCTCTACGACAGAGGCCCTACTTATGACGCTCGGCCACAACGACAGCAGCCGCGTTTTTACCCCCGAGGCCCTGCGACTTCTGTCAGGCCGCGAGAAGAACAGCACCGACCCTACTACCACGACGCGACGTATGGAAATATAACGGATTTCAGCAAGCAGCAGAGACGCGTTATCCACATGACCACGAACTTCTTCGCCGCCCGCAGCCGTCTACCATTCGTTTCGAAGAAGACGCTGTAAACCGCGACCCTCCCGTGTGCTACAACTGTGCTTCCACAGGCCATATAGCTCGGTATTGTAGCCAAGCCCGTCAATCACGTAGGACACCATCGATATTCTCGCCACCCAGAACCCGTGCTTCATATGACCTGCGGACGACCGATTTGCTTCCAAGGGATCACTTCTCACACGAGACCAGACGCAGCGATTCGCCAGCATCTGAGCGGAGTTTGACACCACCCAATTGCCGTCCCCGTCACTCTCCGTCCCCTCGGCGCCGTTCTTCCTCACCGCCGCCGGGAAACTAGCATCCGCGGCCAATGGAGGTGTGGTCGCCGGACGGTCTTTGCAAGAAATACCTCTGCCTGTTGTGATGTACAAGAACAAAGTGAATGTCTCGATTGACGGAATACCGACCATGGCGATAGTTGATACTGGGGCGACTGTGTCTGTGATGAGCGTCGCTTTCAAAAACCGTCTAGGCCACAAAGTTATGTTTTCTTGGAACGACGGTATTACCTTTCGTGGAGTAGGCGGCGAGTGGCTTCATCCCCTTGGTGTTTGTGCTGTGAGTGTTTTGTTGGCTGGGATAGTGTTTTTGTCGGAATTCCTTGTTCTTTCTCGTTGTTCGCACGATGTTATTCTTGGTATCGATTTTCTTAAACATTGTGGCGCTTCCGTGGACTGTGGTTGTGGCGAAGTATCATTGAACAAGTTATTAATATTAGCACATTCTGAACAAAGCTCGGGTGGTGAAGACAGGAATGCAGACACACTCAGTGTTCTTGATGAAGTGATTGCACCATCGTGGTACCCGACACCCGTTCGTGTTTCGGCAACTACTGTTGATGCTCATTGTGTTGACCTTGTAGTTGGACCTCTCCGCATGATCTGTGCTAAAAAAGATATACTTGTGCCCTGCTCTATCATGTGCATGCCGAAAGGAGTCGCCACATTGTGGGCGCTGAACTGTTCCGCCACGCCAGTTATCCTTCCTCGCGGTATGAAAATCGCTCTCTTCGATAAAGCCGCATGTAGCTCAATAGCGGCACTAACTACGAACGTCTCTAAAGCTTGCTCTCCTTGCGATAATCGCCATTCTGAAGAGCTAATTCTTGGCATGATCAGCATGGCTCTCGGTACATCGGAACGGGAAGCACTAGTACAGGTCCTTGCCAGGCATGAGGCTGCATTTAGTTCACGCATGGAGATGCACCCCTTCATTTACCGTCGTCCCGCGCTCGTCACAGAATAGATACCGGCTCAGCACACCCCAACCGCCAGAAGCCCTACCGAGTGTCATCGTCCGAGCGCAAAGTTATTGCAGAGCAAGTCAAGGAGGTGATGAACAAAGGTGTCGTTCAAGTGTCGTCTAGTCCATGGGCATCGCCATTTCATCTGTTAAGCACAAGTAATTTCCCGTATGTTGTCCCTGGTGTCGGTGTTTGTTGGCTTCTCGTGATATGACTAATAAAAAATCGCGCCCCTCGGTTAATTCCCGTCCATCTCGTTATATATATATATATATATATATATATATATATATATATATATATATATATATATATATATATATATATATATATAGTAGGCAAAGAGGGTTTCTTCAGGCTACCTTTCAAACGTAAAGAACTTGAGTGGTGCTACAAGGTAAACAGAACAAGTATTTAATTTCGACAGTTTCAATCGGTGGACCGATCTTCGTCAGGGTTTACAAAAAAAAATGGCAGTTCGGCCGTGGTAGGGAAGACACCAGACCGGGTACCCGGTCGTTCTTACATACATCAATCCGAGAGTAACAGTTGTGACAGTGATTGATTTTCGGCGCCTTGGCAGATTTACAGCGGCCTTTGGCAGCTATGCAGGGCAAGAGGAAGGCGGAGTCACATGTATCTAGAGCAAGGAGGTGTGTGAGGAGGAAAAAAAGAAAAAAAAAGAAAAAAAAGGAAAAAGGAAGAGAGAAAGAAAACGGAAAGGAAAAGAAAAAAGCACTCAGGAGGAGGGAGACGTAAGACGGAGAGGGAGGGGGGCGGGAAGTAGCGGCAGCTAGGTTCCCGTGCACCCGAGGCAAGGAGGGAGAAAGCGGTCGCTCCGCAGCTCCAGTGCGTGGGCTGCCGTTGTAGCGGGAGCGGGTGGCGGGGGGCACAATAGAGAAGGGGCCCAGAAGGAAGACAGAAGAGCGGCAACTTGTAGAAAGAAACACAGTGTCACAGTACAAATATACAAGGCACGGCCCGTTCCGGCAGCTTTGTGGTCCAGCTACGGTGCGAAAAAAAGAAAAAAATAGTTCCAAAAAAGAATATATGCATGGGATTCGCAAAGCAAGTGCGCCCATGGGCTTAGATTTAGGGAGTCGAGTTAAATAGCCTCCTTGTGGTCCAATTTTTGAACGTTTAACAGACAACTGACATCAAGTCAGCACGTGCGTATTTCAGGAAGGGCAATAGGTCACTCCGAATGACCACTTCAGTGGCAGGGTCCAGGGAACTGAATTTATTGGTTTTCCACTCGCCCCCTTGAGGCGCATGCGGAGGGGTGAGCAAGCAGTGAATAGCCAGCGTCTCAATTTTAGAGTACATAGAATGTATTCGCGTTTCCCACGCGCTTTCACGGCATATCCCGGAGGCACGTCATCCGCCCCGGACTCTCATTAATTCCTTTAGTGTACGTTCCAAATTTATGGATGAAAAAAGATTCTCTCTGCTCGCGTGCACGGGTCTGTTGGAAACCAGATTGCAAGAGCACAACGCTCACGCGTTCAAAGGAGTGATCTGGCAGCCGAACGTGCCTGGAGAAGGGTAAATTGGGGAGGCTTTTCACATGCGCGCGGTGATTGTTAAACCGCAGGCGAAAAGGGGTCTCTGTTTGGCCAATATATTCCTGCTTCCACACCTGGCATCGAATTTTGTACACGACGTTACTGGAATCACAGTCAAGATTTTCGGTAATTTTATATACGAAGGGCGAGTTCGATGCTTCAGCCGTGTCTGCTGTTGTCATGTGACGGCATACCTTGCAACGAGGTTTCCCACACGGTCGACAGCCCTTGGGCGTGTTTGACTTCTGTGTCCTCGCCCTGACTAACAAATCCCTTAAATTTTTGTTTCTTCTATACACAACCCGAGGCGGCTGCTTGAAGATAGTAGCGAGTCGGATGCTCTGTTTCATGATATTAAAATGGCGGGTGAGAATGGCATTGACCCGCGGAGCACCGGCGGTGTATGTGAGGACCAAGTTTGGATCTGATTGTGTATTAGTATTGCTAACCTTTTCTCCCATTATCTGTGCTCGATCTAAGCTGCGGGCGCGTTCAATGGCATCGTCTACTATTTTCGGAGGATATTTTTGGCGTATGAGAGCAGATTTCAGTTCCTCCGCGTGTCGCTCAAATTGCGCAGATTCGGAACAGACTCTTCTGTATCTGTGGGCCTGGGAGTAGGGAATGCCTGTTTTGCAGTGATGGGGGTGGCTACTATAAAAATGCAGATATTGCTGACGATCTGTCGGCTTTTTGTATAGGGACGTGGAAATGCGACCGCCACTCAGTGACAGAGTGACGTCGAGGAAGTGAATACTATTTTGGGAGAAGTTGTGCGTAAAGCAGATTGACGGGTGCAGAGAATTGAAATTGGAAATGAAGTTTAAGAGACTTTGTTCATTGTCGGCCCACACAAAGAAAATGTCATCCAGGAATCGCTTATAAAATATTGGTTTTATGGCCGAGTTTGCGAGGAACGGTATTTCTAAAGATGCCATAAAGATATTTGCATAATTTGGCGCCATCTTCGTACCCATGGCGGTTCCACTGATTTGCAAATAATGCTTGTCCTCGAACTCAAAGTGATTATATTTCAGTACTAGATTTAAAAGAGTCTCAACTGTGTCTTTATCTAATTGCCTAGATTGGCTGGAGTCAGCGTAAGCTGAAACTGCGGATGCTATGCCCTCGGCGTGAGGTATGTTGGTGTACAAAGATGCGACATCCATAGTGACCAAGTAACCCCCCGCCGGTACCGTCAGGTTTGATACCTCCCGAAGGAAATGATTTGTGTCTTTAATGTACGAGGGGAATGAAGATGGGATGTCCTTAATGAGACTGTCAATAAAGCTGGATATTTTCTCAGTCACTGTTCCATTACTGGAAACGATAGGCCGACCGGGATTGTTTATTTTGTGGATTTTGGGTAGTAGGTAGAAACGGCCGGGGCCAGAGTTTCTTGGTATCAATGCTTTGAGCGTCTTATCGGTTATCTGCCCTGCCTTGCGCAGAGTGGTTAGGGCGTCCTTTATTTCGCTTTCAAATTTCTCGGTAGGGTCGCTTGGGAGTTCTCTGTAAAATTTAGAGTTTCCCAGTTGACGGAATCCTTCGGCTATGTAAACACTCCGGTCAAGTACCACCACTGCACCACCCTTGTCCGCTGGCTTAATGACAATTGTCTGATCATCACGTAGAGTTCGCAGTGCCTGCTCTTCCTCTTTTGAGAGGTTACTGCGGATGGGACGATGCCTCTCGTACTCTTTTATAATGTCTTTTTGAACCGCACAAATATACATGTCCAAGTATTTGTCGCGTGCCTCGCCAGGTGTCCATGATTTTTCGGAGAGTTCAGGTAGCCGGTCAAGACACCCTTCTGTAGTTTTTCGATCATAAAAGTACTCCCGTAGTCGCAAATTTCTCGCGAAGTCATCCAAATCTTGAAGCAATTGAAACTCGTTCATCCTTCCTGACGCCGGACAAAAAGTTAGACCTTTCGAAAGGAGATTTAGTTGCGCACTCGACAATGGGCTACTCGACAAGTTTATGACATTTGAGGTGTTGCCCACTGTCTCGTGCTTTTTTCCACTGATTACTTCAGAACAATCGGTTGCCTCGGATTCAGGGTTTTGGCTTTGAGAATCAGCTCTGATGACCGTTGGGATATTGTCACGCTCCCGTTTCTTTCTTTGTTGTTCTTGGATATTGAAATTTTTCCTTCCCTCGTACTTTACCAGTTCCAGCGCTTCCAATTCAGTGAGCTTTGACTGACACAACAGAAGCTGCTCCTCGTTTTTAAGCTGCGATGCTCTACGCACGCTATGTTGTGCCACCAGACGAGTGAGCCCAAGCGAGGCCTATATTGTGGGTGTGTGTATGTGGGTTCCTGCCTTCTCGTTTATTACTTAACGAGCGTCTCGAATCCGGCAACATTGATGTCATCAGGTAGCATGTGTTGGTTTATTGATCAGTCACCTTCACCCAAAAAGATTACGTTCTCGTGGCGCCAGCGGCAGAAAGGACGTTCCATGTCCGCCGCCAAACTCCGTGAGTGGTGGCGGAGGCTAACACTCACAGGGCTCTACTAGAAAACGTAAATACCCAAGCAAGTGGATGGGGAAACGGCGCCGCGGTAGCCCAATTGGTAGAGCATCGCACGTGAAATGCGAAGGTTGTGGGTTCGGCCCCCACCTGCGGCGAGTTGTGTTTTCATCCACTTTTGCTTCCATTCAGTCATCGTTTCTTTATTTCATCTGTTAAGCACAAGTAATTTCCCCTATGTTGTCCTTGGTGTCGGCGTTTGTCGGCTTCTCGTGATATGACTAATAAAAAATCGCGCCCCTCGGTTAATTCCCTTCCTTCTTGTTTATATATATATATATATATATATATATATATATATATATATATATATATATATATATATATATATATATATATATATATGTATATATATATATATGTGTGTGTGTGTGTGTTTGTTTGTTTGTGTGTGTGTGTGTACTGTGTGTGTGGATGTATGTCTGTGTGAATATATGCACATACGCGTATGTCGTCTATTTATCGAGTCTTCATTTTCCTGTGCTACACAAAACAAAAATCAATTTACTGCCAGTACATTTACGATACCATTTCTTCTTTTCTTCAACTTTTCTGTAAAGTGCCTATGCTAATGTTGTTGTGTACCTATGTTACTGCTACACACTGTCGAATTGTACCATAGGGGGCGAGCTTAGTCAAGCTGCAGTAATGCAGCTCTTGCCCGCCAGCCCACGAAATAAAATTTTGATTTGATTTGAAAAAAATGAAAAGAAAAGCAATGCAACACCTGAAATGATCAGCGCAAATTTAAGAAACGACTAAGTAAGATTTCTGAAAATAAATTGAAATATCAAAACTTGACATTTATTAGAACAGTGTCAACGGAGCTCAAGGCGGCAGGTATAAAGGCGATTATATACTAGCATTTGCGACAATTCTCGCAAGAAACAAACAAGCCAGGTACGTTGACAAATGAGTGAACATTGTAGAATACTGAAAATAGTAAATAAGGAAGATGTAGCATACATCAAACAAAATTCACATGTAAAAACACAAAACAACTAAGGGAAGGCAAGGTAGCAACAAAGTTTGTCAAAATACCAATAATATTACCATTAAAGACGTGCGTTCAAAAGATTCAGTGTTTATGAATTGCAAAAATGCATTAATTCCCCAATCAGTTATAGTGTGTCGGAAGAAAGAAAACTTGAAAGGCGTCGGTTCAGATGCTATATGTCGTTAAAGAATCAACGTGGCGATGCCGTGATCGACGCCCTGTAAGTGGTTTAACATATGCCTTTGGGCGGAAGGAGAATCGCTAATTGTTAAGAAAAAAAATAAAATTTTAATCGCTATTTTCATGCGTAGCTGTAGGGTCTAAATATTATGTTTATTCCCTAGGCTATTAGGAGAGTCAGACGATATTTAGAACAAAAATGAACCTGTCACTCTACAATGAATCTTCTCTAAAGCGTTAATGTTAGTTTTCTTATAGAGATGACACACAATGCATGTATATTCTGGTTTCCGTCGAATTATTGAAGTGTAACCTATTACGAGAAAGAGCGTGTTTCAGTTTAAGAATGAGATCGATGGTTATTGCGATCCCAAGATATTTATACTGACCAACTTTGGTCAGTGGTTCAGAGCTCATGTAACAGAAAAATGACATTTTATTGATTGTTTCTGTAATGGACATGTATCTTTCAATTTTACTGATCTTATACATTATTAGAATTACAATAACGGGGTGCAAAAACAGTTTTGGCTTGGTTCAAGGCCATATCCCGCGACTGTAAACCAGGAAAGAACGCTTTAAATTCAGGGTTAAGCATCATTTGATATTCGCGGCAAGTGAGCTTGTTAAACAACAGAGAACCGTCAGCAAATAGTATATATTGAATAGGGTGGGAAATTTGGTTAGCGATCTCATTTTAGCAGCAACAGAAACAGGCATCGGAAGCATCATTTAAGCATCTGAATAAATTTTTCCAGGATTTCCAAGCTTGCTGTGCCATCAACCATGTGCATCACCTGAGAGCTGCAAATACGCATTACTCGCCGAAAGGACAGTTTGGAAGCTGCAGTGAGAGGCACCGGACGCATCTTTTAAGCATCCGAAGCTTATTTTTTCGCATTGGTTCCTGCTCCTTTGACGACTTCGCTCCCGCCCATTTCCTGCCGCGAGTTCTTTTGAAGTGAACATGCATGACGGCAGAACTTCTCTCACTGAAGAACTGAAAAACTTTCATCTGTCTAGGATATATATGCCGGAACCTTGCTGTCCCATCAAGCTGGGACATAGCGTGAAAGTTCTAAAGACGAGATTCTCCCTAGCACTTCACTTTGGCAATAGCAGTGACAGGCACTGGGCACATCTTTCAAGCATCCGAATTTTATTTCGCCAGGGCGGTTCGTGCTCCTTAGAAGCTTTCGTTCCGGCCCCTTCCCTAGCGCGAGTTCTTTTGACGTCAAAATGCATGACGGCAGAACTTCTGTGGCTCAAGGACTGAAAAACATTTTTGCCTGTACAGGGTTTTTTCGGCGAAACACTGATATCCCATCAACCATGTGCATCACGTGAAAGCTGCAAAAACGCTTCAGTCTCCAGCACGATGGTATGGAGCAGCAATGACGGGCACCAGACGCATATTTTAAGCACCCCAACTCATTTTACCAAGTTGGTTCCTGCTCCGCAGACGCCTTCGTTCCTGTCTGTTTCCTGCCGCAACTACTTTCAACGTGAAATTGCAGGGACGGGATAATTTCAGTTGCGGAAGGAGTGAAAAGCTTTTTCACCTGTCCAGAATTTATCTGCCCGGACCTTGCTGTCCCACGAACCATGTGCATCACGTGAAAGTTGCAAAGATGCATCACACTCCAGCATGACGGTTTGGCAGCAGCAGTGACAGCCACCGGTGACATCTTTAAACATCCGAACTTATTTTTCCAAGTTGGTTCCTGCTCCTCTGACTACTTCGTTCCCGCCCATTTCCTGCCGCGAGTTCTTTTGACGTGTAAATGCATGACGGCAGAACATCTGTCCTTGAAGGACTGGTGGGCTCTGAAGGACTGTCACTGAAGGACTGGTGGGGAAGGACTGGTGGCCTCGGTGGCTGCGCCACGATGCTGTCGTCAAACCCACTGGTTTTCGCCATGCAGATGATCGCCGCTGGCCTTTCGGCGTGCTGCTTCCCGCACTTGCAGCTGCTTGTGCTTGGACTCCCTCGGAGCATGCGCCCTTTTGCCACCGGTTTTCGAATCAGCGAGGCGTCCCACGTGACTGCGCCTTCCCGTTACCTATGTGCTGCCAGCACAGCAATGGATGCTCGAGTCATCGTGGGCTCCCGCATCGACATCGACTCTCTGCAGCTCGTCGACTATAAAAGACAGCCTACCGCTCCGGCTGGTCTTTGGGCTCGGTGGCTGCGCCACGACACTGTCGCCTATGCCAATGGTTTCCCCATGCAGGTTTGTACAAGTCACAGCCTTTTTTGCTAAGAGGCGTAGCGACTATTATGTGGTGCAGCTCCCGAGCCCCCATTGCTCCCTTGCTCTTATTGGTGAATGTGTGGGAGGTATTCGCCGCTTACTAATACTCTCTGGTGACGTTGAAACTTACCCGAGACCCGACATGAACTTTGTGTAGAAAGAATTGCAGAAGATTTCAGCCAGTCAGAATACACTAATCAGTGAAGTTCAAGGCTTAAAAAGTAATATTTTAAACACTGATAAGATTCTAATGGACTTGAACAAACGAATTACCGAACTAGAACATCAATACCAGGCCATGATACCACTTCAAAATGAATAAGAAGCTGTCAAATATGCCGCTGCTCAAACTGCCAGCGTGGTATCCGGCTTTGAAAATCGCCTAGACGATGCAGACAACCGGTCCCGAAGGAATAATGTAGTTTTCCATGGTCTTCCTGATACTAACCCAAAAACCTTTGCACAATCAGAAAAGCTGATATTGATGAAATCACAGATATCATGGAGGTAAACCTTGAGTCCAGAGATTTCGTACGTGCTCATCGCCTTGGCCGCTATTCACATAACCGGCACCGTCCCATCATTATCAAATTCGCGTCACATAAAACGAAAAAATCAGTCCTGTCTAATGGGCGTAAACTGAAAGGCACAAATTATAGCGTGAGCGAAGATTTTTCACGCGCAGTTCGGAACGCCCGCAAGCATCTTATCGCCTACGCTAAAAGTCGATCTATGCCTTTTTCCATGCGTTTCAAGACGCTCGTTATGGGTTCCCAGCCCTATGAATACGACGATTTGACGAAATCGGTAAAAAATATTCAGCAGCAATCATTGCACAAAATTCGTGCAGTTCATACCCGCCCTTCCGTTCCTAAGAAAAACTTTTCCTTATCTGTAGTTTACACTAATGCCCGCAGTTTTATTCCCAAACGTGACTCAATATCAAATCTCGTGACGTCATCTAAGAACAACTTGCTAGTTATAACGGAAACGTGGCTCACAAATGAAATTAGGGACGATGAAGTAGTCCAAGACTAGCCAAACTTCGATGTTTATCGGTGCAACCGTCAAGGGGCACGTGGGGGTGGCGTTCTTATTGCTTGTAGTCATGAATTATCCTGTACACCAATTATTATTTCTTCCAACTTAGCAATACTATAGCTTCTTATTCGTTCTTCTCTTAGATATGTCCTTCTAGGTGTGTACTACAGGCCGCCTACCAGTAATCGAACTTCTCACCAGAACTGAAGAGTACTTTATGCCAGATTAAAGCAAGCCATCCTAACGCTCATATACTTCTGTTCGGTGATTTCAACTCTCCCATTATTGATTGGAATAACCTAACTTCCTCAATAAAGAACACAGAGGCGTAGGACTTCACCAACATCTGTTTGAATTTTAACTTAACACAGCTTATCTCAGAGCCGACACGCGTAACGCGCGACTGCGCAACCATTTTGAGCGTTGTACTTACTGACCATCAAAAAACATCATTATTGGTTACCTACCTTCGTCCTATCAGCGACCACAGTGTAATTCATGCCCCATTTGACTTTGCCCCAGCACCGCGTGTTCTTTCCAGCAAAACTATCAACCTGTAGGGAAAAACAAATTTTGAGGCTATAAATTATGAATTGTGCACTTTTTTGCAGTCTTTGAAAACTCATTCAATGAACGATCTGTTCAAAACAACTGGGAACTGTTTAGAAATAAAATGAATGAACTAGCAAACAGGTATATTCTGAAACTAATACTCCGTGCGAATCATTAGATCCCATGGTTCAATAACAATTTAAAGAGGTTGGAAAATAAGAAAAAAAGACTTTTTTGTAGTGCCAAGCAGAAACCAAGCCCAACTTCATGGGATAAATATTACGCCCCTGAGAGAGAATACTTACCTGCTGTCCGCAATGCAAAACGGTCGTTTTCCAATAATGGCTTACCTAAAATGTTAAGAGACACCCCAAAGAAATTTTGGAATGTTATCAACCCAAGTAACACACGTACTGTAACTCTTGTTGATGGTATGGGTGAAATCATGCCTGAAACTGAGTGCGCACTCATATTTAACAACTCATTTTTGTCAATATTTTCTAATGATAACAACGTTCCATTGTCTATTGTCCCCTGCGACATAGCTTCTTAACTTTAATCCTCAGCAGTTATGGATGGTATAAGCTCTAAACTGCTAAAAAATACAAAATATATTTCTTCATCATTTTCGTGTCTTATCTTCTCGCAGTCACTTTCTACAGATTCCATGCCTCACGACTTGAAGGTGGGTAAGGTCATTCCCATCTACAAGTCTGGTAATAAGAAAACGCCGCTAAATTATCGACCCATCCCTCTAACTAGCCTTCTGTGCAAAATCATGGAACACGTCATCTACTGCCTGATCATGAATCATTTGGACGCAAATAAATTTTTTTTCGGCACATCAAAGGTTTCGTAAGGGCTTCTCATCCGAAACGCAACTAGCTCTGTTCCTGCACGACTTAAACGTAAACCTTGACTCTAACCAACAAACTGACGCTATTTTTCTGGACTACTTGACTACACTACAGACTACACCGCCACTTACCACTAAAGCTTTTTTCTTTGAACTTTCACAGTGACGTACTCAAATGGCTCGAAGCATTCCTTACTGATCGCTCACGATTCGTTCCTGTAAATGACAAATCATCCACTCTTCTCCCTGTAACTTCTGGAGTCCCTCAAGGATCAGTTCTCGGACCTCTTCTCTTGTTAGCTTATATTAATGATTTACCCCAACACGTATATTGTAAGATATGAATTTCCGCCGATGACTGCATGATTTACCACCAAGTTTCTAATGCTACTGATGAAAACACCTTACAACAAAGTCTTAACAACGTGCAGTCTTGCAGTGAAGATTGGCTGATGACTCCTAATTTCAGCAAATGTAAACATATATTTTAACTGCCGCCGTAATCCTTTCCTGTCTTCTTATACAATAGTAAGCGTTCCCTTAGAATGTGTAGAATCATTTATGTACTTGGGCGTCACGCTTTCTCGTGCTCTCAGTTGGGTTACGCATATTTACAACATATTTTCATCAGCTAACCGAACTTTTGGCATGATGAGACGACACTTGCGTGACGCCTCACAGAACCTAAAGCTCCTAGCTTTCAATTCCCTTATCAGACCGAAAGTTGAATACGCATCACTCGTCTGGAATGCATATCAAGACTATCTAGTCAACGAGCTCGAGTCCTATCAACCTGTCCTGTCCTATCAACCGTGTACATCGCGCAAAATTTGCAAGGACGCGTCACTCTTCAGCTCGACAGTTTGGCAGCAGCAGTGACAGGCACCGGACGCATCTTTTAAGCATCCGAAACCTATTTTTCCAAGTTTGTTCCTGGTCCTCTGCTAACTTCGTTCCCGCTACTTCACTGCCATGGATTCTTTTGAGGTGAAAATGCATGAGGCAGAATTTCTGAGGCTAAAGGACTGAAAAACTTTTTCCCCTGTCCGTGATTTATCTACGGAACACTGATGTCCCTTCAACCATGTGCATCACGTGAAAATTGCAAAGACGCGGCACTCTGCAGCACGACAGTTTGGCAGCAGAAGTGACAGGCATCGGAGGCATCTTTTAAGCACGCGAACTTATTTTCACAGGTCCGTTCCTGCTCCTCTGACGACATCGTTCCCGCCTCTTCCCTGTCGCGAGTTTTTTGACGTGAAAATGTGGCCACGGGAGAACTTCAGGGGTTTATTGTGTGAAAAACTTTTTCACCTTTCCATGATTTCCCGCACGGAACCTTGCTGTCCTATGAACCGTGCACATCGCGTGAAAGTTGCAAAGGAGCATCACTCTCCAGCACGACAGTGTGGCAGCAGCAGTGAAAGGCACCCGACACATCTTTTAAGAATACGAAACTTATTTTTTCAGGTTGGTTCCTGCTCCTCTGATGACTTCGTTCCCGCCCATTTCCTGCCGCGAGTTCTTTTGACATGAAAATGACATAATAATTTGAATATGCTGCACGGAAAAACCTAGAGCGAATTAAATTGTGTGTCAGCTTCGTGTGTATACATATAGTGTTTCCTATGCATTAGGTTTTTCGCGTAATGCATTACCTGTTGACAGCCTATCTTATGTGTACTCTGTTTACATTACAGTTGTTTATTAGTTTACTGATTTGTTTTGCAACTTATGAAATGCCGGTGTATATATATTTTCAACATTTGACATAACCCTGTATGTTTTGTAGGGACAACCCAGGACGTGCATTTCTCAGCACCCAGTCAATTGCGAGAAGTGACTCGAACACAGGCCACCAGTAAGTGGAAATCAATTGCAATTTCACATTATGCAGTTGGCTGCTGCCTTGTACTGAGGCTTTTTTTTAATCAGATGGTGGTGTCGTTCTAATGTAAATTTTGACCACAATGGTGCGATCATGTCTCACAGAAGCATATAAGGTTGCTATTCTCTGAGAGGGACGTGTTCTCGTGTTCGTGAAGCATTTGTGTTTGGCAGTATTGTCGCCCAATGAGTCAGATATAAACATTGTAACTCGCCACTGCTGGGAAGTAGTTGCGAGAAACACAATATATTATGACGCTGTAAAGTTATGTCATTAATTCGAAGGAAAATTTTGCAGCAGGAAATAAAGGTTGCTCTTCCAGGTAAACATGTCTCTTTCTCACAAGTTATTTAACCAAACCGTGGATGCGTGAAATTCATGACTTATGAATCGATTTTAATTCATCCTTTAGTAATGCTTCTAAAAGTGACTAGAAATAGGATGTGACTACCTCTCCAATCAGCAGATCATACACTTACAGTCATAAGTGGTAGTTCCATGCAGTCTCGCACTCTATATAACCTTTCCTTTCAGCAGCATTGTAACTGGCGGCTGCGTTTTCAGAAGGAGGAGTGCACTTGGCACTGTATATGTATGTGTGAATTCGGTTTTCTTTGTATGTGTCGGCTCACTGACACAAACAGTGCAAAAATCAGTTGTACCATGAGGCTGATGACGCCTTCTGCTGCTAGAAATGCGGCACTTCATATTTTATAGTACTGCATGACATTTAAACCAAAGCTAGCACATAAGATGATCAAGAAAACAAACCGCTGTTAGAGCTGTTTCCCTCAAAGAGAGCTTGTCCTTTATGGACTGTGTTAATCTGAGCTCTCCACCGATGTTTCAGTAGTATTACCCTTAGTGAGTGAGAGATTGGGGGCAATTAATCGTGTTAGTCTTTAAGTGGTGTCCTAATTATGTATATTTGTTCCAACAAAGTTGTCTAGATTACGTTATTGTGTAGTGTAGAGCTTATGAAACCATCAGCAACTAGTGAGTTGCTAACATGCATATGCATTTGCCACTATACAGGTGGCACTCGGCTGTACCACTGCAGTGCTGCGGAAATTGCCAGCACCAGTGGCTTTGCAACAGCTGTTTCACAGCATGTCGGTATGTGCTAATCATCATCATTCATCATCATCATCATTTATTATTCCCTTAAGGGCCCCATTTGGGGTATTACATAAGGGGGAGGCAAAACAATAATACAAACATCGAATGAATAGTCATGTACAAAGCAAAAAGACAAAGGCAACAACTGAAAAGACACTAGAAGTACAGGTTTTTGCATGATTAGCTGCAAATATGGGTGGTTAGTAACTCTCGAAATTTCGAAGGGTTTCGCTCTACAACAATGGATTCCGGGAGCGAGTTCCATTGTTCTATTGCAGAGGGAAGGAAGGATTTGTTAAAAGCGTTTGTAGAACCATGAAGGCGTTGGATACATAAAGAATTGAATAGACGATGTGATGAGCGAATGGGTGGAAATAAAAGTGAGGAACGAAGGTCAGGAAAGTTATAGTACAATTTATGGAATAGGCAGAGTTGCGAAATTATGCGTCTTAATGCTAAAAGGGGTAGACCAATGGATAACTTTAAGTTAGTAACGCTGATAGTGTTGTCATAATTCGATAAGATAAAGCGGGAGGCACGATTTTGAGTAGCTTCTAAAGTGTCAGTCAAGTACTTTTGATGTGGATTCCAAATTGCAGACGCGTATTCTAACTTGGTACGGATGAAAATTTCATATGCTAGTTTACGAATCGACGGAGGAGACAAGGATAGGGATCTTTTAATATAGTTAAGGGATCTTGAAGCATCGGCGGTTATTTGTTGGATGTGGTTCGACCAATTTAGTTTGTCAGTGATGATAACGCCAAGGTAGCGGTAACTGTCGACCTCGGATAAATTCACAGAGCCCAAGGAGTATAGAAATTTGGATGTAGAGCGTTTACGTGATACATGCATTAACTTGCATTTGGAGACATTTAGATCCATCATCCAGCGTGAGCACCACTTGTCTATAGAATTTAGGTCATTTTGCAGAATGGATTGGTCAGTGTTAGTAGTGACACGACGGTAAATAACACAGTCATCGGCGAATAGACGTATTGTGGATGATATGTCTGTTGGGAGGTCGTTAATGTATATTAGAAAAAGGAGTGGGCCGAGGACGGATCCCTGTGGTACACCGGATATTACTTTGGTAGTATCTGAACAGCGACCGCCAACACAGGTGAACTGGAGGCGATCTGTCAGGAAGCAAATGATCCATGATAGGATTAGAGGGTCGAGATGAAGGCAAGAAAGTTTGGACACTAGTCGGTGATGAGGGACGCGGTCGAAAGCCTTTGAAAAATCTAAGTAAATTACGTCAGTCTGAAATGAAGAATCTAAGTTTAGGTGGAGATCTGTGGTGAATTCGAAAAGTTGTGTTTCGCATGATAAGCCTGGACGAAAGCCATGTTGTTTGCTAAAGAAAAAAGAATTTCTGTCGAGGTGGGAAGCTATTTGGGAATAAATGACGTGTTCTAAAAGTTTACAGGCAATACATGTAAGTGAGATCGGGCGATAGTTGGATGGGTCGGAGCGCTTACCAGATTTAAAAACGGGGGTTACTTTGCTTAGTTTCCAGTCTTTGGGAATAGTACCCTCGCTTATAGACTGGGAAAAAATGATTTGTAATATCTGGCTAGAAATGACGTTAGTGCCTTTTAGTATCTTTACCGGTATGTTGTCAGGTCCGGGGGAGCTAGATATGTTAAGTTTATTGATTAGGCTTGCGATTCCTTCAGCAGTTACATCAATGGGAGGCATTTCATTGCCGCAAAATCTTGGTAAAACAGGAATGTTGGTGGAAGATTCACAAGTGAAGACGGAAGAGAAGTATGAATTGAAGACGTCAGAACGCTTTTCAACTGGAACATGGGACCCATTAGGATTAGTTATGGTAATGTTATGTGACTGATTTCTATTTGGTGCGAGTATTTTCCAAAATTTTTTCGGGTTTACACGGATGATATTGAGAAGATCCTGGTGATAAAATTTTTTCTTAGAAAGCTTCAGAAGGCTGTTGTACTCGCGCAGGCAGGTGAAATACTTCTTCCATTTAGAGGCGAAACCACATTTTTTTGCCACTCTGAAAAGCCGCTTTTTCTTCTGTGCTAGTTTTTTCAGTTGGTTTGTGTACCAAGGCTTTCCCATGACACCACGTAGTTTTGTTGGGATGAGTTAGTATTATAGACCACTGCTACTCTGTATTGTGACACATCCATATGGTAAGTGATGTAATGGGCACAGCGAAAACATGTGAATGGTTTACTATGCTGCTTAAAAAGGCTCTCCTTTTCGTCACTGGAGCAGGGGAAAAGAGCATGCAGGCACTCCTGAATTTACATATATTTCAAAACATGAGAGAGACATATATATTGTCGCGAAGCACTTTGAGCAGTAAGCGTTCGCGACTAGAACGTTGGAGCAGCGAGAGGTAGTGTAGCCGACCGAGCACCGAAACAAGGTTGTTCTTTCTCGTCGTCGTTGTCTCTCTCTTAGCCACAGCCCCACTGCTCCCTATTTTACAGTACAGTTATCTCCCCCGCGGAAAAGGAAGCCGTCCCGGTGACCTACGGGTAGGACAGCACAGGCGGATCATAGTAGGGCTTGAGACGCTGGGCATGCACAATTTCGCGTCCACGGCGGCGATGATCCAAAGGTAGCTCGAGGGGTTCCACAATATAGTTGACTGGAGACGTTTGTTCGATCACGCGGTATGGGCCCTGGTACTTCGACGCGAGTTTCGGTGACAGTCCAGTGGTAGAGGCTGGAACCCAAAGCCACACTAGCGAGCCAGGAGCATAGGATACAGAAGCATTGGAACTTTCTCGATGGTGCTTCTGGCGTTGCTGGTCTTCTGACGTAAATATACGGGAAAGCTTGCGACACTCTTCTGCGTGTGCAGCAGCTTCGGATAGGGTAGTTGTTTCCGTGGAGTCAGGGCGGTACGGAAGGATAGTATCCATTGTGGAAAAAGGTTCGCGTCCGTACAGGAGAAAGAAGGGCGAAAATCCCGTGGTAGTCTGCGTGGCGGTGTTGTAAGCGTAGGTCAGAAAAGGTAGGACATGGTCCCATTTGGTTTGGTCGGATGCAACGTACATGGCCAGCATGTCACCAAGAGTGCGATTAAAGCGCTCGGTCATGCCATTAGTCTGCGGATGATACGCAGTAGTGGTGCGATGAATGATGCGGCATTCTTTGAGGAGAGCCTCGATGACGTCGGAGAGGAAGACGCGGCCTCTGTCACTGAGTAATTCCCTGGGAGCTCCGTGGCGAAGGATGATGTGGCGCAGGAGAAACCAGGCGACGTCACGTGCAGAAGCGCTGGACAAAGGGGAAGTTTCCGCATAGCGCGTAAGATGGTCGATGGCCCTGGGCTTCTCCTGTAGTGCTGGTAAAAAAGAAAGATGGCACAATTCGCTTTTGCGTGGACTACCGGCGACTTAATAAGATCACACGCAAGGACGTTTATCCGCTACCCCGTATTGACGACGCGCTAGACTGCCTCCAAGGCGCTGAATTCTACTCATCCTTAGACTTACGATCCGGGTACTGGCAAGTGCCAGTGGCTGAGTCCGACCGTCCGAAAACGGCCTTCATCACACCTGACGGTTTATTTGAATTCACCGTGATGCCATTTGGCCTGTGTAATGCGCCTGCCACATTTGAAAGAATGATGGACAACATCTTGCGCGGCCTCAAATGGCAGATATGCCTGTGTTATCTGGACGACATCGTTATCTTTTCACCGGACTTTCCTTCCCACTTACTTCGACTTGAACGCGTCCTAAAGTGCATCGCCGATGCTGGCCTCCAGCTTAACTTGAAGAAGTGTCACTTCGCTGCCCGGCAGCTGGTCATCCTCGGCCATGTCGTGTCGAAAGAAGGTGTACTTCCTGATCCGGCGAAACTACAAGCTGTTGCCCAGTTTCCCCGACCAACGACTTTGAAAGAACTGCGCAGCTTCATTGGATTGGCGTCATACTTTCGCCGTTTCATCCGCAATTTTGCCACTATAATTGCACCTTTAACGCAGCTTCTTCATGGTGACCACAACCTTTCAACCTGGTCACGGGATTGCGATAACGCCTTCACAAAGCTGCGTCGTCTCTTGACGTCACCACCAATCCTGCGCCATTTCGACCCCAGCGCTCCAACTGAAATACACACGGATGCCAGTGGCGTTGGCCTTGGGGCCGTTCTCGCTCAGAGAAAGGCTGGCTTCGATGAGTACGTCGTTGCCTTCGCCAGTCGTGCACTCACTAAACCTGAATCGAACTATTCTGTCACAGAAAAGGAATGCCTCGCTATAATTTGGGCCATAACCAAATTCCGTCCTTATCTTTATGGCCGCCCGTTTGACGTCATAACTGATCACCATTCGCTGTGCTGGCTGTCATCCTTAAAAGAACCGTCCGGTCGTCTTGCTCGATGGGCCCTTCGACTGCAGGAGTATGACATTCGCGTACTGTATCGTTCTGGCCGAAAACATTCGGATGCGGATGCCTTGTCTCGTTCGCCACTAACAGACGAGGCTAGCTTCCCGAAAGCCTCATTGTCGGAGTCTTCCCTTGCTGCCACGGACATTCTTCTGGAGCAGAAGAAAGACCCATGGATTGTGTCCATGCTGCGGTTTTTGTCCAGCCCATCGACACCCACTAACAATCGCGCATTACGTCGCCAAGCACATCACTTCTCCATTCGCGACGGGCTCCTGTACCGTCGCAACTACCTCCCGGACGGCCGCAAATGGTTGCTTGTCATCCCGCGACACCTGCGTTCGGATATTTGCGCAGCGTTTCACGACGATCCCCAGTGCGCGCATGCAGGGGTACTGAAGACATACGCGCGTCTACGCCTTCGTTACTACTGGCGGGGGATGTATCGATTCATCCATCATTATGTCCGCTCCTGTTTGGTTTGCCAACGCCGTAAAGATCCCCCTCGTCGTTCAACCGCCCCATTGCAGCCTCTGCCTTACCCAGCACCTCCACCAAATGTCGCGAAGCACTTTGAGCAGTAAGCGTTCGCGACTAGAACGTTGGAGCAGCGAGAGGTAGTGTAGCCGACCGAGCACCGAAACAAGGTTGTTCTTTCTCGTCGTCGTTGTCTCTCTCTTAGCCACAGCCCCACTGCTCCCTATTTTACAGTACAATATATACAATTAAACTAAAATCAGGGACATTCCATCTTTCATTTTGAATTGACTTGTACAGCGCAGAAATACAACACAGACCACAGAGAAGCCCGCATGTTAACAGGTATGATACACACAATAATTCAAGAGATTTGATACTTCAGGTGTGCTATTTTATGCAAGGGGGAAAGGAAAGGGGATAAAACCAGAAAAAAGAGTGGAGTGGAAAATAAAGGAATCGTGCCAAAAAGCATGAGAAACATTGTGCAGCCAGGATCGCCAGCAGGACTTCTAAAAAGCACTGATAAAATTACATACAGGGCAACCTTACGTATTGTTTGTTTCAATCAACTCAGATCACATGCAGCTATTACTGCAATCAAGTTGTTTCCTTATGTCATGAGGAAATGATGCGGGCCCAAAAAACTGTTTAGAGCTGAAGGATTATGTTCCATGCTTGCCTCATTACCTGCTTTTTATCATATTATTATCAGCTGCTTATGTTAGGGACAAAAAGTAAGAGTACGAGCTTTTTCCTAGTTCGCCATTCCACACAGCATGTCTTTGTGACTATATGTACATGCAGATGATTCATAGATGAAAAATATTCAGTACAGTAGAATCTCATTACAAGATACACTTGGTTGTAAGAGACATCTGAAAATGGTTTGGTTGGTTTGCCACATTAACAACACTGTACACAAGAGTCACCTTTGTTACTAACGACTTTTTAAGTATTCACTACTTCGAAGGGACACAACCCAGACACATTCACTTCATGCACCTTGTGTGCTCCGACGGGCGTAAAGATCACGCAAGCCTCACACAGGTCAAGTGTGCATGTCTCTTTAGCATGAACTAGAAAAGGAGGGCAACGAGGACAGTGCAGGACAGAAAGTGTCCACAGTTGAAGCTGACGAGCGTCTAAGAGCATCTCAAAGGCACTGCGAGCAACAAGGCTTGCAAAGTGAAGTGTTTAACTTCCAGAAGTTAGGGAGAAAGCTAACACAATCTACAGTCACTAAAAAGCTGTGAATGTCTTCTTTAAAGGGCCCCTAAATCACCGAGGTTGAAATTTAGTTGCGGTGTTGCAGTTGTACATGTTAAGGCAACGAACACGTAGACTCGATAATTTTTCAAAACGGTGCAGTAATAGTGGAGCTACGTGTTTGATTATCGAAAAGTAGTCCTCGCTCATTTTACTCTTTCATCTGGTACACGCCATCTGGACAGTATCGTCTTTTACTCGCCTAGCACACCTCCAAATCTTACGGGACAGGCCATCACCAACGAGCTCTGTTGCTGCCGCGCAGGCCCGTCATCCTGTGAGGGGTGGCGCTAATGACCTTGCCAATACAATGGAACTGTATGGTGACTCTAGTTAAAGCGCCTCATAGGGAGACCCTTCCGTTGGCGTCTGTGTTCTTTGCCCCCATTGGCTGCCCACAATGGCATCGCGAGCAACGCGACGAGGAAGAAGGAGTGTGTATTTGCTTGCAGGCCTTGCCGGCAGTCGTACACTTTCGTTCGACCAATCGACAGCACCGGAAACTGGTGACATCATCAGAGACAGGCTGGTGATGTCAGGACAAACTGGGGGGTGCAGGATAGGTCCAGAGAGGCGCACGGGGTCGTTTTCGTCATTTTGTGGTGCTCCCACAGTGCTACACACTGTGGCGTTTGGCGTCGTCAATTGTGACGACATTCTGATTTTGATGCGCATGTTTACTTGAAATGTTCAAAAAATGTCAAGAAGTGGGTTAGGGGCCCTTTACGCCACCCTGAGCAATTATTCCTTCAGATATATCTAAACATACTTTAGTGATGATGCATAATGAGGTGATCTAGTCTGGCTCCTCAGTGTTTTAAAATTTTTGGTTTCGAGAGACATGTTTCCCGTGCCTCTTGAGTATCTCTTCAAATGAGGCTTAACTGTAATGTACGCACACAATTGTGTAACTCCTCCTGCAAGTATTATTCCTTAAGCCTGGTCACTGATGTGCAAAGCTTGTGGTTAAGTTTTGATGTCCGTACTTTTTTGAGCTATGTTTATTAATTCAGGCTGTTCTTATTGGTTCTTCGATGCAGGAGACAATGCCTACGAAATTATTGGCCCTGATCACGAGAGCCCTCAAGGGGCAAACGACATCTCTGTTGCAGAAGTGAGCCCGATACTACCTGAAGTTACCATGACAGGTGGCACGGCAGCAATAGATACAGAGACGGCCATGTCTACTGCAGCTGCAACAGTGTACGAGGCAAGCAGCAGTGTGTCAGCATCAGCAGCAGTGTCAGAAGGAAGCGCACCAGGCCTGGTAGAGCAACATGTGTGCTATCACTGTGACTTTTTTGTTGCGCATTTGCTCAACATACAAAAGCTTTTCACCGCGACTGTGAGCCAGTGTTCTTGCGCAGCAAGTGCAAGATTAAGTTAGGTAGTATAACACAGTACAAGCATCACTTTAAAATATGCAAACATATTACAGTTGTTGCCTCCCCACCCAGCCCACATAGCGACAACAACGTGGAACACATGGTGGGACACACCTCTTCCCCATTAGAAGATAGTAAAGAGTGTCAGTGTTGTTGCTAGATTAACTGGTCTTTGTAAGCAACTAGAAGGACAACACAGGTGTCATAAGATTGTTGATTATGTTGTTGTTGAAGAGGTAAAAAAGAAGTTTGATGCAGCTGAAGTGCCAACTGATATTGAGCAAATCAAAAACAAGCACCTGAGAAAGCAACACAACCGAAATTTGGGTATCTATGTGCTGCCAACTCTGGTAAAGATGGCATAGGACGGAAGTGTGATGAAAATCAGTCAGACACTGCTGTTCCATCACTGGTTACAGTGAGCACTGACTTGTAGGGCAAGAGAGTCAACTGAAACGAACATCATGGCATAGTGTCATGCTCCCATGTGACCACTTTCCATGTTATTTTGCATGATACAGCTCAACCTCCAGAAACGAGACTGCAACTTGTCTGTAAAAAGCTTTCACAAAAAATTATTCACAACACTATTAACACAGCAGTATCTTCTTTTTTTGTGGGTTCGAGGTTCCCGGGGGTCCATTAATGCAAAAATTGCGGAAAAAAAGAACATGTGTCGTACTTACACCTTTTTAACAAGTACGAGGGGGACAGAACTTTTCTAGTCATGCATCTTCATCAAACTATAAAGTTTCTAAATGCCTTTTATAATCATTATTACCAGTTATATCTGAGTGCATTGTATGCATTTAGCAGGTGTAAAATCAGGTCAGTTGGATCAGATGCCTTATCTGCAAGAGAGTCCTATATTCAAGAAATTTGAATTAAAATAGGTACGTTATAGATGCAGTCTTTCAGCACTTTATTGCGTGTGGTTTAAGCATTGCTCAATACTTTTGTGGATGGTAGTTTCAACCGGCACAGCACTGCGCTTGTCAAGGTCACGTGTCTTCAAAGCGGTGTTTACCATTTGTGTTGATCTGTTTGTGTATTCATAGAGCAAGTTTTTATTTTATTTTTTCCGCATCCTTGTGCTTGCACTAAGCTTGTATAAGGCAGTTACAAAATGGGCGTCACTATAACGAACTGTTCTGTTGAGCTTACACTTTCAAATAATAGTGTTCAGATGGCCGCACTTCCATGTAGGTGCACGATAGCTTTGGGTATGTTCTCATGTTTGTACAAATCTTATATAAGCTAGTTACAAATTGTATGTCACTAAGCATTGTGATATTCTTTAAAGAACTGCTTGGTTGTTTGTACACTTGTGAATTAGTATTCAGGCGGTGGTATTTCCATGTAGGCGCACTGCTAGCTTTCTGTGTGCTCACGTGTTTGTATTAAGTTTTTACAAGGGAGTTACAGCATGTACGTCACAAAGCGCTGTGATATTTTTAAAGAACTGCTTCGTTGGTTTTACACCTGTGAGTAATAGTACTCGGGTGGCACTAGTTGTGTGTAGGTACACAGGGACCATTTGTATACATTATGCTCATGTAAAGCAGTTACAAAGTGTATGTCACTAATCACTGTGATATTTTTTGAAGAATTGCTGTGATGGTTTTACACATGTGAATAATAGTGGTCAGGACACAGTACTTGCGATGTATAGTTTAATGTAGAGTGCCAAGACATGGGCTGTATACGTACCAAAAGAAATGTATGTCGTTATATTGTTGTGATTATTGCTGTTTGGCTTTTATTAAACTCTAATAACATTTTTTCTTGTATCTATTGATGTATGGCAATTTGTCATGCAACCAAACTGAGGACCTGAACTTGTGCATACAAATAAACAGCTAATTTAGGAGTATACTGCGCATATTCTGCGAAACCAGTTTAACAAATCTTGTACTACAATGCTGGGAAAATGACAGAGCTGACAGGGATGTACAGAAAGAGTTCTGCACTGGCTGAAGGACTGCCCCACACTGGAGTTGGTAATGTTGCGTTTATTGGAGTAGAACAGTAAGTGCACTTCTATTAAAAATGGGACAGTCAATGCAGAAACATGAGGCAGACGAGCAGATGTGGCACATTTTTTTCAGGGCCCTCCATGCCTACTACTGCATTTCTAGTCTTCCTGTGCTCTTCGTATAAGCCCCTGTTCAGCCAAGGTTTTTACTCCATGACAGTTGTTCTACTGGGTTCGTAGCAATATTGAAGAAGAAAATGCAATAGTATTCAAGAACTTTCGAGGCCCCGACACAGTAACTTCAAGGACCTCGTGCGATTTTTTAGTAGTTTGGACAGGCAATAACTTGTTCAACCACATCGTTAACTTTAATGCAAACAAAAGAAAACAATACAAATCGCATTTCACTGATTTCAAACAATTGAAAGACTGCTAATTTGCCTTTCACCGCCAATCACTAAACGCGCACAAGGAAGCATTTCAAGAAAGTGCTCAAAGTTTTTCTGCAATAGCACAATTAACTACTTGGACCTGCAACAATTGCAGTTTTTGAATACTGTTTGGTTTGACAGTGTATGTCAAACCAGACAGTATCTGTTGTCAGTATCTGTATGTCATCTGTTGCCTCAGCTTTTCACCACCAAATAAGCAAGTCGTTTGTAATTTCCTTTTATTGTGTCTGTAGCTCTCGATTTACTCATCACGGCTTTTCTTTGAATGCCTCAACTGTTGAGCTTCCTGCTTCTGCTCCTCCAAGTACATTTGTCGCCGCTTCTGTGTGCCTAAAACTGGTATCTGCAGCTCCTTTGTAATTTCAACTTTAAGGATGTCGCTTTCCTTCTATTACCTCCACAGACAATTCTCTGTGACATGCGAAGAGTGTCACAGAAGGGGAAAAAAACGCTTGGCAATGTCAGCTAAGTCTAGCCAAGTGTACAAATTTAAGGACTTTCCAGTACTTCTAAAAATTCCAGGGTTTTCAATGCGTTGAAAATGGCATTTTAGAAATAAAGGGTTTTCAAGGATCGCTACAAACCCTGGATTCTAGCACCTAAATAATTTTACAAGCTTGTTTTGGCGCGGAGTTTGGAGATTCATGCTTTTTACCTAACGCTGCACTATCTCTGTACATTGAAGCCACGAGAGCGCAACCATTTTGGAGTTAAGCAAAATACTGAAAGCTTTTAATACCACTCTTTTTCTATGGAGCTTCGTATTGCCTAGTTAAGTTTACGAATGTGCCTGGTCTTGGTGGGCGTTTCTTCGACATTGTCTGTGAGCAGTAGATGACTAACCCCCATATTCAGAAATGTATCTTAATACAAAGCTCATGCTTTACTTTATATAAACGACGCCTGGTGCGAACGTCCCCCAGACGCTCACTGCCTTTCTTTTGGTGCGTTCACGGCTTGCGTCATTTAGATCAAGTCAAGCATGGGCTTCAAGTTATGATGCATTTCTGAATATGAGGGTAAGCGTGCGCAATTCCGGGCAACGCATTGTGCCATTGACACTGAGAGCAAACTGGGAAAACAAAGTTAACGCCCTATGCTCCTAAACTTTTGCCTACCTGTGGTGTGCGTGTATCGTGCAAGAAGGAACAGCGCAAACACCAGGACGAAAAAAAGCATCAACCACACCAGTGCTTCGTGGTGTGGTCCATGTTTTTGCGTCGTCCTTGCGTTGCGCTGTTTCTTCTAAAATGCTCAACCAGCCCTGGAGCACGTCTCATAGGCAATGCAAGAACCGTGCACACCTGTGCTGATATTGCGCTATTCGTGGCCCACACAGGGCCATTTAACCTTGCACACTGTAACACTCTGTGTACCTCTCTCAAATATTCTTGTACCAATATGTGTAAACTGCATGTTGCATGGAGTGAAATCATTGTTAATGTTCTAGAGATAGTTTTCATGTTTACTGGATTCCCAGTCTAACAGCCGGCTTCAAACTTCTACACTGAGAGCTGGACGATTTATGGCAGTTTTTAAAGACTAGAAACAGTGCACAATATATTAAGGACAGTGAAAACGCAACAGGAGCACTGGCTTGCAACTCATTCTTTATTCAAGTATATATACAAGAACAATGCGCAAACACCAGGTGATGTGAACAAACCTAAGCAAATGAAATGTTGACAATTAGTCATGATTGACATTGCAAGAAATGCTAGAAAACAAAAACAACAGTTACACCGCGAGTGAATTCCATAAAATGCGAAATGGCGCCAAATCCACGCAGAAAACCATGGTAAAACTTGGGTATGCATTATGTGATTCAGTGAATTCAGCAAAATGTATGTATTATAACATTTTACTTGAATAAGTTGTTAGGAATATAAATCTATGTACGGCTAGAAATGCCTTAGTCACCAGATTTAAAAAAGAAGTGCTTTCATTTGTTTGAAAAATGAAAGATCATACCTGTTCACTCTAAAAACAAAGAGAGTGCCGGGCACTCTCTTTGAGGGAGTAGCGGCTTGTCCCACATTTCACTCTCTTTTCGAGAGTAGGTCGACCCTCTTTGAGAGAGAGCAGGTCAACTCCTGTTGACAGAGTTTTGTTACTCCACCGCCAGGGATTGCTAATACTCTTCCGCAGAGTGATAATACTCTTCCCGCAGGGAGTGCTAGTACTCTTCCGCAGAGTGCAAATACTCTCACCGCAGGGGTAATGGCACTGCACCAGACCGAGTACTTCTACTCCCCCAAACAGAGTGCTAGTACTCTTCCCAATACCCTCTTAGCGAAGACCTGGCCACGCATGCAGGCAGGAAATCAGATCAAATTAGGGTCGCTGATATACCGTTCCCTAGGCGGCTCCTCAGAGTCAGTAGCCCAATTCCAAGCGGCCTACTCAATAGGCGTGAGCAAAGTTATGCAGGATTTTAAAGTCATTTTTTCTGGCTATTTGCTGCCTACCATGAGGCGTGACTGCTCGAAATCGGCCTATGCGTATGCGTCGCGAACGCCACTGCGGAGAAAAAAAAGCTAATTAACATTTAGGCCGCAATTATCTTCGCACATTTCACAATCAGAAGACACATAGTCTAATTAGAACACAATAGTCAAGGGAATCACATAGTTATGGAGAACCACATTGCTCTATACATCACGCGGATTCGAACCCGCGTACACTCGCATCTATACAATTCAAAGCACACATCCTAACCATTACACCGCAGAGCCACCACACTGAGTCGTGTTGTTTTAGAGGTTATATATATAACAAATGTATTTGAGGAATCGGCTGCGGTGGGTGGAGATTCTCTGCAGTGTGCTGTGCTGTTGTGTACTGGAATACGTTTGCGTTTGCATCATTTCCATTCCTTGCTACGACTAACGAAGGAATACAACGTAGACGACGACGTGAGAACTATTCACGGCTTGTCGTCACCCCAGGAAAATAACAAATGTGCCGTTCAGCTCACGATCGAGTGCTTTTCCAGTCCATGCATTATATGCTCTCCGAAAATACGCGGATACAAAGTATCGTGCCAACCATCCACGTATGTGAATTTAAGTCGCGCGTATACTAGTGAGCATTTCTGTTTATTTTTTCCGCCAGTTCCATTCGTATGTGGTTAACTGCGACGCCAGTACCAGGCATTTCGACGTGCCTCACGCTGCCGTGTAGGCGTTCTTTTCAAGTGCATTAGTTTAGAGTTCGGTTCAGTCCGCTGTGAGCTGTTGTCCTGCATTAGCAGCGGATCGTTAGCGTTTTGAAGAGCATGCATTCCAGCATTTGGAGACTGCTTATGTCGATAGCCGCGTCACATGCATTGGCACGCATGTTTAAATGACTAATGTGTCCACTTGTTACGCGTGCACTGCTCGTATCCTGTGGCAGTGCTCGTTCTAAAAGCTTCGATGACCATCTACATTCATACGTGTGTTCAATATATATGCAGAGGATGGACTTGTCGGCTAGTTGGTTGAGCATTTTAGAAGAAACAGCGCAACGCAAGGACGACGCAAAAACATGGACCACACCACGAAGCACTGGTGTGGTTGATGCTTTTTTTCGTCCTGGTGTTTGCGCTGTTCCTTCTTGCACGATACACGCACACCACAGGTAGGCAAAAGTTTAGGAGCATAGGGCGTTAACTTTGTTTTCCCAGTTTGCTCTCAGTGTCAATGGCACAATGCGTTGCCCGGAATTGCGCACGCTTACCCTCATATTCAGAAATGCATCATAACTTGAAGCCCATGCTTGACTTGATCTAAATGACGCAAGCCGTGAACGCACCAAAAGAAAGGCAGTGAGCGTCTGGGGGACGTTCGCACCAGGCGTCGTTTATATAAAGTAAAGCATGAGCTTTGTATTAAGATACATTTCTGAATATGGGGGTTAGTCATCTACTGCTCACAGACAATGTCGAAGAAACGCCCACCAAGACCAGGCACATTCGTAAACTTAACTAGGCAATACGAAGCTCCATAGAAAAAGAGTGGTATTAAAAGCTTTCAGTATTTTGCTTAACTCCAAAATGGTTGCGCTCTCGTGGCTTCAATGTACAGAGATAGTGCAGCGTTAGGTAAAAAGCATGAATCTCCAAACTCCGCGCCAAAACAAGCTTGTAAAATTATTTAGGTGCTAGAATCCAGGGTTTGTAGCGATCCTTGAAAACCCTTTATTTCTAAAATGCCATTTTCAACGCATTGAAAACCCTGGAATTTTTAGAAGTACTGGAAAGTCCTTAAATTTGTACACTTGGCTAGACTTAGCTGACATTGCCAAGCGTTTTTTTCCCCTTCTGTGACACTCTTCGCATGTCACAGAGAATTGTCTGTGGAGGTAATAGAAGGAAAGCGACATCCTTAAAGTTGAAATTACAAAGGAGCTGCAGATACCAGTTTTAGGCACACAGAAGCGGCGACAAATGTACTTGGAGGAGCAGAAGCAGGAAGCTCAACAGTTGAGGCATTCAAAGAAAAGCCGTGATGAGTAAATCGAGAGCTACAGACACAATAAAAGGAAATTACAAACGACTTGCTTATTTGGTGGTGAAAAGCTGAGGCAACAGATGACATACAGATACTGACAACAGATACTGTCTGGTTTGACATACACTGTCAAACCAGACAGTATTCAAAAACTGCAATTGTTGCAGGTCCAAGTAGTTAATTGTGCTATTGCAGAAAAACTTTGAGCACTTTCTTGAAATGCTTCCTTGTGCGCGTTTAGTGATTGGCGGTGAAAGGCAAATTAGCAGTCTTTCAATTGTTTGAAATCAGTGAAATGCGATTTGTATTGTTTTCTTTTGTTTGCATTAAAGTTAACGATGTGGTTGAACAAGTTATTGCCTGTCCAAACTACTAAAAAATCGCACGAGGTCCTTGAAGTTACTGTGTCGGGGCCTCGAAAGTTCTTGAATACTATTGCATTTTCTTCTTCAATATTGCTACGAACCCAGTAGAACAACTGTCATGGAGTAAAAACCTTGGCTGAACAGGGGCTTATACGAAGAGCACAGGAAGACTAGAAATGCAGTAGTAGGCATGGAGGGCCCTGAAAAAAATGTGCCACATCTGCTCGTCTGCCTCATGTTTCTGCATTGACTGTCCCATTTTTAATAGAAGTGCACTTACTGTTCTACTCCAATAAACGCAACATTACCAACTCCAGTGTGGGGCAGTCCTTCAGCCAGTGCAGAACTCTTTCTGTACATCCCTGTCAGCTCTGTCATTTTCCCAGCATTGTAGTACAAGATTTGTTAAACTGGTTTCGCAGAATATGCGCAGTATACTCCTAAATTAGCTGTTTATTTGTATGCACAAGTTCAGGTCCTCAGTTTGGTTGCATGACAAATTGCCATACATCAATAGATACAAGAAAAAATGTTATTAGAGTTTAATAAAAGCCAAACAGCAATAATCACAACAATATAACGACATACATTTCTTTTGGTACGTATACAGCCCATGTCTTGGCACTCTACATTAAACTATACATCGCAAGTACTGTGTCCTGACCACTATTATTCACATGTGTAAAACCATCACAGCAATTCTTCAAAAAATATCACAGTGATTAGTGACATACACTTTGTAACTGCTTTACATGAGCATAATGTATACAAATGGTCCCTGTGTACCTACACACAACTAGTGCCACCCGAGTACTATTACTCACAGGTGTAAAACCAACGAAGCAGTTCTTTAAAAATATCACAGCGCTTTGTGACGTACATGCTGTAACTCCCTTGTAAAAGCTTAATACAAACACGTGAGCACACAGAAAGCTAGCAGTGCGCCTACATGGAAATACCACCGCCTGAATACTAATTCACAAGTGTACAAACAACCAAGCAGTTCTTTAAAGAATATCACAATGCTTAGTGACATACAATTTGTAACTAGCTTATATAAGATTTGTACAAACATGAGAACATACCCAAAGCTATCGTGCACCTACATGGAAGTGCGGCCATCTGAACACTATTATTTGAAAGTGTAAGCTCAACAGAACAGTTCGTTATAGTGACGCCCATTTTGTAACTGCCTTATACAAGCTTAGTGCAAGCACAAGGATGCGGAAAAAATAAAATAAAAACTTGCTCTATGAATACACAAACAGATCAACACAAATGGTAAACACCGCTTTGAAGACACGTGACCTTGACAAGCGCAGTGCTGTGCCGGTTGAAACTACCATCCACAAAAGTATTGAGCAATGCTTAAACCACACGCAATAAAGTGCTGAAAGACTGCATCTATAACGTACCTATTTTAATTCAAATTTCTTGAATATAGGACTCTCTTGCAGATAAGGCATCTGATCCAACTGACCTGATTTTACACCTGCTAAATGCATACAATGCACTCAGATATAACTGGTAATAATGATTATAAAAGGCATTTAGAAACTTTATAGTTTGATGAAGATGCATGACTAGAAAAGTTCTGTCCCCCTCGTACTTGTTAAAAAGGTGTAAGTACGACACATGTTCTTTTTTTCCGCAATTTTTGCATTAATGGACCCCCGGGAACCTCGAACCCACAAAAAAAGAAGATACTGCTGTGTTAATAGTGTTGTGAATAATTTTTTGTGAAAGCTTTTTACAGACAAGTTGCAGTCTCGTTTCTGGAGGTTGAGCTGTATCATGCAAAATAACATGGAAAGTGGTCACATGGGAGCATGACACTATGCCATAATGTTCGTTTCAGTTGACTCTCTTGCCCTACCAGTCAGTGCTCACTGTAACCAGTGATGGAACAGCAGTGTCTGACTGATTTTCATCACACTTCCGTCCTATGCCATCTTTACCAGAGTTGGCAGCACATAGATACCCAAATTTCGGTTGTGTTGCTTTCTCAGGTGCTTGTTTTTGATTTGCTCAATATCAGTTGGCACTTCAGCTGCATCAAACTTCTTTTTTACCTCTTCAACAACAACATAATCAACAATCTTATGACACCTGTGTTGTCCTTCTAGTTGCTTACAAAGACCAGTTAATCTAGCAACAACACTGACACTCTTTACTATCTTCTAATGGGGAAGAGGTGTGTCCCACCATGTGTTCCACGTTGTTGTCGCTATGTGGGCTGGGTGGGGAGGCAACAACTGTAATATGTTTGCATATTTTAAAGTGATGCTTGTACTGTGTTATACTACCTAACTTAATCTTGCACTTGCTGCGCAAGAACACTGGCTCACAGTCGCGGTGAAAAGCTTTTGTATGTTGAGCAAATGCACTACAAAAAAGTCGCAGTGATAGCACACATGTTGCTCTACCAGGCCTGGTGCGGTTCCTTCTGACAGTGCTGCTGATGCTGACACACTGCTGCTTGCCTCGTACACTGTTGCAGCTGCAGTAGACATGGCCGTCTCTGTATCTATTGCTGCCGTGCCACCTGTCGTGGTAACTTCAGGTGGTATCGGGCTCACTTCTGCAACAGAGATTTCGTTTGGCCCTTGAGGGCTCTCGTCATCAGGGCCAATAATTTCGTAGGCATTGTCTCCTGCATCGAAGAACCAATAAGAACAGCCTGAATTAATAAACATAGCTCAAAAAAGTACGGAGATCAAAACTTAACCACAAGCTTTGCACATCAGTGACCAGGCTTAAGGAATAATACTTGCAGGAGGAGTTACACAATTGTGTGCGTACATTACAGTTAAGCCTCATTTGAAGAGATACTCAAGAGGCACGGGAAACATGTCTCTCGAAACCAAAAATTTTAAAACACTAGAGCAGCCAGACTAGATCACTTTATTATGCATCATCACTAAAGTATGTTTAGATATATCTGAAGGAATAATTGCTCAGGGTGGCGTAAAGGGCCCCTAACCCACTTCTTGACATTTTTTGAACATTTCAAGTAAACATGCGCATCAAAATCAGAATGTCGTCACAATTGACGACGCCAAACGCCACAGTGTGTAGCACTGTGGGAGCACCACAATATGACGAAAACGACCCCGTGCGCCTCTCTGGACCTATCCTGCACCCCCCAGTTTGTCCTGACATCACCAGCCTGTCTCTGATGATGTCACCAGTTTCCGGTGCTGTCGATTGGTCGAACGAAAGTGTACGACTGCCGGCAAGGCCTGCAAGCAAATACACACTCCTTCTTCCTCGTCGCGTTGCTCGCGATGCCATTGTGGGCAGCCAATGGGGGCAAAGAACACAGACGCCAACGGAAGGGTCTCCCTATGAGGCGCTTTAACTAGAGTCACCATACAGTTCCATTGTATTGGCAAGGTCATTAGCGCCACCCCTCACAGGATGACGGGCCTGCGCGGCAGCAACAGAGCTCGTTGGTGATGGCCTGTCCCGTAAGATTTGGAGGTGTGCTAGGCGAGTAAAAGACGATACTGTCCAGATGGCGTGTACCAGATGAAAGAGTAAAATGAGCGAGGACTACTTTTCGATAATCAAACACGTAGCTCCACTATTACTGCACCGTTTTGAAAAATTCTCGAGGCTACGTGTTCGTTGCCTTAACATGTACAACTGCAACACCGCAACTAAATTTCAACCTCGGTGGTTTAGGGGCCCTTTAAAGAAGACATTCACAGCTTTTTAGTGACTGTAGATTGTGTTAGCTTTCTCCCTAACTTCTGGAAGTTAAACATTTCACTTTGCAAGCCTTGCTGCTCGCAGTGCCTTTGAGGTGCTCTTAGACGCTCGTCAGCTTCAACTGTGGACACTTTCTGTCCTGCACTGTCCTCGTTGCCCTCATTTTCTAGTTCATGCTAAAGAGACATGCACACTTGACCTGTGTGAGGCTTGCGTGATCTTTACGCCCGTCGGAGCACACAAGGTGCATGAAGTGAATGTGTCTGGGTTGTGTCCCTTCGAAGTAGTGAATACTTAAAAAGTCGTTAGTAACAAAGGTGACTCTTGTGTACAGTGTTGTTAATGTGGCAAACCAACCAAACCATTTTCAGATGTCTCTTACAACCAAGTGTATCTTGTAATGAGATTCTACTGTACTGAATATTTTTCATCTATGAATCATCTGCATGTACATATAGTCACAAAGACATGCTGTGTGGAATGGCGAATTAGGAAAAAGCTGGTACTCTTACTTTTTGTCCCTAACATAAGCAGCTGATAATAATATGATAAAAAGCAGGTAAT
This sequence comes from Dermacentor albipictus, assembly GCF_038994185.2. Classification (NCBI taxonomy): domain Eukaryota; kingdom Metazoa; phylum Arthropoda; class Arachnida; order Ixodida; family Ixodidae; genus Dermacentor; species Dermacentor albipictus. Next base: position 516,819,364 of record NC_091821.1, read on the forward strand.
GAGGCAAGCATGGAGCATAATCCTTCAGCTCTAAACAGTTTTTTGGGCCCGCATCATTTCCTCATGACATAAGGAAACAACTTGATTGCAGTAATGGCTGCATGTGATCTGAGTTGTATTTTTGCGCTGTACAAGTCAATTCAAAATGAAAGACGGAATGTTCCTGCATTTAGTTTAATTGTATGGGTATATATATATATATATATATATATATATATATATATATATATATATATATACGTCTCTCTCATGTTTTGAAATATATGTAAATTCAGGAGTGCCTGCATGCCCTTCTCCCCTGCTCCAGTGACGAAAAGGAGAGCCTTTTTATGTAGCATAGTAAAACATTCACATGTTTTCGCTGTGCCCATTACATCACTTAACATATGGATCTTTCACAATACAGAGTAGCAGTGGTCTATAATACTAACTCATCCCAACAAAACTATAGGTTAGCACATACCGACATGCTGTGAAACAGCTGTTGCAAAGCCGCTGGTGCTGGCAATTTCCGCAGCACTGCAGTGGTACAGCCGAGTGCCACCTGTATAGTGACAAATGCATATGCATGTTAGCAACTCACTAGTTGCTGATGGTTTCATAAGCTTTACACTACACAATAAAGTAATCTAGACAACTTTGTTGGAACAAATACACATAATTAGGACACCACTTAAAGACTAACACGATTAATTGCCCCCAATCTCTCACTCACTAAGGGTAATACTACTGAAACATCGGTGGAGAGCTCAGATTAACACAGCCCATAAAGGACAAGCTTTCTTTGAGGGAAACAGCTCTAACAGCGGTTTGTTTTCTTGATCATCTTATGTGCTAGCTTTGATTTAAATGTCATGCAATACTATAAAATATGAAGTGCCGCATTTCTAGCAGCAGAAGGCGTCATCAGCCTCATGGTACAACTGATTTTTGCACTGTTTGTGTCAGTGAGCCGACACATACAAAGAAAACCGAATTCACACATACATATACAGTGCCAAGTGCACTCCTCCTTCTGAAAACGCAGCCGCCAGTTACAATGCTGCTGAAAGGAAAGGTTATATAGAGTGCGAGACTGCATGGAACTACCACTTATGACTGTAAGTGTATGATCTGCTGATTGGAGAGGTAGTCACATCCTATTTCTAGTCTCTTTTAGAAGCATTACTAAAGGATGAATTAAAATCGATTCATAAGTCATGAATTTCACGCATCCACGGTTTGGTTAAATAACTTGTGAGAAAGAGACATGTTTACCTGGAAGAGCAACCTTTTTTTCCTGCTGCAAAATTTTCCTTCGAATTAATGACATAATTTTACAGCGTCATAATATATTGTGTTTTTCGCAACTACTTCCCAGCAGTGGCGAGTTACAATGTTTATATCTGACTCATTGGGCGACAATACTGCCAAACACAAATGCTTCACGAACACAAGAACACGTCCCTCGCAGAGAATAGCAACCATATATGCTTCTGTGAGACATGATCGCACCATTGTGGTCAAAATATACATTAGAACGACACCACCATCTGATTTAAAAAAAAGTCTCAGTACAAGGCAGCAGCCAACTGCATAATGTGAAATTGCAACTGATGCCCACTTACTGGTGGCCTGTGTTCGAGTCACTTCTCGCAATTGACTGGGTGCTGAGAAATGCACGTCCTGGGTTGTCCCTACAAATCATACAGGGTTATGTCAAATGTTGAAAATATATATACACCGGCATTTCATAAGTTGCAAAACAAATGAGTAAACTAATAAACAACTGTAATGTAAACAGAGTACACATAAGATAGGCTGTCAACTGGTAATGCATTACGCGAAAAACCTAATGCATAGGAAAGACTATATGTATACACACGAAGCTGACACACAATTTAATTCGCTCTAGGTTTTTCCGTGCAGCATATTCAAATTATTATGTCTTGCGGTTAGAGCAAAATTAGTGTAAATTACGCACTAAATTATGTACCCTGGAAAACTTTTCTTCAGTATGCACCTGTACGCGCTTCGAATGAGTAGCGTTGTAAAATTTACGTACATGGAATTTAGCATGGTTGCTGAACACGGATTTCCTTTGCCCTGTGTCGTGTACAGGGAGCTACATATATCCCCCCCCCCTTTTTTTTGTACTAGCCATACTGCGTGCCATTGCACTTATACGCTTGTCAATAAACCTTACGACACAGAAATAAAAAAAGCGCCAATCACCCATGCCTGCATGTTGTAGTGGGCCTAACCTAACCAAGCATGGGCTGTTGCTTTTTATAGTAAACACAGGCACCGTGCTCATTGCAAGTATGTATCATGGCACTAAGCAAATAAGCAATTTAATTGTACCACTATTTTTTTATCACATGGATGTATCTGTTGAGAGGCAAGACAAAAAGCAATCACTTCTCAGAACTATTCAGCTTTTTTAAAACACATTTCTAACTTTTCAATTACACTTGCTGCTATGTGTTTGTCTCCAGAGAACATACTTGATTTGACTTTCCAATGGGAGACATTACATAAATATACCATGTTAAGATGACTGCCTGGAGCACGTGAGAATTTTCATCTTGGTGTAACATACTGTATCTTGATTTTGGTTTCATTTGGTCAAATGGTACACCCAATATACCCACATACTAGTTTTCTTGTCCAAATTGCATGGCAATGTATTTTGATTTTTTGGCATTGGCTCCTCTGCACTACGTGAAGTCGCACTGCACTGGCTCTTTCACATCCTCGTGTCCTTGCAGCTGCCTTCTTGAGTTATATAAAGCGGGTGCCTGAAAAATATCATATGCAAAAGTCAACACAAGGGCATGGTGCAAAACAACATCAAGACAGTCAAGGCCATAGCAATAAAAGAAAGTCTTAGCTCTTAATCTTCTTAGTGAAATGCATGCAAAACATCCAAATGACTGCAACAGTCAACTGCTAAATTAACTTCAATTTTAGATTTACACAAAAAAGAAATAACGGACAGTTCATCCTCGTTCGGCGCGGATGTTAGAATACTCCTGCTAATGAATAGAATATTGGTCATTTTCAGACATCATAGGTCTGTCATGAGCCTGGTGTATCGCAAACACCATTTGTGACACATCCTAAGCACGTGCCCAGTGTGCCCCCCCGCACCATCCCTGGTTGTGCCACTGCTGAAGCCATAATTTGAGGATTATAGCTGCAAACATGATGCTCAGTAGGGATGAAAATATTGTCCTTCCGTTCAATGGATATATGGATGTGCCTATAAAAAAGGGCAACGAGGCTTGTTATGGCAAGCTTACCCACATATCAATACTAACAAGAAATTTCACTGCCGCCTGCATCTAAGCTTACTAAAAGGCATGAACTTATTTTTTCATTTCATTTTTCATTTCATTTTATTACCTTAAAGGCTCCAATAAATGGAGCGTTACATAAGGGGTGGCAAGAATAAAAATACATAGTCACAATAACAGGAAGTTTTTTACATTTTCGGTGAACTTGGATGGGCACATAATGACAGCAACGTCGTTAGGAAGGCCGTTCCAGTCTGCAGCTGTGCGAAGAAAAAAAGAATTTGAAAACGTGACAGTGCGTGCGCGTGGACGGGCAACCTGTAGCTGATGGCTGGTGCGGTGAGATATGCGTGTAGGAGGAAGGATATAAGGTGGGATGCGCATATGGCTATGAAAGAATTTGTGAAATAAAGCTAGGCTGGCAATGCGACGACGGAGCGATAAGGGGGATAATGCGGATGCAGTTTTTAAGGAGGAAACGCTGATGTCAAAGGAATATGATGAGTGGATGAAACGAGCGGCGCGATTTTGTACAGATTCAAGATCATTAATTAGGTATGCCTGATGAGGTTTCCAAATAGGCGATGCAAATTCTAGTTTTGACCTGACAAATGATTTGTAGGCTAACAATTTTACATGTTGAGGAGCGTGATGCAGATGGCGTTTTAAAAATCCTAAAGTCCTGTTCGCGGATGATATTAGGTTAGTAACATGAGGATTCCAGGAAAGATCGCTCGAAATTGTTACTCCTAAATACTTGTATGAATGAACTAGTTCTACCGGAACTTCAGATATTACATAAGGAAATAGGAGGGAATTACGGCGACGGTGAATGGACAAATATTTACACTTACGCGGGTTAAGTTCCATTAGCCACTCGTTACACCAGTTCTGGACTGCATCAAGATCACTTTGAAGAGAAGATTGGTCAGCGGTGGAATTAATAACACGATATATCACACAGTCATCCGCGAACATACGTATGCTAGATGTTACGTTTAATGGTAAATCATTTATGTATATTAGGAAAAGTAGCGGGCCCAGCACGGATCCTTGTGGGACGCCTGAAGTTACAGAGACTGAATTAGAATTCCTATTATTAATGGTGACGAATTGTGAACGATTAGTCAAGAATTCTTCAATCCACTTTAGTATATTAGGGTCAAAATTTAAGCGGGAAAGCTTTATAAGAAGGCGTTTATGGGGCACTTTGTCAAAGGCTTTAGCAAAATCTAAAAATATTACGTCAGACTGAAGATTACAATCAAGGTTAGAGTGCAGATCGTGTAAGAAAGCGGCAAGCTGAGTCTCGCAGGAGTAACCACGGCGAAACCCGTGCTGGGCAGGATTGAAAAAGTTATTCGAGTCGAGAAATGTCATGATGTGAGTATAGATGACGTGTTCCATGATTTTGCAGGGAATACTAGTTAGAGAAATGGGACGGTAATTTAGAGGCGAGTACTTGTTACCTGATTTGTGGACTGGAACGACCTTCCCTTGTTTCCATTCTTTGGGCAGTTGGCCTGTGAGGAGTGACTGAGTGAATAACATGCACAACAGGGATGAACATGTATCTTTGGTGTTCTGCAGAATCTTAGCGTTGATGTTGTCAATGCCAGCAGAGGATGAAAGCTTTAAGTTTTCTATTAGGGACAAAATCCCTTCTGAAGAAAATACAAGCGAAGGCATTGTATCCTGAATAATTGCGAGGTTTGAAGAAACAACCGGATCGATTTCATTAGTAAACGCGGATGAAAACGCTGCGTTAAAAATGTTGGCGCATTCGGATTCACGGATAGTTTCACCTGATGCATCGGTGAGGGAAATTGTGCGTGTATTCTGGGGATTAATGACTTGCCAGAACCTACGGGGGTTAGTAGACAACATGTTTGGCAGGTCATAATGAAAGAAAGAGTGCTTGGCTTCTCGCACATTTTGTAGGTAAGTTTTTTCCGCTGCATAATACTTGTCCCAAGCGTTCTGACTAGGCCGCAACTTGGCTGAACGAAAAAGACGCTTCTTTTTGTTTTCAAGGCGTTTTAGTGAGTTTGTGAACCAAGGGTTTAGGGGGTTAGTTCTTATAATTATGCTCGGAATAAACCTGTCAACCAAACCTTCAATTTTTGTCTTAAACAAGTGCCAGTTATCGTGGATAGTTCTTTGATTAAAGTCAGACTTAAAACGGGGTAAGAATGTGCGAAGTTCATTATTTATGGCAGTATAGTTTCCTTTATCATAAAGCCGGATGGTACGTTTGCTAGTTGTCCGTGAAAATGGTTTAATGGTGAAGTCGGCTTGTATGACTTGGTGATCGCTGACGCCTGGTAGATGCGTGATGGAATGAACGTATTCCGGATTATCCGTTAATATTAGGTCGAGAGTGTTAGCGCAGTCCTCAGTTACACGGGTTGGCTCCGATATAATTTGAACAAGATTAAAATTAAGGCAAACATCAAGAAATTCGTTAGCATCTCTGTTACCTGTGGTAGTTAGATTATGCCAATCAATACTCGGGAAATTGAAGTCTCCAAATAAAAGAGTACAGGTGTTTGGATGCTTCGTTTTAATTTCATTTATTGCATTATTCAGTTTTGTGGGGAAATCCGGACTGTTAGGAGGCCTGTAGCAAACGCCAATCAAAACGGACTGAGGTGAAGCGTGACATAAGACCCATAACATTTCTATGTCTGATGAAATATTAATGGTTGTACATGATAGTTCATGTCTGGTTGCAATCAGTACTCCCCCTCCCCTCCTATCTGGGCGATCCTTGCGGAAGACACGGAAATTAGGCAGGTCGGCAAGGACTTCACTATCACAGATGTCGCTGTTTAGCCACGTTTCCGTCAAGATTAGTAGGTTGCTGGCGGAAGATGAGACGATATTTGAAATAATGTCGCGTTTTGAAATGAAGCTGCGCACGTTAGAAAAAATAGCTGACAATGAAAGTGCTTGTTGTTGAACATGCTTAGAATGGCCTGTCGATTGACGGTGAGATGATTGCTATTTCACTTCTTTTACTGTTTGTGAAGCTTCATCGAATGTGTAGCGTTTCGGACCAATGTGCAAAGTTTTGAAGCGCAGGGAGAACTTATCGGATACCGATCTGGCATAGGCTACAAGATTTTTGCGAGTGTTACGGACAGAAGCGGAAAAGTCTTCACCAATGCTGTAGTTCGTGCCTTTAAGTTTATAACCACATGATAGAATGCTTTCTTTAGTTTTGGACGATGTGAATTTTACTATGATAGGCCTAGTACGATTAGATGAGTGACGCCCGAGACGGTGAGCACGCTCTATTAAATGAGGGTCGATGTCAAAGCCTAGTTGTTGAGAGCAATGGCGAATGACGGTTTGTTCAGAGTCTGCAAAGGTTTCAGCGGGGTTAGTGTCCGGAACATTGTAAAAAATGAGATTGTTACGACGGGAGCGATTTTCTGCGTCGTCCACTCGTGCTTCCAGTTTGTCGACCTTGCAGGTAAGTTCGGTTGTTAAAGTTTTCAGGGTGCCTATTTCAGAGTGGAGAGCAGAAAGGGTAGTGTAGTGGGATTCCAGAGCGTCCATGCGTTTGGTTAGGTCGGCCAATGTTGTGTCAGTAGTTTTCAGCTGTTGTTTAATGTCTTGTAAATCAGACAATAACGCGGTTTGCCCGGCAGTTAGTTTCTGGAGCTCGGCAAGTACTGTGGCGAAACGGTCGGGGCCTGGGTTAGTTTCTACGTCACCCGACAATAGCAATAGAATACGAATAACATGCGAACATTCGGCAACAATACAGGCACAGCACTGAGGGCTCGGTAGCTGCATCAGGAAAAGGTTACTACTTTTTTTAGCGAACAGAGAAAATTTATCACCAACCTGCATCATGAAAAGCAGCGGATTAGTAGACTGCACTGTCGCGCAGCTACCGGGCCCACAGAGTGGTGGCGATGAGCGCACGCGTTTTGTAGCAGCAGCGGATGATGTTCCTGGCGATGGGGTTGTCCACTGATGATCCGAGATGCGGTAGACTGATGGCAGTAATGGCGCATGCAGCTCTGATGACGTTGCGGGTTGATCCGAGATGTGTTGATTGTGGTAGGGCAGGTTCGCGGAAGGCACAGATCCACATGAGGCAGACGGTGGAACGGTTAGAAGTAGGCGGACGGCGAGAGCAAACACCTGCATCATGAAAAGCAGCGGATTAGTAGACTGCACTGTCGCGCAGCTACCGGGCCCACAGAGTGGTGGCGATGAGCGCACGCGTTTTGTAGCAGCAGCGGATGATGTTCCTGGCGATGGGGTTGTCCACTGATGATCCGAGATGCGGTAGACTGATGGCAGTAATGGCGCATGCAGCTCTGATGACGTTGCGGGTTGATCCGAGATGTGTTGATTGTGGTAGGGCAGGTTCGCGGAAGGCACAGATCCACATGAGGCAGACGGTGGAACGATTAGAAGTAGGCGGACGGCGAGAGCAAACACCTGCATCATGAAAAGCAGGGGATTAGTAGACTGCACTGTCGCGTAGCTACCGGGCCCACCAAGTATGATGTGCACAATGGAGTTCATTTTTGACAGACCCGACTACTGCTGCATTTTGAAATCTAGCATTTTAGATTCTTGAAGGCATGTAAAAGTTGCAGTTAAACCGCAGTTCTTGGTTTATTACACCAACCTATTGTTCTGTGTACGACAGACTGGTAACACAGAATTAAAGCAACAATTTATTTAGATTTTTTTTTCTCTACTAAAAATATTCAAGCGATAAACACATTTTGATCTGCCATGCAATAGCAAAATGCACACATTACGCTTGTAACCCCCAAAGGAAGGCTGATTTAGCTATTCATATGACATAACTCTGACACGCCAACTCATATTAGCAAATGCACAGGCATGTCCAAAACAATAAGCGTATGCAAAGCGCCCTTGCAACTGTAATTCCACACAGCAGCCGTTATATTCGATGCCGATGCATAACTAGCTGCTCGACAATTCACTGAGTTCGTAGACACAAGCATCGTTTCAGTTTCGCACCATGCACGAAAACTGCAGCAGCACACAAAACCAGACCTACCTATAATCACACCATTTCAATACATGAGAAAAACAGTTCAGCCTTAGGGATAAACACTGTGAGAGCGATTTAGTGCGTGACGGCGACGAGCGACAAAACGGGCCGTCGCTTGAACAGATGGCTCGGTTCTGGAAATCTAGAAATCATCGCTCGTCGCCCGAAAGTGCTATGAGCGACTAGCCAATAGCACGAAGCCGGAACTAGATGTACATCGCTCAAATACTACCGATTGTAGCGCGGAACGAGCAAATGATTCAATTTTTATACGTGCAAGGATAAGAACCTACGGCAAGACCTCCGGAAATATTTTATGCTACTTTTTTAGCAAAATACATCAACGCAAATTACTAAAGCACGGGCCACGCGTGATTGCAGCCCTCATGCCGGCAACACCGGGGAGGCGTCGCTCAATATCGTCGCTCGCACGGAGTACGACTTGTAGGCGACGAGCGAACGCGACAGCCATCTCCATCGCGTCGCTTGTAGCTGCCGCGCGCAAGATCGCTTATATGGGGTTCATACTTTTTTCAACATAAAAGATGGATTCCCCATGCGTTTTCAGTAAGTTCAAGATAACACGCCCAACTGACCTCTTGCAGCATGCAGCTGAATGCCTGCGGCAAAGTTTCTAACTAGCACTGGTGCTGCACGTAACTTCAGTGGTCGCAGATTCCCCCTGCGCGAGATACCGTCAAGCGCGCGGTTTATTTATAAAAAAAGCATGCTGCCAGCAAAGTGACGCCTTCTGTTATGTGATTCGTTAGTTCAACAGCGTTCCGTACACAGTAGACTGCTAAACTGAATAAATTCAAACAAACAAAACGCACGCTAATCACGCTCCGCATAGGCTCGGAATCACGGGCTGGTGAACGAACCATTTTAAGCCTCCTCTCGCCTGGCGTCTTATTCAACATAGCATAGTTCTGGCAGCGTTTGCGATCTTTAAAGCTCTTACGGACAACGGCAACATGATAAAATCACATGCAGTTATCGCGACGACTGGCTTTTTCGATTGACATGGAGAGACACAGCGCGTATGCCTAGTCCTTTGTCAATCGCGTTGGCTAAGCGCAGCGACGACTTCCTGGCGATAGCATGACATATACGGAGAATGTGCACCTAAGTTAGAATGCACTTACCGTGGAGGATTTGCTGTTATATCCAAGGCATGACGAACGACTGTCGTGTTTTCGTAGCGACGCGAGATGGCTGACATACGATCTGCTTTGGCTGGCCTTCGCGGCGGCGGTGCAGCTCGCTGTACGGATCACCTTTCTCCGGTGCTGTGTTGTTCCGCGATCTTAAGCGCGCGCGCGCGCGGTGGAGCATATCCGAGTGAAAAAGTAGAGCGCTCGCTACGCGTTCCTTTGAACTGCGGCGGCCTGTTCTCTTAGAAGCAACTGCATGTAATAAAGCCACAATTATGTTTCTGGCCTCCTGTAACAAAATCCCGCCGGACAGATGTCCTATTCTGCCGTCTAAGAATAGGACACACTTTTGGCACACATAACTTCTTACACACGGGAAACGAGCCTCCAACCTGTGGTAGATGCGGGGAGAGGCTGACCGTCCTCCACGTCCTATTGGAGTGTCGGGAAGCCGAATCCGAAAGAAAAAAATATTTTCTCTTAGCATACCGGCACCTCATCCCCCTTCATCCTGTTATGTTTCTTGGCCCAGAACCACTCTTTGACACCAACGCCGTCCTAGGTTCTTTGAAAGATGTTGTGTTGCATGTTATTAGACCCACACGTTCGTAGCGCTTCCTCTCTTCAGAGGATGCCGCTGCGATAATTATTTTGAATAGCACATGCCTCTAGGCCCTTGTGGTTCAAGGGCTCTGGCGAGGCAGTAGTGCTGTAAGCAATTTAACATCTCGCATATTTTAAACAATGCATCATTCCTTTACGATGGATTTTAATGTTCATAGTATTCGTCATTAGTCATCGCCATAATTTTATTATAGCACGTAGATTTTACGCACTTTACAGCGACTATTTTTAGGCCGCTTTACAGCCAAGTCACATCTTCCATAATACATCGTTAACATTACCACTTGTCATGGCGCTCTTTGGCCAAACCTGGCCCTTGCGCCACAAAACACCACACAGCATCATCATCTTAGAAGCAAAACGATGTGTTCTTTGCTCAGCGTTCATGAATGATACATCGCCATGTTCGGGGCCAGCCACCTACAGTTGAAGCAGAAGACTGCGCTACGTTTTGTTCTCTATTGCCGCAAGAGTAGTTCTACTCTCTCTCTCTCTGAAGGGGAGAGTGAAAAGCACATTTCACTCTCTCCTTGGTGACAGAGTGAACAATGCATTTCACTCTCCTCGACATTTTGCGAGAGTAAAACGACGCTTTGAAGAGTGAACCGGCCGCTTCACTCCTGCGATACCCTTCCTAGTTTTTAGAGTGTTGTGAGATAATGCTGAAAAATACCAGCGATAATGATGAGTCTCTTGGGAATAATATAGTGTACCAAAATGCCTTACGAATTACATCAGGGACTCGAAATTTCTCAAATTTGCAGACGTACTTCCATATTTTAACAATAATATAAGGCATACAACATAAAAAAAGCCGCTGTTAGTGTTTGCAATAGGAAATGAGCCCCTAGGGGTGCATGCGAAATGGCCCCCAATTGAATATTATACCAGTAAAACTCTACCACATGTGTTTGACCACTGTTGATTGCTTCCAGTTGAGCTGAGTTGCACAAGCATGTTCCCTTAGTGAATGAAATTCAGTGAGAGAAACTTAGTCTTCTTTGTATAGCAAAGTCAGTTGGCAAAAATGAAGCACACAATGGTAAAGATGAAGGTCCAGGTGCTGTAGGATATTTTCAAAAGATAAACCACTTATGTACACACACGCACAGGGCAGAAACACTGCCTCCCCGTGCACGTGCTACATATTGACAATCACCACAAAAACCCATCGCATTACTTTTACTTCCACAAGTTTTTCACTGCTGCTATGGAATGACTGTCTCACTGCACCACAATCTGTAGCAACCAATGGACTGGGCATTTGAACTGGTTAATTAAAGCAGGTCAGGCATCAGCCAGACTGAAGCAGCGGAATTCCACACACTGTTCAACGCCCGGCCTCGTGTGAGTCTCTTAAAACTTGTCACGGACACTTGCTGGCTGTGCCTTCAGGTGAGAACAGGCCTTTCTGTTAGATAGAGGTTACACGTCCAGGCTGTCGCGTTACATTACCTTACCAGAATTACTAGGCTTCTGTGTGCGCAAAGAGACGCCAAATGTGTGAAGGCAGTTTGTTCATTGTCGATTTCAGAACGTCTATGCACCCTATATGCATAGACGTTCAGCGATTTCAGAACGTCTATGCACCCTATATCAATCGTCAATTTGCGTTTTCGAGCTCTTCCGAAGTGTCTCGACGTGGTTTCCAAGGCCAAACTGGCATCCGGGTTTACTAGAAGGCGTAAACACAACTAAAGAGTGCTACATATGACACACCCTGCAATATGCATTATCCGTGGCGGCGCCACGTGCAGTCGGTGCTGTGTTACCTCGACTTTTCAAAATCGACAGCCAAAATCACTCACGAAAGAGCCAAACCAGCAGCAACAACAGACTACCAGGACTATGGACAACAAAAGTCAGATATGAAGTAAAATATACATCATTGGATTTTAAAAACAATGTTGAGTACATGAAAAGCATTCTGAAAGCTAGACCGCGATTTTGTGGTGATGCTATTCCTTTTCGCTATTCCTTAACGGTGTGACCGACGCCCCGGCCCATGCTACGTAATGGAACAGCCGGCCGTGGGCGGTGGGAGACAACAGTGGTATAGAATCCAGGGGTAAGTATCGCTACAAAATCGCAGTCCTTACTTTATTACGCACTGCCCCAACCTGCGATTCCAAGAGGTGACATCCTGTTCTTAAGATTTGGTTGGTCTATCTCTTTCATAAAGGCGATGTCTCATTGAAATGTCTCGATTAAAAATAAACCACGCTATTGTGATATCGGACTATGTGTGCTCTACAACACAGAGGACAAATACGCGAAGACACTCCAGAACATAAACAATACACACAGCGTTCTCGCGACGTGGACTTCCAAACTCTATACATACAAAAATCTTCATAGAAGGTTGTGTCTGCTTAAGCGTTCAACATAGCAATCGTGTGCCAACGCGCGAGGCCCCTGATACATTAACGTATACATTAGGCATGTACTGTACTTCCTCGAATGCATATATAACGAATAACTTCTTTGCCAGGAAACTACCGAACGATCGGCAACTTTCCGTGTTTTCGTAATTGTGTGCCCATTCAGACATAGCAATAAAGGCGGGTAGCATATATTTCACAGTAGAATACAAGTACGCTGTAACATAACAGGGAGCTTTCGTGAATTGCTTGCTAATTGTGCACAGCAACATGGCCAACCTACGATCTGAAAGCGCTCTGCTCTAGCTAGTTACACAACGCTTTTACCTACACCATAGACATAAAGAATGTCATTAAAAGCATTGATGCACGCAAACATCAAACTTGCTTACCTTTCAAGATTTAGCAAACGCTCCTTCGTCTCACAGGTACCCTGGTACCGAAGTTCTTCTGGCGCAAGCACTATAGAACTTCCGATTGCATCGTGCAAGGCTCACCTGCCATGCAAATGCATGCCCCGCTACCACCATGGCAAGTGTGCTACCGATAAAGACTACACATGCTTATCATGCAAGCCACTATATATACCTGCCTCATCCTGTTAATAAAGTTTCTTTGTTGCTGATTTTCCATCGTGTCACATCTGATACATGGTATCAGAAGTGGTCGCGTCGCTTCGCGATTCACACACATATCACGACGGCAAGCAGCAACTGAGGAATACGACGCAAAGTTCGGGCAGGACGGATCAATCGCTCGCCAAGGATGGAGCTACTGAAGGCACCTGACCTCCTGCTGCTATCTAGAAACATCGCAAAGAATTGGGAACAATTCAAACAGAAGTTTGAGCTATTCTTTGAGGCAACGGCAGAAGCGAAGGAACCGAGAACTCCAGCCGAAAAGACCGCTCTTCTGCTGAGCTTTGCGGGAGATGACGCGCTCGAGCTATTGAATATTTTTTTTTCTTTTTTCCGCGGAAGAAAGCAAGCAAGATTATGAGAGCATGGCAAACAAGTGCACAGAATACTGCCAAAAGCAGCAGAATGAAGTTTTTGAGAGATACGTGTTCCGCTCTAGAACACAAGCAGATGGCGAATAAGCTTTCGAGCATTTCCTGCGTGACCTCAAAAGACAGGCGCGCAGCTGTAACTTCGAGCCCTTGAGTGAAGCGTTAATCCGCGACCAGATCGCCTTCGGTACAAACGCCAAGCTGCGCGTCAAGATGTTCAAAGAAAAGGACCTCACCCTCCTCAAAGCTGTACAGACATGCCGTGCAGCGCAAGTATCTGCCCTGCAGAATGAAGCGTTGTTGCAGGCAGACAGCCAAATTGATGTGGGTAATGAAATCATTCTAATGAAATGAAATCATTCTCATGAGCCAGCAAGATGCCCTGCCTTCGGAAAGACGTGTTTTGTGCGTAAGCGAAAGAATCATTTCATTCTGTGCTGCCGTAAACGAGTAAATGAGGTACACGAACGCTGTGACGACTTCAGTGTTCTATATGTGAAAATCTGCAACGTCAGAAGCAGAGAAAACTGGACGGTTAAGGCAGAAGTTGCGGGTGAAACGGTAGTACTCAAAGTTGACAAAGGTTCCCGAGTCAATTTGTTCCTCTACTCTATCCACAAAAGATGCAAGGGAGATCTGAAGCAAAAGCGAGGTAGTGCAGTCCTTTGGTCGTATAGTGTTGGTGTCATCAAGCACAACGGCGTAGCGACTCTGCAAGTTGCTGTGAATAATCACTCTTGCAGCGTTTCCTTTTTCATTTTAAAGAAGAGTAATCCGGCAATCCTTGGACTAATCGCAAACGAAACGCTGGGACTGGTGTCGCGCACAGTGGACCCTGTCAGCAAGGATGGCACCGCTGATATCCTGAAGGAATTTCCTTAATTATTTGAGGCAATCGGCTGCTTGCAACGTGAGTACCACATGGTCTTGCGCAAGGATTCAACCCTAGTAGTAATGCCAGTGCACGGGTACCACTGACATTGAGAGAACCACCCCTGGATGAGCTAGACCGGTTGGAAAGCAGCGGCATCATTGAGGTCAACGACCCGACAGACTTGTTGAGTCGTCTAGTCATCGTCAGCAAAAAAAACGGAAAGCTGCGCGTGTGCCTCGATCCCCGAAACATCAAGGACTGTCTAAAGCGAGAGCATTATCAAATGCTGAAACGAGAAGGTATAGAAGCACAGTTGGCAGGGGCCAAAAACATCTCGCGCATTGACGCAAACTCCGGCTTCCGCCAAATACCTCTACGCAAAGCAGCGTCAAATATCTGCACGGTCGGCATGCCATTTGGGCGTTACCGTTTCTTAAGGGAACAAGCTTCAACGCGAGAAGTATTCCAGAAGGAATGAGTGAAATCTTCGACCGAGCCACTAAAGTGCACGCGTACATAGATGACAAAAACAATCTGGAGAGCTACTGAAACTGAGCAGGATGCGCGCCTTCCCCATGCTTTGCAGTCGAACAGACAGGCTGAACTGACATTCAACACTGGTGAATGCAAATTGAGGCTGACTGAAATCTATTTCTTGGCTGACGTCAGATCGCAAGACGGCATAAAGCCAAACCCTTCGCTGAGCACATTACTGGGCGAAATGCCTCACCCCGCAGACAAGCCTGCAGTACACCGGATGCTAGGAATAGCAAATTACTTCGACAAGTTCATACCTCACCTGCTCGATAAAAGGAACCACCTATGCAGTCTTTTTGAAGAAAGGTATTATTTTTGAATCGACTCAGCAGCATGCTCACGAATGGGCAGTTCTTTGCGAGCATTTAAGCATACCACCCTTGCTTGCTATCTTTGAGCCGTCTAGAGAAACAAAAACCTCTGCAGATGCCACAAAATGCGGGCTAGGAGCTGCGCTTTTGCAGCGTTACGGCGACAATTAGCGGCAAGTTGCCTACGCATCTCGTGCTATGACTGCCGCAGAACAAATATATTCCCAGAAATTTCACCAGTTGGTATATGATCCCAAGATTTTTATTGAGACCGACCACTGACTGTTAATGGCTATCGCTTCAAAAGCGATTGGTGACATGCCGCCACGAATTCAACGTTGTTTTCTGCGCTTGCTTACGTATGACTATGACCTTCATTTTGTGCAAGACAAAAAGGTGCTCCTGGCTGGCATGCTCTCAAAATCGGCGCCAACTGCACCTTGGTATACCACTTGATCCAGTGAGGATGCAGAAGTCCATGCAACAAGCATTGTTTCGGATTTGGTAAGCTAAAAGACAATGAATCGCCTAGCGAGGTAAACCGCAGCCGATCCCGAGTTTGAAAGCTGTTATCAACTACCTAAACGGCAAGGGAAGACTCGAAGGCAATTTGAAACCGTTCGCATCCGAGTTAGCTCTTCTCGAAGGTATTTTATTTAAAGGACGCAAGGTAGTAATTCCAATGTCATTGAGGACAGAAATGCTCGAACGCATTCATGAAGGTCATTTGGGCCTAAACAAGTCAAAGGCAAAAGCTTGACGTTTGGTTTTCAGGCCAGGGCTTAACCCTGACATCGAAAGGATACTACAAAGCTGTGCAGCTTGCCGCAAGTATGCTTACGCACAGCAAAGAAGTGAACCTGTAGTATTAGCGCCTCCACCATTGTATGCATGGTAGACAGGGGAGTCGACTTCTTCCAACAAGGTGGATGTTCATACCTATGCGTCTTAAACGCTTTGTTCAATTTTCCAGAAGTCGAAAAACTGATCGACTCTTCCACCAAATCTGTCGTCGAAAAGCTGAGTGCCATTTTTTCCAGATATGGTATGCCAATAGATGTTTGTAGCGATAATGGTCCTCCGTTTTCGTCTCATGAATTCGCATTTTTTGCTTCTATATACGACTTCCATCAATAAGTTCAAGCCCATGTTGTCCCCGGTCCAACGGTCTCGCGTTCAAATTCTAAAGGGTGTTCACATTGTAAAACGAATTATGAAAAAGGCTAGGGAAGCGAAACAGGACTTTTGGCTTGGGCTACTAAGCTACCGTTCCTGCCCTCTAGAGCGAAGACGGTCGCTCACCGAGTAAACTCCTACAGGGAAGACGCCTATGCAGGAGAGTTCCGGACTTCAGCCAACACTCAAGTATCAACGTCACTAAACACAAGCAGCCCGATGCCCGGGGCGGCTGCCTACCAGCACTCAAGAAAGGCGATGTCGTAAGGATCAAGGACAAGTCATAAACCCGCAATGCAAAGGTCTAGGCACTTTTAGAATTTAATTCAACTACCCCCTTACTGCAAGGAGCATTCATTACAACCAACGTGGTTTGCCGACCAAACAAGTAGTGCAGTAGCGCCACTCTGCCGTTAGAAAAATGTATGTTAAATGAGAAATTTGCGGGTCTTATTACAATCGGTAAGGACCCTCTAACAAATTCATTGGGTCAAAAAAGTGTGTACTTTGTAAAAGTATGTACTTTGTACATCGTGATATGATGTTTACGGAAATGCATATAAAAAAAACGAAGCGGATGTTGCCTTCAAGATTCGCGATCGCTTCAGGCGCATGCAGTTTGTAAAAGCACGGCCTTCTAGATCAGACTTTGTCACTCAGAGGAAGCCGTAGCTGGGAGGAGGGCAGGTATTTAAGCCCCAATTGTTGGGTTTACAGTATGTAGGTTGGCTTCGTTATTTATAAAGCATATACAGGAACTTAAGCCGAACCATCAGCCAGCATTAGTTGGCCAACACAAGTGAATAGGCGCGACCTCCGTGCAGCTCCGTCTGCTTGCAATGGTAGATGACTTACAGGCTTCTTTGTCACCTACCGAGCACATCATGATCACCGCTCATATACAGGTTTCCTATGGCGCTATTATTCGTGTTTTCGAGAATATATGTGCCCTCATCTTGAATTGGTGAGACCATATTTCTTCTTAGGGTCTGGTATAAAAAGCAATTTTTTCTATGAGCATTCTACTATAATATGTTACTAGGAAGGTGATAAAAAAATAAAAAAACAGTTTCTGTGCAAAAAAATGTTTAAAAGCAGCCAGTATTTGCATATTCATTCACAATTAAGATTATGTTACCGGTTCATTATTCAGTAAATCATTTTCAAAAACTTCCCTAAAACTAGTGTTACTAGAAAGGTGATTGAAAATGTAGCAAATTTACACCTGTGCATGAAACAAGGCTCTGCACCAGCCATGTTCACTGAATAGTTATAAGCTTATTTATAATATTCATGCATGGTAGGAATTCTAGGAATCATCAGGAAGGTAGTGGCCAAATACTGCTGTAGGGAGGCCAATTCCTGTTCTGATGAGGGAGTGTGTTTGTTCAAGCTTAATGGGCCTTCCTAGTTTAGTTGTACCTCGATTAGTATAGCCCCATTCGCTCTCGGCATCTTTTTCCGGGGCTAGGCGTCACTCCAACCCTGCCGATGTATTGCACTGGAGGAGGTGACATTTAAGCTCACCACTATCTGAAAAAAAAAACGCGGGATGGAAGGTGGCGTACGGCCGCCGGCCCGGCAGGCGCAGGGAAGAATATTCTTCGGGTCAAGACGGTGCAAATACAAGTAGCAGACGGAGGGACGGCGGCCGCACCGCCGCACCACGCGACGCGATACGACGCATCACCGCTGCTTCGAGGCTGCCTCGGCTGCCGAGGGACACTTTTCGCATTATTGTCAGACCACGCGACGGCCTGAATGTCAACAAGGTCAGTAAAATACGCTTTGAGCAAGCCTTGGCCATGGCAGCATCCTTGGCTCCGGCCGCAATCGAAGAGGACACGATGTGCCCCAATGGAGTTCAGAACATTTTTGTCGTGTGTACTCCTCACGAGAAAAACGCGGACGCGTACGCTCGAGTGCAGCAAATCAGGCTCGGTGAAGGCACGTTTAGGGTGGCGGCGTACCTGGCTCCACCCGAGAATACGTGTAGAGGAGTCATAAGAGGAGTCGACGTGGAAGTCAGCGAGGCTCAACTCAGAGCGAGAATTGTAAATAATCGGAATCCGGGCGCTTTGGAGGCCAGGCGGATCAAGAACACTACAGCGGTGGTGGTACTTTTCGAGGGAATGAGGGTGCCCAACTACGTGGCATGCGGCGCGAGCATGTTTCGCTGCACACTGTACCGACGCCACACGGAAGTCTGCTACGGTTGCGGAGGACTGGGACACCGGGCTGACGTGTGTCCCAACCCTGGAAGCAAGTGGTGTCGCACCTGCGGCAAACGATCGCCGGCGGAAGATCACCAGTGTGATCCGCAATGCACGTTGTGCGGTGGCCCGCACCCCACAGCGGCCAAAGAGTGTAGGGACAAATTTCAAGTACCATATATCGTCAGAAGAAGACGGCGGCAGCGGCGTCGACGCGCCGAGCAGCTGAAGCTGGGAACCGACGTCATCACGGCGGGCGGCAGGAGCCGCTCGCGCACGCCAGCTGTGCAGGAGCGCAGCACCGAAAGAAGCCGCTCTCGCACGCCAGCTGCGCGGAAGCGCGGTGCAATCAGGCAGCGCTCCAGATCAAGAGGGCGCTCGGTGTCCAGCGTGCGGATCCAGGAGGAGCCTACCTGGGCGGATCGTGTCAAAGGGAAGAAGAAGAAGGAGCTACAGAGACCCACGGAGGTAACGCGGTCGGCTTCGCCAGAGCATGGTAGTAGGTCGCACGTGGACGCATTACTTAAGGAAGTTAAGGAGCTTAGAGAGGAGGTACGCCGACTCAAAGCCGCCAAGGCAAACCCAAAGTCCTTTGAAATAGAGGCGTGCGACCAGACGCCGCAGGTAGTTGAACATATACCCCGCGTAGGGCTCACTAAAGCAAAGCGTAAGGCCCCCCTTCCTAACGACGAGAGCGACTCGGAAACGTCTGAGGGAGAGGTCCAGCAAAGAAAGATGTTGGAGGAACTACTTAGGATAAGTAGAGAAAATCAGGAAAGCGTAAAGCTTTTGGTCCAAAGAGTGACCGTACTAGAAAAAAAGGCGGCGATTAAGGCCAAAGCCAAGGCCCGAACGCAAAGCAAGGCAGTAAATCACTCCGAGGTTGCTCCGGCTGTGGAGCAAGGTATGTTGTTGTAGCATCATGGCGGGCGATCACAAAGAGCTGGTAATATGGCAGTGGAACTGCGCTAGTTTTCAAAGGCGCAAGGCTCCGCTACGGCAACTATTGGCGAATGAGGTGGAAAAACCGCAGATTTTGTTATTACAGGAACCACTATGTGACGACCCTACCCTTTCTGGCTTCAACACTGTGTCGGTCAGGAACGAGGGAGGCAGAGGACTAGCTACGATGATTAAAAAAAATCTAGCCTTTATTGAACATCCAATCCACTCTGGACGGGGTAAGATGGAGGCCCTTTTCGTGGAGGTTATACCGCACGGGCGTCTCAAGCAGAGCGTCTTTGTGCTTAATGTCTATAGCCCGCCGTCGGACCAGAGACAGACGTTTAACTCCCTGCTTAGGAAGACAACTTCGATACCCAAACACTCTCCTCTGATAGTTGCTGGGGACTTTAACGCCCCTCATAATGCATGGGGCTACGTCAGACGGACTGTAAAAGGAGAGAACCTGGCGAGGATCCTGGATGATCTTGCGTTTTCGGTAATCACGGACCCAGGGTTCCCCACTAGGCTGGGCACGTCAGTTGCGCGAGACACAACGCCTGATTTGGCCTGTGTAAGGAACGTAGGTAACGTAACGTGGGCCAATAAGCAGGAGAACCTGGGCAGTGACCACTTCATAGTAGCGGTAACATTGACGATGGAAGCCCGACCGGCCAGGGTATTTCGGGTCACGGATTGGGACGAATTCAGGAAACTTAGGAAGGAGCGAGCGAGCACATTTTCCTCGTTTGACGAGGCTATCGAATCGCTAACAGAGGACGTCGAGAGGGCTACTAAGGTAGTACAAACAGAAGCGGAGGTCCCAAGAATGGATCCGCACCTAGCGCATCTGTTGGAGGCGAAATCGTCAATTCTGATGAGGTGGAAAACACAAAGGTTAAATCGTAGGCTGAGGAAAAAGGTTGCGGAGCTTAATAGAGAGATTGAGAGATATTGTGCGGAGCTCAATAGGCTACAATGGGACGAGGTCTGCGCGGCAGTAGACGGGTCCATGCGCTCAGGAGGGAAGTGGAACCTCCTCAAGCACCTCCTGGGTGACGCGCAGACAAAGCATAATCAAAGGCAAACACTTAGTAAAGTCATACACCGGCACAAACAGGAGGGCGGTAGTGAAGAGTCACTTTTGAATGCGATCGCGGGTAGATACCTTCCTATAGGGCCGACGCAGGAAGAGGATTATCCGCAGATCGAGTGCGCGACGGTAGAGGAACTGGACGCGCCTTTCACAGAATCAGAGGTCAGGGCGGTGATCTACAATTTAAACAGCAGATCGGCTCCGGGTCCGGATAAAGTTTCTAACAGGCTATTACGAAACCTGGACGATAAAGCAGTGGAACTACTTACTAAGGAGGTCAACCGGGTATGGGAGACAGGACAGGTGCCTGACGGATGGAGGTCGGCTATAGTGACACTCATCCCTAAACCAGGAAAACCTCTTCATTTGGACAACATGAGGCCAATATCACTAACCTCGTGCATAGGCAAGGTAGCGGAGCACGCGATCTTGAACCGGGTTTCCGGGTACATAGAGCGTCAAAACCTCTTCCCACATAATATGGTTGGTTTTCGGCCCGGCCTATCGACGCAGGAGGTTATGCTAATGCTAAGGAAGCAAATCTTTGATAGCGGCACCCGGGACGTGAGAGGGATTCTCGCCCTGGATCTCACTAAGGCGTTCGACACAGTGTTTCATAGATACATTCTGCAAGCCACGGCCGGGATAGGCCTGGGAGTCAGATTCCAGGCCTTCGTCAGGTCCTTTCTCATGAATAGAACTGCTACTATTCAGGTGGGGCAGATTCGGTCAAGCGTGTACGAATTGGGAGCTCGGGGTACCCCTCAGGGATCCGTCATCTCGCCACTGCTCTTCAATATCGTCATGAAGGGTCTATCAGATAGGCTGGGCGGCCTCCAGGGCATAAGTCACGCACTTTACGCAGATGACATCACGATCTGGTGCCCAGGGGGCTCCCTCGCTGAAATGGAGCAAGCTCTACAAGCGGCCTTGGACGAGATGGAGGCTTACCTCGCGGACACGGGTCTCAAGCTGTCTACGAGTAAATCGGAGCTGTTGCTTTACAGACCCGCAAGGCAAGGGGTTCGGGGTCTGACACCCCTCAACCAGCTACCCGTGGCATTATACGCGAATAATGGGCAGAAAATTCCCAGAGTCGACTCAGTTAAGATCCTAGGCCTGCTCATAGAGGCGAGGGGCTGTAATGCCAGAACTATTACCCACGTTACAGCTAAAACAGAGAATATGTTGCGGCTAATTTCTAGGGTGTCCAACCGAAAGAAGGGGTTAGGTGAAGACAACCTCCTTCGGATGTACAACGCGTTCCTCATGAGCCATATTAACTATGTGGCGTCAGCTCTAGTGTGGACAAAAACGGAAAAGACCAAATTAAATACGCTCATGCGCAAGAGCATCAAGAAAGTGCTAGGCTTGCCTATTGCCACGAGCTCCGACAGGCTAGATCAACTCGGTATGCACAATAGCATAGACGAGATCATAGAGGCGCAGGTCACTGCCCAGGTGGTTAGGCTATCGTCGACCCAAGCTGGCAGGCGAATTCTCGACGAGGTTGGCATGGCTCCTAGGATAATGGAGGACCGGCGTATAACATTGACACGAGAAACGCGGGCGACATACCTGGTGAGGCCCTTCCCGCGGAACGTACATCCGCAGCATAACGAGGGTAGACGTAAAGTCCGTGCACGAGCCATATTGAAGAAAGTTAGGGAAGACAGAGACTCCGCGGTCTTTGTCGATGCGGCGCAGTACGGGAACAGGAGAGTGTTCGCGCTGTCGGTTGTAGACGGGCGGGGGGTGCTTCGGTCCTCGGCCTCGGTCAGAGCGGCCACCGCGAGTATAGCAGAACAAATTGCGGTTGCGCTGGCCTTGTGTGATCCAGAGCGTACCTACATTTACACCGACTCGAGAGACGCAATCAGAGCTTTCGAGTCGGGTAACCTTGCACGAGAAGCGGCCTCCATTTTAGAGAAAAGGGCTTGCTCCGGTTTTCATTATATCACGTGGTTCCCCGCACACATGGGGACGAACGTTCTCGAGGGATTCCCAAACCTCAACGAGCTTGCCCACGACCGTGCGCGAGAACTAACGCGCCGCGACGGTCTGGAGGCTCCGGAGGGGCAGGAAGGGTCTCAGCAGAACGATCCACTCCTCACATTTAATGAAATCACTAAACATTACCAACTTGGTCGGAGAATTTATCCTCTGCCTCAACCGAAGCTCAGTAGAGGTCAGTCAGCTACACTTAGAATGCTGCAGACGGGATCTTTCCCGTCGCGGGGATTCCTCAGTAGGATGTACTCGGATGTGGACCCTAGTTGTCCTGACTGCACTGAAACCTTTTGCTCAATGGCTCACATGCTCTGGCGATGTCCCGCGTTGCCTAACGACTTCCTCTCCAGCGAAGCCGAGTGGGAGGAGGCCATCAGAAGCACGGTACTCCGAAAGCAAGCCCAGGCTATCCAGAGGGCCCAGGAAAGAGCGGAGCGTCACGGCGTTCTGTCCTTTACGTGGGCGCGGCCAGCGGCTACAATGGCCTCCCGTTAGGAGGTCCTGAAAGTAGCTCCTCAGGACTAAATAAAGTTCGTTGTCTGTCTGTCTGTCTGTTAAAGAAAACTCGAATTTCCGACTATGGCAACGGAGCATTCGACATAACTCAGTCAGATAACCACGCAGCGGGGAGGTTGCCATAAGGCCGACAAATACATCTAAGAGCACCCTTCATGCCCAAAAACTTCTTTGATTATCGGCTGTCTATTTCATAAATATGTTCTTTCCTACAAGCCATGAATACTACTCCTCGAAACCCCCGCCCGTACGTCCTCAAGATTACATAATCACTTCAGCTTCTTGTTTGATTTATCCGCTGTCTATTTCACAAATACGTTCATTGCGATAAGCCATGCATATTACCCCTCGAAACCCCCACCCGTATGTCCTCAAGATTACGTAATCACTTTAGCTTCTTCTTTTATTTAACCGCTGTCTATTTCTTAAGTATGTTCATTCCGGTAAGCCATGCATATTACCCCTCGAAACCACTCGCCCGTACGTATTCAAGATTACATAATCATTTTAGCTTCAAGCGCATTTTCGGTAAAACCACTGCTTTCAATTTATCTGCTGTACCTCATGCCATATCCCACTGGAATGGTCTTCCCTATGATATCGTCTCTATAACTGATCGTAAAACATTTCGTAAGTGCCTTTGCGTGCTTTTTACATTATCTCCTTCCTCTTATATATGTGCTATGCTTGAGCATGTTGTGCTTTGTTTTGTTTTTTAGTTCAGCCGCTGTACAGTTGTCTTAGATTTGTTCTTGTGTTGGTTCCATTCTACTTAACAGTTCTTAGTTACATTGCCCCCCCCCCCCTTACTCAATGCCCGACAGGACCTGTAAGGTGTTTTGTAAATAAAAATAAATAAATAAAACAATCCATGTGGAAGTGGTCGCTTCGCTCACCCGAAAGGCGACGAGGCAGGGCGTATTTCCATCATGCGCTCTGTCGAAATGCCATGTCGTCGTGTGTGGACATGCTGCACTGTAATATACACATGCGTATATATACGCGGAAACCTTTTGCTCTCGAACGGATGGGAAGGCTCCATCACCGGGTTTTCTGTGCCGCAAGGCCCCTTACCTACTTGCACTTAATAATAACTTGGACGATGCGCTCGCTTCGGTCTCCTCAAGGGGGACATATCAGTAGGCACATATTGGCAGCGTGCTTCGGGAGATTCTGCAGCCCATTTCGTAAATATTAGATGCCTGAAAACACCTTTGATTTATCCGCGATAGATGTAGATAGAACTGCACAGAGGAGCGAGACGAAGAGGCAGTTACCCTACAGGGGGAGGGGGGGGGCGAATGAAGGTGACGTGAGAAGGCAAGGAAACCCTACTACTATACGACAGTGGTTTTGGAGAAACAGGATAAGGTTAAGTTCAAGATAGGGTACAGTACATTACTGCTATTTCTCAAAAAAAAAAACATGCTAATTTGTCAAGCGGACAAACTATGCAGTCGCCCTAATTAAAGCGCACCGCAGGGTCCAGGCGACACTACAGAAGCGGTCGACCGTCCGCGGTAACTTTGCAGCTATGACATTGCTAGAGGTAACGGATTTGATCCCAACCACTCGAGCCGCATTTCGACGGGGAAAAATAGAAAACGCCTTCGCACTTCGGTTTTGGGAACCGCTCAAAAATATCACGGTGTCAAAATTAAACCGGAGTCCGCCACTAGGGCATGCCTCCTGATCCGATTGTGGCTTTGGCACGCACAGCCACATAATCAAATTCAAGTTTCATTTTTCTACCAAATTGCAATGCGCCATGTGAGGCAATGGCTGTGCTCAACCATCTCAGAGGATATGACATGGCGCACAACAACGCTTCAAGGAAACACTTCTCCCTGCGAGTTCTGTGTACTACGCAGACAAACAACACTGGTGCCCGCAGGGTAACGTTTAACATAAACTCACCATTATTGTGTTAAACATTGAAGAAATTATGCTTAACCGTAAGCAACACCACTAATTATCGTCAATAAAAGCATCCCGCACGGAGAGCTTCGCTTATATCAATTCCCACAGTGCGTGGGATCTGCACAATTTTTTTTCAGATAGAGTTACGTGAGGCTAAAGATTAAAATTGTTGTTGGGATTGCGTCTGGAGTTTTACCGTATCTGAGACTTGTTTATTGTGTGCTGTGCTAGGAGCGACGATGGAACGCTATGAAAATGGCAGATGCAGATGACCTTTGTTCTTTTTTCGCTCAGTAAATTCCCAGTTGTTTTGCCGCTTCTGCTGCCTAGTTCCAGTTACAAGCCTGTGAGGCTAGTTTTGGGGACAAGTTTTTTTAGTGTCGAATTGTAGTGCAAAAGTCGGAGTTATTTGTCTCGCCAATGAAGTGTTCGTAATGTACACGACGTTCATATAATTACCCGAGCTTTATTTGAGTGTTAAGTCGCCTGCCACCAGTGTACCTGCAGGGAGAATTAATGTCGCGGGTTGCTCAGATCAAGCCGCTTCGCCACCTATTCCTATGCATTGATCTTATCCTTGATTTGGCTTTTTAAGACACTTGCCCGCCCTGCAAACGCTGCGGCGAAGTCAAGGTTTCGCTCGTGCACGTAAAAGGCGATGCGTTTGCGTGTGCGTGGCATCATATAGTACCTACTGATTCAACAACTCGATGTGTTTGCAGCAGTACTTAAAAGTACGTATGTGCCTGCATGTACCCAATCGGCTGCCATGTGTCGAGATTGGGCAGCCTCATAATTTATTCATGTTAGCACGGCGATGACGGTACGTAAGCTGCGTGACATATTCGCCTGAATAATGCAAGTATAATGTAAAAATGCGCACGATCAGTGCGGAGCATCTTAACTATTTTCCTAGTTTCATCATGACGCTGTCATCTCTGCATGGGATGAAAGTGTCCCTACGCGTTTATGACAAACTGCTTCCGCTGGCTCAGGCGCAAACATCACAGTCGAACCTATCTGTACTTCATTTGTAAACTAAGGGTTTGCAAGGACGAAGTATAACATAGCAATGGTTTCCATCATTGAGTACTCTGCAGATGCTGACATTTTGCTCTCTAACGCGAAGGTAAAACGGTTTATTGGTTCTCCCTCTTGTGAAATATGTTTGAAATGCCTAACAAAAGTATGGCTTACAAAAGTAGGCACTCTCACTAGTACATTAATAACGCATGTTACGTTTTAAGCACAATATATGAAAGCACGCTGCCTACGTACTCCATTGCTTCATACACTTCTGAACGACAACGCAATCAGGGAAAAAGATCTGACCGAGCGCCGAGGATGGCACCCGTCCATAAGCTCTCCCATGCCTGAGCTCCGTACCCCGTGAACAAAGCAAAACCTCTGCACATACACATTTGGCTCGAGCGTCGTTGTCTTCTTACACCTGCTGGCTCCGTTGCCGCTGGTCATTCCAGCGTAGAATTTCACTTTTCTTCTGTAGTGCTGATGGGGAGGCCGTGCTTGGTGAATTGCTGAAGGGTGTATGAGCCATTTATTATCTTACGTGGCAGACATATTTCAAAAGCGCACTCACCTGGTTTGTAGTACCTTGCATTTTTGATTTACTAGGTTCGATGAGATGTCTGAGAAGGCTCCAGGTTTTGGAGAGGCTCATATCGGCTTTCATCTCGTCGCGCTTGCTGTACCAATTCTGATCGTTGAGCTTAATCGCATATGTGTCGATTTCTTTGTTGAGTCTGGCTACTTCGCGACTAATGTTCCTGTTTCATCTTTGTGCCTTGAGCCGTTTTTCGAGGTTGCTCTTGCTGCTCTACATGTTCAGGAGTTTGCTGTCTAGCGCTGCGTGTGTGTCCTCATCCTCTACCATTGTAGTCGCTTGCTCTATGTGTGTTTTAAGGACGTGTGCCTACTCGTCGATATTGTAGATATCGTGCGGAAGTGAGGCCTCCTTTCTTATCTGTCTGAATTTATCCCACTCCGTTAATTTCGGCTGTTTGATGAGGCGAGTCCTGACGCCTTTTCCTAGCGTGAGCGAAGTAATAAAATGGTCACTGCCTACGTTTTTTCTTGCGCTTCTCCACGTTACTGCTCCCGCCACATGGCTTATCGTGAGGTCGGGTGCAGTGTCCCTGGAGGCACAGATGACGAGCTCAATGGTGAGCTCCAACAGACGTATCTGGGAAAAGGAGAAAGCGAGGTGTTTAAGGACTATGAGGGATGTTCCAACCCAGATCTCGATGCCCCCATCACCACGACAGAGGTTAGAGCAGAGCCTAATACCCTCAAAAAGAGATCGGCCCTCGGTCCGGACGGGATAACGAACACAGCTTTTAGGAATCTAGGCGACGAGTCCATCATCGCACTAAACAAATACATGAACCAGGTGTGGGAGAAAGGAGAACTCCCAAAGACATGGAAACAAGTGGACGTAGACGTTTTTCCAAAGACAGGCAAAGTACCCGGCTTGAACAACCGGTGACCAATCGCCCTCACATCGTGTGTAGGGAAATTCATGGAGCATGTTGCTCAGACGAGACTGACCAGGTACACCGAGATGAACGATCGCTGGCCGCATGAAATGGTTGTACTAAGGCCAGGGCTTAGTACACAAGATGTCATGCCCAGACTTAAGCATGATATCCTAGACTGATATGACTCAACTGACACCAGGGCGATCCTAGGCCTCGACCTCACCAAGACTTTTGACAACGTTAGCCACAAGGCTATCATGGCAGGCCTCGAAGTGGTAGGTGTCGGTCATAGGTATATGCATACGTCAAAGACTTTCTGTCACAGAGGGAGGCGAATATAAAATTTCTGGATGTGAAGCCCCCTCCCATCACACTTGGGAGCAAGGGGACCCCCAAAAGGTCGGCGCTATCACCCTTCCTATTCAACATATCGATGAGGGGTCTCTAGGTGGAACTCAATAAGAATAAATTGATGAAATTTAGCAATTACGCGGATGATATCAACATCTGGGTTAACACTGGGAGTGACGCAGCCATCGAACTACATATAGCGGCGAATATAGTGGAAACGTATGTGGCCAGCAGAGGCTTGGCCTGGTCGCCACAGAATTCGGAGCTGCTAATCAGTGAGCCAGAACATCAAAGGGGACACGCTGGTAGCAGCAGACCCATCAATATTTTCGTGAACGGAAATTAGGTTCCCCATGTGAAGGAAATCAAAATTCTGGGCATGTATATCCAGAGAAATGGATGCAACATTACAACAATCAAGAAGTTAGAACGATACGCGGCGCAGGTCACGGGGATCTTTAGGAGAGCTGCACTCGAAGGCAGGGGCCTGAAAGGGAACAGCCTCCTCAGACTCACGCACGCCTTTATTACCAGCCAAAAAGCGTATGCTACGCCGCATCTTTTGTTTAAACAAAAAGAAAAAGAGAAAATAGATGCGATCATTAGAAAGAGCGTTAACAGAGCCCTAGGGCTTCCAGACTCGCCCTCGACAGACCTCCTTCACAAAATGGGAATTCACAACGCGCTAGTTGAGCTCACTGAGGCAGTACGAGGTCTCAGTTGAGAAGATTAGCCCAGTCCAAAATAGGGAGAAAAATCATGCAATAGGTAGGAATCCATTGCGGCAGTGGGGCTCCGAATGGCAAGGAGGCCATTCCGTTGGACGTGCATAAACGATTTCTGAAGTGAAGGCGCCAAAATGACGGAGGACAAAGAAGAAACACACACACACACTTTGTCCTCCGTCATTTTAGCGCCTTCACTTCAGAAATCATGCTTAACCAACACGCCCAACTATCCATCCTAACTGCGTAAACGCTTCCAAATTGCCCCCATACCTAAATTATGTATCCTATGTACAACAAAGAGAGGAGAGCTCCCAGGACTCAGGCTGTAGTAAATAAAATTAAAAACACACCGGCGCATAAGTAGCGTATGTGGATGCTGCTTGTGGCAGAGACGAGGCTGCGGTATTGACGGTGGTCGACAGTAACGGGTGCGTTAAGATAGCGTGCTCCACGTGCACTACGGACGCCTGTACAGCCAAAGAGGTTGCAGTAGCACTCGCTTGTGCGGGCACAAAAGCGGGAGTCACATTAGGCGATAGCAAATTAGCTATCCGAAATTTCAGCAAAGAGAGGATGGCGGAAGAGGCTCTCCAAATGCTACTCAAAACCCTCCTACGAGGGAGATAACTTTTGTTTGGGTTCCCGCGCATGAAGAAGTCCCAGGTCACCAAGCCGCTCACGAGCTCGCGTGAGCACTCTACCACCGGGCAACTCTACAGCAGCTAGTTCCAGGGATCACAGATAACATCATCACGTACAGGGAACTTGTAGATCATTGCAAAGCCGAAAGAGGAATCTTTCCGCCTCCGTATCGGCCTCTCTTTCTCTAGAGGAAGCTCGCATTAGACAGCGCCTCCAGGGAAACAATTATACATCACCATATAGGATCTATTCAGCTGAGACGAAGCACTATAACGACGCTCTCTGCACAAATTTGTGAGGAGAAAGATATGCTAGACCACGTAATATAGGAGTGTGCTGGCTCCCAGGGGCCAAAGACAAGCCTGAGAGGCTCCAGAGCGAGGCCGAAAAGGACCAGCAGTCTGCCTGGCCGTTGAGGCCGTGAAGACTCACCGTCCTCAACGCGCGGGGGCTGCTTCGCCTACACCCCTACCTGCATGCAGGTTAAGAGGCGCGCACCCCAGCTTGGTGGAATAATAGTGTTTTCAATCAATCAATCAATTCATAAGAGCAAGAAATTCAAGATTCAACGCCTCCAGACAAAGCACTGCAAGCGGAGCACGCACGCCGAGCACTGTATATGCAAGAGACAACTCAAGATCAAACGCTAGAAGAGATAACACAAGACCAAGCAAATACTGTATTACATAGAAAATTATTAAAAATTGCAAAAAAGCACTCCCAAAGCATGCTCACCACGCGAAGCGCGGAAAAGCGAAAATGAGGCGAAAGAATGGCGAAACAAAAGATTACAATATAGACTGCTTGCGAAGTTTGACTTGCAGGGTGTAACACTCGGTGTAACAAAGCTTCGCTGTTCGACCATCTTCGGGGATTGAAAGGGGCGCTGATCTTTTGCACCTTAAGAGCCATTGAAATCAATCTCTAACATTAAACAAAAGAAAAACACAGTTCTTCGATGACGGGGTAGCCACGAAACTTAGCGAAAATATGCGAAATATCTTGCGAATGCCTCGCCGCAGAATCTCGATGTCCCACTGTCATGATGGCCAGTCCGCTTGAGATGCGGAAAAAAATTGAGAATATGGCGCTAAAAATACCCCATGACGGCGCTCAACAAATTGGGGAAGCAGACCTTCCCTCCTGCCTCCTCTCATGCTCCTCGCAGCAGCTGTGGCAGCAAGGCAAGAGTACGGCGCTAGCTTGGGTTTTATTCACGGGTTTACGCATCCGCGCACACGTAAGCCAGGGGTACAATCAGGACTAAAGGTCACTGGGAAGCCTGGCACTGGGCGCTCACAGGAAGACTACAAATGAAGCTGTGCAGCATGATATGGGCTGACAAGTTTTCTAGTAAGGGAAGCACAGAGTAAAACTGATTACAAATAACGACTGAGGAATAAGGTAGAAAGTACGTGGGCTTAGAGATTTTAGGTATTTGTAGAAGAAAAACATGGATTCAGAATGGAGGAAAAGAACTAGGATGCTGTACCAGCAAGTACCAGTACAGTGAACAACCGGTAGGGTGAGCAACAAGGCACCAAAGAGCGTGGAACGGAAAGACAGATCGGCTGAGAAAATCTCATGGGTGGCAGTAATGGAAAAGAAACCTGCCATGCGTACTACTAAGGAGGAAAAAACAAGATCAGGAAAGAAACAAATGATGATAAGTAAAAGGGAAGCTTTATTCTTTTCGATGTGACAGCAGGACGCCTTAGAAAGAAAGCGCATTACAAGGAAAGAGAATCCTGTGCTTGCTGCGGAAAGCTAGGTAAACGATGGCACATCTTTTATTAATATTTGAAGATACTTGCCCGGTGGTCTATTTACGTACCTAAGGCTTCCTTGAAGACCTTTTGTAAAGCGAGAGTAGGGGGAAAGTAAGCATATCCGCAAAGAGATTAGTAAGAGGCGATAGGAAGATAGTTTAATAGGAAAGGAAGGAAGCTCTAAACAATGGAGACATGCAACAACAAAGTTCCCAATAGGTGTTCTGAAAGTTTTGTGATGGAAATTCCTCCAGCTATTTTTCATGTAGTTATGGCATTAGGTAATATAACGAAAGCTTGGTGACGCAACCCACCGCCTCGTTGCACAAGGAACGCAACCGCGGCAGTGGTGGCGTCTAGCTGTCTAGCGGAAAGAAAAAACTGAGGGACCATTCATCTCTGTGAGGGTGGTTGACCACCGCAGCAGCTAAGGTGGTATAAATTATGTTGTTACAGAGTTTTGTTCGTATGCATCTATACATACATATATTTGTGTACTGTTTATGTCATTTATGCGAAATACAAAGTACACAATCGTTATTGTGTATCTTTTCCTTTATTTTATATTTATCTTGTCACCTGACTCATGACGGCCTTGTGGTCGCTGTGATACACCGCCAATGGCTCAGTGAAAACGCTGGCTAGGTTTACGGCTAGCGTCAAATGTATACACAACCGTTGACGCGTCATCGTGGGCACTTTGGGGCCGCTGTAACACTGTGCACAGAACTCTTCCAGCACGAAGGACCGCAGTCTAAAGACGCTGGTGTTGTCGACGCAGCTGCAACGTAGTGCCGTTTATGCGCAGGTGGCCGATAAACCGAGCCTCGACGCGAGTGACGATATGCGTTGACCGCAGCCCAGTCCAAAGGGGCGCATGAAAGAAAACGCGTTTGTTTGTAATTTGGGATTGAGCCTAATTCCTAGGTAATTAGTTGAAGGAAACCTGGAGGGAATTGAGTTTTATTCTAGCGGACAAACATGGTCCTGTCCGTTTCCCTCCCGTAGAAGCCCATGTATAGACAGCCCAATGGGATCCCAAAATATTTGCAACTTCACTGTGGAGTAGGTAACTATGAGAAGCGAATCAAACACGGCGCAATGTTAGAGTCGTTTTAGTGGCTAATTCACATTTAGTTTGTTTTGGGAAATTTTTGATATAACATAAGTTACAGCCATTTTCTCTAACCACACTCCCTACGTGGATGCCCATGTATTGACAGCAGACGGTAATTCCGTACCGTTTACAACTTACAAGTAAATTAAACTCGGCTTGATGATACAGTCGTCTTGTCGGCCAAGTTCAGTGCAAGTTTTTTGCACGATAAGTGAACTAGATTGACGATGAACAAAATGAGAATATTGTCAAGGAGGGACCACCGTTTCGACAAGTGGACTACTCCCTGTCAAGGCGACATGTGCTTACCTCGGCGTAGTATTCATCAGTTGGGTTCTCCTAAGTGGAGAGGGGGGTAGGGATTTTGGGTGAGGCAACAACGGAAGGTGTATTAGTGGGGAGGGTGTAGAATTGAAATGAAAGGGGTACTATTCACACGGCCGCTGACATTTTCGTGGTAGGGGCGTAGCCAGCGATGCCGGTGGAAGGGGTGTGTGTTAGCAGCTTCGCTTAGGGTCAGTGAGCTATCGCCTCGCTCAAAGAGCATAAAAGAAACGGCAGAAAACGATGCTCATGGAAAAAATTACTAAAATAGAATAAATATCACAATAAAATAAAAAGGAAAGGGAGGAAAGAAAAAGCAGAAAATCAAAACACTAAGCAACCTAAGCAAAAATAACTAAGTTCTGTTGCCTATAGCTTGAAATATACCATGACGAACAGAACCTAAAGCTCCCTTTGAAACGTTTATGCATATCGGTTGCAATATCTCGAACTTATGGATGAGGTATGATTCTGTGTATTTTCTTTCCTACACAGAACGGAAAGTTGGCTCTAGAATGTAGATTTCAAGTTCATCAGTGTTATGAGTGTGCTGTTATCGCCCGCCTGTGTGCGGCGTGCAACGTCACGACAGATAGCTGGACGACCACTGCAATTGCCAAGCTACTTGTGACACGTGACGTCCCCAGGATGTATATCATCGGCCAGCACAATAAACGGGGGACTTTCCCTTTCGTCACCCGGAGCGCGGCTCGTCGACTGTTCTTTCCGACACGCATACGCGTCACGCTCGTATGCCGTGTCACGACATGGTGTCAGAAGTGGGCGGTGGTCAACTATCTCGCTGAGGCCGTGGACGGCAGCATTTCCAGAAAATGGCAAACAAGCCCGCAACGGTAATCCCCGGGCTCCAACAGCCACCACCGCTGGACTTTGTCAAAACGTCAGAGTGGCCGGCGTGGATCGACCACTTCGATGACTACCGCTTCGCCACAGCTCTCAACGAACTTTCGGGAGAGGCCCAGGTACGCACGTTACTTTACACAATGGGACGCCAAGCCCGCGAAGTCTTTGCTACATTTGAGCTGACCGACGATGAAGCAAAAAGTTATGATGTCGTGAAGCAGAAGTTCGACAGTCATTTCGTCAAAGAGCGGAACATTGTTTATGAAACTGCCTGCTTTCACAGACGCCAGCAACGGCCAGAAGAGTCGGTGGATCAGTTCGCAACCGCACTTCACGTGCTGGCAGACCGCTGCGACTTTGGGGATATGAAGAAGAGACTCATCCGGGACAGATTTGTCGTCGGGCTCCTGGACGTGCAACTATACGAGGCCTTGCAGATGGATCCGCAGCTGACATTGGCTACGGCGCTAGCCAAGGCTCGCCTCAAGGAAACCGTGCGTCAGCAGCAGCAGAGCCTTCGACCGGAGGGTGTCCACATCGGGAGCCCACCAGAACTTCAGGACCAAGGCGCCATCGTGGACGCCGTAGGCCACCAGAAACGCCCGCAGCACAAAGAGGGACGGTGCCCCTACTGCGTCGGCGACGCGCACCCGAGGTCGACGTGCCCAGCCAAGGCTTCCAAGTGCCACTACTGTGGTAACAAAGGACATTTTGCGAAAGCCTGCCTTAAGAAAGTTGGGTCAGCGCAAAGAAAGGTACGCGTCTGGGCTGTCGAACATGGTGCCGGAGAAACCTTCATTGGCGCGATTGACGCGGCCGGGAAAGCGCGCTATGTGCAGGTTCTGATAACCTCTGTGCCTATCCTTGCTAAAGTTCATTCGGGTGCAGAAGTGTCGGTTCTACCTTCTACATTTCCAGGATTGTCCACCCACCTGAATAACGCAGACGAGGTACTACAGGGGGCTGGCGGGAACAAGCTCAATGTTCTAGGCAAATTCGTCGCAGAGATTGCGTGGAAACAGAGGACTGTCCGACAAACATGCTGTGTCGTTAGCCCTCTTCGCGACGTACTTCTCGGGCTGCCAGCCTTAGAGGCTTTAGGTATCGTTAAATTTGCCGACTCGCTTACTGCAGACAAGCAACGGTATGAGACACTTTTTCCGCGTATGAGTCGTAGTCTAGGCACTATCCCAGGAGAATACACAATCAGGCTACAACCAGGCGCAATTCCACATGCCATAACCGGTCCACGGCGAGTGCCGATTCCGCTCATGGAAAGGCTAAAGCACGAAATAGAGACTCGTGCGCATGGGCATAATTAGAAAGGTAGACGGGCCGGATTGGTGCGCAGGAATAGTCCTGGTAACGAAACAGTCGGGGGAACTGAGTATGTGTCGACCTCACAAAGTTAAATAAGTGCGTCGTTCGTGAACGCTTCACGCTACCTACGGTCGATCAAGCATTAGGCTCTCTGGCGGGTGCGAAATGGTTTTCGAAGCTTGACGCCTTCTCGGGGTTCCATCAAGTCCGACTAAGTAGGGACTCTGAAGAACTAACTACGTTCTTGACTCCATTCGGGAGGTACTGTTTTACCAGACTACCGTTCGGAATTACGTCCGCTCCGGAGTATTTCCAGAAAAGGATGTCAGAAATACTGTGTGGCTTGCCAGGTGTTGTCAGCGTCATGGATGACATTTTAGTGTTTGGTAATACGAAAGCCCAGCATGACGAGCGTTTAGCTGATGTTCTGTTACGCCTAGCTAGCGCAAACGTGACTCTGAACAAAGATAAGTGCCTGTTTGGCGTTAATAAACTGAGATTTTTGGGCCATATTCTGAATGAGAACGGAATTGAGCCTGATCCAGCGAAGGTCAGCGCTATTAAGAATCTAAACGCACCGAAAAATTTCACCGAACTGAGAAGCTTGCTCGGTATGGCCAATCACCTAGGTCGCTTTTTGCCTCACCTGGCGCAAACTACCGCTCCGATGCGTGCTCTTTTGCACAAAGACAGCGAATGGGTCTGGGGGTGTGACCAAGCAAAAGCGCTCAACGAGCTAAAAAGCTCATTTGTTCTGCGCAGTGTATGGCCATGTACGATGCAACACTTCCTACCATCCTTTCAGCGGACGCATCCTCTTTCGGACTGGGAGCTGTTCTTTTTCAAACACAGAAAAACGGTCACCGTCGACCAATAGCTTTCGCGTCTCGTTCTCTCACGTACACAGAACGGCGATACTCCCAGATGGAAAAAGAAGCGCTAGCGCTGACGTGGGCAGCCGAAAGATTTGACGAGTACATCCGTGGCCTAAACGTTACCTTCGAAACTGATCACAAGCCTTTAGTGTCTTTACTGGGCCAGATGGCCATTGATGATATGCCCCCTCGAATTCAACGCTTCCGGCTACGCCTTATGCGCTATCTTTTCACGGTCCAGTACGTTCCCGGCAAATCGCTAGTCACAGCCGACACCCTCTCGCGATCCCCTGTAACAGGCAGCGATTCTGAAAAAGGCTTGAGTGTGTCAGATATTATAGCGTACTCTAAGGCGTGTTTGCTTGGCTTGGAAACGGGGGACAGTTTTTTATCCAGAGTGAGAGAATGTCAAATTAATGATCCCGTTTGCAAACACCAGCGCAGACTGTGTAAAACCAATTGGCCAAGGAAACCGAATGTTCCTTGTTTCCTCATGCCTTACTGGCAAGATAGAGCATGCCTTAGCATAATTGATGGTCTCTTGTTGAAAGGAACAAGGCTTGTAATCCCACAGTCTCTAAGAACGGAAGTGATGTGTAGACTACATGATGGGCACCAGGGTATCGTGCGTTGTCGTAATATTGCTAAAGGTTCTGTCTGGTGGCCAGGATTGAGCACCGATCTGGCACAGTTCGTGAATCAGTGCACTGTTTGCGCACGACATGCCCAGCAACTAGCCGAGCCCATGATAGCAACCGCAACACCATCGTTTCCTTGGGAGAGAGTGGGAGTAGATCTGTGCGTAATCAACGGCCAGGCATATCTTGTCGCCGTAGATTATCTTTCACGTTACCCTGAGGTAGCCATTCTTCCTTCCACAAAGTCGGGAACGGTCATTGATAGACTGAAAAGTATTTTTCTAGGCATGGAATCCCTGAGTTCGTGGTGACCGACAACGGTCCTCAGTTCGTGGCAACTGAGTTTGAACAGTTTGCTATGTCCTACGGGTTTCGCCATGTCACCGTGAGTCCGAGGCACCCGCAGGGCAACGGGGAAGTAGAGCGAATGGTTCAGACGGTTAAGCACCTCCTTCTAAAGTCTAAAGACCCGTATCTGGCATTGTTGGCTTACAGGGCGACGCCCGGCGGGGTCAGTCCTGCAGAAATACTTATGGGTAGGCGACTGAGGACAAGAGTCCCAATGCTACCACGTCATCGAAATGCGGGAAAAAGCAGCCCGAAAGTCGTGGCCAGAGACCAGACGGTGAGACCGCGGAAATGCCGCTACTACAACCGACGCCATCGGGCCAGACGGCTTCCCGAGCTAGAAGCAGGTGACTTGGTCTGGGTGACAGACATGCATTCCAAGGCCGCAGTCCTCGCACGAGCACCGAAACCGCGGTCATATGTAGTGCGAACAGACGACGGCGTTTGCCTCCGCAGAAACAGGAGAATGCTTAACTATCTACCAAAAGAAAGGGCGCACATGGAAACTTACGAATTTCCAGAAACCGCGGAGCAGCCGAGCGCGGCACAATTGGCTCATAGCCCAGATGGCGCTACTGCAACAGACTCAGCGGGGCTTCCAACTCGCACTGTGGCCAGTGGTGACCCCACTCCCACTGTGACACGGTTTGGTAGACTGGTGAAGAAACCCATCCGACTGGGCTTTGATGAGTAGTGCTTTGGTGTTTAGTGTTCAGTGTTTTTCTAGTACAAAATATGTTCTCTGTCTTGTATTTTCGAATGTTCTTGTGTGGTGAAGAAATCCATACGACTTGACTTTGAGTGGTTTGCTGTTTTGTTTTTTTCTGGTATAACATATTCTCTACCATGTATGTGCGAATGTTCCTGTGCTTGAGAAAGAGGGATGTGCTGTTATCGCCCGCCTGTGTGCGGCGTGCAACGTCACGACAGATAGCTGGACGACCACTGCAATTGCTAAGCTACTTGTGACACGTGACTTCCCCAGAATGTATATCATCGGCCAGCACAATAAACGGGGACTTTCCCTTTCGTCACCCCGAGCGCGGCTCGTCGACTGTTCCTTCCGACACGCATACGCGTCACGCCCGTATGCCGTGTCACGACAATGAGCTGGTTGGTTGAAGTGCTCAGTGATGGCTTTGGGATGCCTTTTAGCTGTGGGCAAACGATGTGGGTTAACCTGAAGATCATTGACTGTCCCGTTTCACCGATATATTGTTTCTACAGAGGGAACGTTCACACATATAAGTCACACCTGAACTTGCAAGTAAACCAGTTTTACTAGCACTATAGTTCCAAAAGTTAGCTTTACTTGAACAACTTGCGATCTGGTTTATATGTTCCCTCTGTGAGAAACAATACATCCGTAAAAAGGGACCGCCAGTGAACGTCAAGTTCAAGTTAGCTGAGGTCAAGTTAGCTGTGTCCGCCTCAAATCACGCGGACACAGCTAAGAAGCTTACCAAAGCCGTCACCGGGCATTTCACCCATCCAGGTCATAATTGTAATGAACTTAAAATCTACATTCTACCGTCAAAATTTCCGTTCTCTCCAGGTAAGAAAATACACAAAATCTTACCTCGTCCATAAGTTCAACACATTCCAGCCAACAGGCATAAACCTTTTAAACGGAGCTTGATATGCTCAATTTCAAGCAATAGGCAAGACCACTTAGTTATTTTTCATTTGAATACATATTGGTTTTTCCCCAGTTCTTTAGTCTTTTCTTTCCCCCTTTCTTTTTTTCTTTTATTTTTACATTTATTCCATTTTAGTAACATTTTTCGAAGGCCCCGTATACTGCAGCGCCTTTTTTATCTGA
Source organism: Dermacentor albipictus (assembly GCF_038994185.2). Classification (NCBI taxonomy): domain Eukaryota; kingdom Metazoa; phylum Arthropoda; class Arachnida; order Ixodida; family Ixodidae; genus Dermacentor; species Dermacentor albipictus. Next base: position 516,857,751 of record NC_091821.1, read on the forward strand.
GAAAAACGATAGCCAACTGACTTCCAGCGAAGCTAATAATCACCCCCGCCGCCCCCAAATCGTTCAGGCCCCTTTTACAAAAATGAACAAACACATGGCCGTGTGAATACCGCCATTCTCTTTTCAATTCTACACGCTCTCTGCTAGCACACCTTGCGTCGTTGCCTTACCCCCTCTACACTTCATAAAAAACCACACCCATATAGACTGTGCCGAGGAAAACATATGTCGCCTTGAAGGAGACAAGTCTGCTTGTCAAAACGTTGGCTCGTCTTGCTCATCATCTTAAATTTGCCATCTCTCGCTTTCCCTGTACTTTGCCTACATTCGATTAAGAACCACAGAGAATTCGCAATAAAATTAGCTTTGCCTCAAAACATTTTCTGTTCACCACCACGATTTTTCCGGAAGGTAGGCAAAGAATCGCTTCAAAAAAAAAAGTAAAAAATCTCGCCTTCGCGCATAGTGATCGTCGGAAGCGTTTCCCAGCGAAAATTGCGGTTGCATACGCACCCGTTGCCGGGAAGCGGCAACTGTGTGGCCGGCCCGTATATGTAGCGGTGCGGAGAGCGGTGCGATAAATCATTATATCGCGAAATAGAAACACATGTAGAACTGCGCTAAAATTTTGCATTAGGCACTACCGCTATGGTTGATGAATTTTTCGTGTCATCGCTCTGTGCACGGTCTTTATCGTTTCACTTCCTTTTTCCCCTCCAATTAGCTCTCTCTTCTCCCTCTCCTTGTATATATTGTCACGTGGTAGTTACGGTCAAGAAAGCAGCAAAACAGTGAATGGCGAAACTAGCATTTTATAGGCCGAACTTATGCACTCAAAAACAGGCTACATACACTCAAACCACAAGGACAGCGGCGAACCCAGCGGCGATCGTCGGAAACCTCTTCTGCCGGTCAAACGCGTCGGCTTTTACACACATGTCAGTCAGTCAGTCAGTGTTTTATTTTCACCAAACAACAACATTTGTGAAAAAGGCGAGACGGCAAAAAAGCTGCGGGTATTGCAGCTTGACTAAGCACCGTCCACCATGTAGGAGAATTGACAGGGTAAATATACAAGCTAAAAGAGAATCAGACAAGAAAAAAGTGAATAATTAAAGTGACAGGGATAACACACAAACGAAGGTTCCAGTCATCGAAAGTTCTAGAGTAATCGGTGGTGGCCGCGTGTCTCGCAGAAAGTTAAATACAATGCATGTCATACATGTGATCAGATTATGCAAGGGGCGTTATTCTGGACATTCCGCTATTTTCTTCGTCGCGTGACGTAGACGCGACGCGAATAAAATGGCGCTGATGGCCCCATTTTGTTTTCGTAACGTGACGCCAACTTGACGTTTTTCCTAAGAAACTGAAATGAAGGCACTGAACCTAGGGTTCTCGGTAAAGCAAAACAGTTTTCCTCCACAGTAAAAATAAAGCAGCTACCTCAAAGCGCATGATTATTCCGTTGAAAACGCTTCTCGCTTCCGTCGTCTGCTGCGTACAAGCCGTCGTCTCCTGCCTTAGCTAGGATGCGTGTCCCCGGAAAATGGAATGAGTCATCGTAAGTTGGAGCAAACGCACTTATTTTCTTGGATGGATGGATGGATGTTATGAGCGTCCCCTTTGGAACGGGGCGGTGGGTTGCGCCACCATGCTCTTGCTACTATACTGCCTAATATTCTACCTAGGTTAAACAATGAAAAAAGACACAAAAAACACTATGAACTACCACGCCCAAATTTTCTGATCCCCTATTGCGAACTGTGCTTTTGTACGTCTCCGTCTTTTGTCGTTTCCCTTCTTTTCTTCCACCAATCCTCCAGTCGCCCCTTACTAATGTCTATTGCGGACATGTTTGCTTTACCACTGCTCCCTCTGAACCCAAGGGCTTCAAGGAGGCCAGTGGTGCCTAAATCGACCGCTGGGTAGACGTCTTCACATTCTAATAAAACGTGTTCCGTAGTTTCCCTAGCTTTACCACAGCAAGCACATGCTTCTTCTTCCTTCTTATATCTCGCTTCATAGGTGCGTGTTCTAAGGCATCCTGATCTCGCTTCGAAAAGTAATGAGCTTCCCTTTAAGTTATCATAAATGGTTTCATTCCTGATTTCGTTTTTTCCTCTTAAGTAGTTACTCATGGCACGTTTGTTTTCCATTGCCGTCACCCATGAGATAAATTCAGCTTCTCCAACTTTCCGCTTGACCTTTGTTGTTGTGTTGTCCACCCTACAAGCCGCATACTTGCTGGTAAGCTTCCTAGTTCTTTTCCTCCACTGTGAATCAATGTTTTTCCTGTACAGATACCTGAACACTCTCCCAGCCCATTTACTTTCTTCCATATTCCTCAGCCGTTCTTCATACTCAATTTTACTGCGAGCTTCAAAACTAGTCCAGCCCATATCACCCTGCACAGCTTCATTTATAGTCTTCCCGTGAGCGCCCAATGCGAGGCGACCCACTGACCTTTGGTTCCCGTCGAGTTCTGATTGTACCCCTGATTTACAGCAAACAACCGCATTTCCAAAAGTAACTCCTGGAACCATTACACATTTCCACATACCTCGGAGGACCTACCTCGTACCTATTGTATCCCCATAGCACTCTGTGCTTCATTATGGCTCAATTTCTCTTCCCCTTTACTGTTAGTTTTTTTCCTGTGTTTCCATATATCCATTGCCTTCGTTTATCCATATACCAAGGTATTTATATTCTGTTACCCGAGGTATTTCTTGGCCCTGTATCTCCACTGTCTGTTCCCTGTTTTCATTGAATACAATAACACCTCATTTTCTAACACTAAACTTCAAACCTAAATCGTTGCCTTCCTGTCCACAGATATTAGCCAGACGTTGCAAATCGCTTTGCTTGTTAGCTAGCAACACAATGTCGTCTGCATAAAATAAACCTGGGAGTTGCTGCTCTATTACAGTACCCGCCTGTTTGTATGAGATATTAAACCCGATATTACTTCCATCTAGTGCCCTCTCCATCCTCGCCATGTACATCACAAACAACAGCGGCGATAAAGGGCCCCCCTACCTCAGTCCCTTGTTCATATGAACTTTCTCCTGACTCCTCATCCCTTCCCATTCAACGCAAACAGTATTTTCCAGGTAAATCTCTCTCAAAAGCTGTATACAATCGTTACCTAAGCCTTCCCCTTCCAGGATATCCCACAAAATGTTGCGGTGCACGTTGTCGTAGGCTCCTGTAATGTCTAAAAAGGCCACATACAAGGGTCTGCTTTCTGCTTTTGATATTTCAATACACTGAGTAAGAACAAACAAGTTGTCATCCAAACGCCTACCTATTCTGAAGCCATTCTGAAGCTCTCCCAAAATGCCATTATTATCTGTCCATGCTTGAAGCTTTAATTTGATTGCCTGCATTGCTAGCCTGTATATTACCGATGTAATGGTTACCGGTCTAAACGAGTGAATTCTGTCTTTCTTCCCCTTTCCTTTATAAATGAAATTCATTCTACTTTGTCGCCAACTGTCTGGTATTCGTCTATCTTTTAAAGTTCTTTCCACTGCTTTCTCCAGAGCTTCCTTACTTTTTGGTCCTAGTTCATTTATCAACCTAATAGGAACCTCGTCTAGCCCTGTGGCTGTACGCTTAGGAATTTTCTCTTCCGCTTTCTTCCACTTTAAATTTGTTAGCACCAGCTGCTTTTCCCCTTGGGTCTCTTTCGTGCTCTTTTTTTCAACAAGTATAACCTCGTCATTGCCTTGGAAAGATTCGGCTGTTGCTTTTCGGATGTAATTTATTGCCGCTACTCCTTCGAGTCTGTTTTCATCTTCGTCTAGGATATGTTGTTGTATTGTTGTTGACTTCCTGCCTAATACTTTTACGTGGTTCCAAAATATTCTAGGTGTGGCCTTTTGTTTCTCACGTATTTCTGACGACCAACGTTCACTTTCACCTTTTAATTTTGCTTTCACCAGTATTTGAACCATAGACTTTTTCTCCCGGTATATTTCCCATTTACTAGTTACTTCATCCTGTGGCAACTGCGCCTTCTTTGCCTGCCTGTGCTCTCGAGATGCTTTCTGTCGTTCGGCGATCGCTTCTCGTATCTCCTTGTTCCACCAGCTTTTCGGTTTCTTTTTTCCTTTCCAACGAACACGTTGGTTTTCTTTCCGTATTTCTGTCTATATTACACCTATAAGCTCACCATATTCCCACTCTTTACTTGGCCATTTGCCAAGTTCTTCCTCAACTCTAGTGACTGTATTTGCTATTTGTTCAGCGTTCAAATTTGGACTGGCCATTTTGCTCTCCTTGCTTTCTTTCCCAACTACATATCCCATTTTCAATATGATGCGTTTATGGTCAATCCCTATGCTGTTAAACCCTTCCTCATCGATGACCATTTCTCTCAACTTATCATGAATTCCTTCTGTCATCAGACAGTAATGAATGGTCGATTGCTGGTTTCCCACTTCCCCCGTGACCTGTCCCTCACACTTAGGCCCTGTATTCACGATCACGAGGTTATTTTGCTCACAAAGGTCCAGCATTGACTTCCCGTTATTGTCGGTATAGCCATCTAAATCCTGCATGTGGGCATTCATGTCACCTAATAGAACAATTTCAGCACCACTCTCGAAACCCTTAATATCAGCGCTTATGCATTCCACTAACTCTTTATTCTTCTGTGTGCAATTTTTTCCGGTCCACAAATACGTAACGCCCAGCCAAGTTTCTTTCCTACTCATTGTACCTGATAACCAGAGATGCTCTTGACATTGTGAATTTACTCTTTTCCATTTGGCTCCCTGATGGATGAGCGTTCCGACTCCCCCTCCCTTTCTTTCCGACTTAGTTCTGTTGCACCCTTCCCAAACATATTTGTCAATAACTGGTGGCTCTTCTGAGTCTCTAAGGTGCGTTTTTGTAGCCGCATACACCCCTATTTGTTCTCTGTGTAACTGCTCCTCAATCTCTGCCCATTTTCCTTTCTTCTGCCGCCCTGCATGTTTATGTAGCCTATTGCATGGCGAGCACTTTTTCTTGTTTTCCTCCTTTTTCTATTATCGACGGCGATGCTCTTCTGATGTTACCCTAGGGGACCTTCTTCATTACTATCTACTCTGACCTATTGAGCGCCCGCGGCCCCCCTAAAAAAGCAACAGTGCGACCACCAAGTCGCCAGCCCACTTCTCGTGCTAACCTGTAATTGAAGTGGATCCCGTTTCGTTTAAAAGCACCGCAACTTCTCACTTCCCTGTTTACTTCGACAACCTCGAAGCCTTTCTCTCGGCTCATTTTGTACGTGACTGTCACGCACAGACACCTCCGGCACCGTGCACACCACGATCTGCACCTGAGGGGATAGCGCACGCAAGTCGTCCACCCCCTTCACCAAGCGCTGGGCTAGTCCTGGCCCTTTCCTGTTTAGGAAGTCATTTAGCCCACCTGCTACTATGACGAGGCTGCGCACGTGGGCATTTTCCGCGAGCTTTTCTTTTGCTCGCTCCATGGCAGAACCCAGTGTGCGCCCAGGAAATTTCCCTACCGGCACTCTTTTGTCGCCTTTCACCCTCTCCACAATTGTTTTTGAGCACCCAGCCAGGTTTGAATCGCCTGCGATAATCACCCTTTCACTCTCTCGTACCTCTCCCTGCTTCCCTTTGTCATTTTCCGCGTGATTCGGACTCGACAAGGGGCATTGTCCCCCCGGCTCCTGCTTTTTCCGCGTAGCGGCCTCAAGGTAGGTGCTGCTCTTTCCAGCTAACCCATCATCACCCTGCCTGCGTTCCACGTATTTCTCTGACCCACCCGCGCCTGTCGTGTCGGGGGTCTGCGTTCCATTGTCACGCACATTCTCGGTCACAATGGCTGGCCTGTTGAGCTTTTCCTGGGCTGCTTCCAGTCTCTTTTCAACAACCTTCCGTGCCTCACGCCCCGTGTTTAGCTCACCCGTTTGAGAAGCTCTGCCTGGAAACTCTCCATTTTCTGCAGCCTAGTATCGACGTCACATTGTGTGCCGGTTTATTCGACGCCCTCTCCATTCTCACCCGTCTCCTCATCTGCCTTGAGGTTCGCCCCCCGCACTGCCTGCTTTACCGGCTTTCTCGCCATGTATTACACGGCTTTTTGCAAATACTATAATACTATACCAATGCAGAGCACGCGCCTTCTAGAAAAACCCGATACGCACAGGATCCAAAATCTTCAAAATGCCGCAAAGCAACTCTCACCACTGTTTCAAAAACAATCAATGCCGCGGAGACCAAAGGTATGATGCGCTCAACCACGCGGTCACGCTCTCACTTTTCTACCAAACACGCACAGTAAAACCACTACTACTACTTAAAGACTACAAACACTCAACGTCCCACTTGGCTGCACATGTTGGAACACGTGGCACGAAATAACGCTCTAATCATCCTGCAAAACAAACGTACACGATAGGGTGCCTCGATGCGCGCGCGCCCTCTCTAGGGTGAGGTCACCCTTTGGGAGGGCGAGTGCCGCCTCCTCGGCCGGGACAGTCCACCTGCGGCCATTTTCATGCCCTTTCTCGCGGCGGCGCGGCGGCCGTAACACGTGCGTTCGCTCTGTCGCCTTTTCTCTTGGTGCTGACCGGTGGCGCACATCGAAAAATGCCGGGTTGTTGTGTGCCGCAGTGCACCAACCACTCCAGAAAGGGATGGAGAATGTTTCAGTTCCCGAGGGACCCCAAGAGAAGGCTGCTTTGGACAGTAAAGACCAAGCGCGACAAGTGGCAACCGACAAACACATCGTGCATGTGCAGCGTGAGTAAAACTTTCCTTCGTATGCCAAAGGATTCGCATGTGCGTGCCGTTGAGGTACGCGATTCATTTTTATTGAGAGAACGCGTGGAAGGTCTGAACAGGGACATGTAAATATGATCGCTCTGAAATTAAGTGCCGCTGAGGATTAGCAACTTCGTGCACAGGGATTGTGTGGCAAATGTTGGGAGCAAATTAGATTGCTCACAGAACGAGTATCGCTGCCCGGAAAGCACCTTTTAAGAAAACAAAAATGCCCGCGTTCTCTTGACGAGAGAGGCTGAAAAAAGAAAAAAAAAGGAGGCGTTGTTCGAGTATTTTCCTTCGAATGAGACTTTCTCGCTGAAAAAAAGCTTGAGGCCTTTTTTGGTGCGCCTGCTCTTCTGACTCACTGACTGCATTTTAACTTCAAACAATGAACATGAAATCTCTTCACAATGGCGCACACAATTCCCCTTCATAGTAAAATAAAGGAAAAGTGCAGTCTATTTCGATTATGTGGGCTCCTAAGCAATCATTATGTTGTGTAAAAGCGAGAGCGTTACTTGTTGCTGAGTGTAGGGCTGCGGCGAAATGCTACTGCAATGTGTAGTGCGGCTATGTAATTTTTGCGAGGCTCCGAAAGTTGCTTATTATGAGGTCGCGACAAAGCGAGACGACAAATCGGTGATATTGCGATCTCTCAGCTGGGTTTTATTTGCGGAGTTCTCACCGTGCCCTGCCGCCTACGGCCACGCTTTGCTGTCTCGAGTGGTGATGTGGACGCGAGTGATTGAACCTCAGACGGTGAAGACGGCATAGCACCGCAACCTCGCTCTCCGAAAACTGAAGGCCAGCTGATGTTGACCGCGGGATTTTCCTTTTAATGCACTCGGCAGCTGCAGAAATATTCCGCTGTCTGCTCGCTCCTTCCTTCCCAAGAAAGCTATGCTCGATTTCAAGAAAGCTATACCACGCCGACAGGTTTAAACTTGTGCATTGTCACCCCCGCGGTGACAATACACTCGTCATAACCCCCCGCCCCCCGGGTTAAATACGGGGGGGGGGGGGTGCTGCTGCCGCGGCAACGGCGGGCTTTTCGCAGAACGAGCCAAAGGATGCTCCACGGACTTACCACGGAATTTACCCCACGGAATTTACCCCACGGACGACGAGCTACGATCTCGATGACCGCGAATATCTGGTAGACCTTCTCTCCCAGGCAAAGAAAGAAAGGACAGAAGTGGAAGCTGATGAGATAAACGACTCAGAAATTCTGTTCATTGAAGAACTGTCCACAACAGAGTGCAACATTCTACACTACATAGGAGGCTTCATTTTGAAAGGAATCTTGCCGTCTGTCAGCTGCCAGCAATGCAAGGATGCCCTACTGGGATGTGCTAGTGACGAACATGCCTCTCTGACTGCTCTGAAGGAATATGTGTCAGAAGGTGACAACCTAATTTATCCCAGTGATGATGTGATGCACATGCTCAAAATTTACGAGGAGCACTTTGTAGGGATAAACTCATGGTGCACAGGCAAACTAGTGACAATGAAGTCACCTGTCCGCTCACTTACAGCATATCTAGGAAAGGTCTGCTGCAAGCAAGCATACCGACCGCGCTTGAAGCTGTGCACAAGCCATGATGAAGAAATACGGAAAACGCGGACCGACAGGTACGCAAGATTGAGACTGCGCATCTTCCTCCGACACCTTCAGAAAGCTCGTCTCAATGGTCACGCAAGCAAGAAGTGTGCGGGAGTTAATTTAACCTAAGCTTCTATCCACGCTGAAGTACACTCATGCTGCTAGCATTAGCAGAGTTCCTATTTTTACACCTAATAAGTGTCCTAAATTGCACTGACTCCAGGTTCTGAAGACAAGGATAATCTGTGCAAACATGCCTTCAAAGTACCCTGAAATATTTTTTTTCGGGGCAAATAAACAACTTTCATGGTTTTAAACAATATTAATGATTGTTTGTTTTCAACTAACCTCTGATCGCGGCAATAGATTGCTATTTTGTCTTTAAAACACTGTCTTAAGTGCGCGTTGAATATACTAATGCAGTCGACTCTCATTAGTTTGTATTAATGACCTCAAAATTTCGATTCCATTCGAGTATAAACGGATGTATTTTCACTGCGACTAATAACTTTCCTCATTATTTGACCAATATACAGTGGTCCCGCCAAGTTCGAATGGCCGACTACACGCGTATAAAAATGCCTGGAGATATTTGGGGTTTTCAGTGCACAATGCATGCATGCGCGGCTCAGGTACTGCGATATTCGGTTCGTGTACGTGTGGCGAATACGCTGACTTTTATTTCTTAGGACAAGGTACGTAAAGCACATTAATCTTTTTTTTCTTCTACAAAAAAACCGTCATTCTAGGTTGACAATAAATGTGAATAAGGCAACTGGAGCGTTCTTAATTAGTTACACAATTGAGTAATTGAATGCAATCTACCTGCTTATGATATTGCTGTTACTAATTTATTTTAATCCTGCAGTTAGGTTCCTAGTGCGCTCTATGAACACTTTCCAATCTAGCACCCGAGTCGCCGTGTGCTAGGAGAAACGACCGTCCATATCTTAAAATATTTGGACAGTTGCCCCTTACAAGCCTGTTCTGTTGACACTTCATTAGAAAAGGCGTGAAACGCAGTTGTATTGTCTTTTGGTCGCGAAGACAAGCGCGCTTTTGCAGCGGCAAGTGCAAAAAGCCTGTTGGCGCACGCCCCGCGCCTCTGAAGTAGGCATGGCAATGGCAGCCGCCGTAGCAGACGACGCAGTTGTCTTCACCCTCAGCGGAGCGCGCGCGCGCATCGAGGCACCCTAGTACACGAAGCACACCCGCGCACCCTAAATACGAGAGACAAATAAAAAAAATGAAAGAAACGGAATAACCCCCAATTACTATTTAAATGCAAAAACCAGCAAATAAAAACAGAAGCAAGCTCAAAGCATGCACAAAAACTTATGATTTCGTCGTCGCCACGGAGCCCTGTTTCTTCTTTGAGACAACATACGCCACCTACCAGTGGTGATGCACGCACGTTCTATGGTCGGATACAACTTTAGAAAAAAAAGGGGGCGTTTCCTCCTCCGAGGCGGAGGCACACGAGCACCCACCAATGGGCGCGCAGTCTGGACTAACGTCATCAGCCGGACGGCCGGGAACCCCGACGACGGAGAAGATTGCCGCCAGCGCTTCGAACTGGGCGAGGTCGCGTCAGCTGTGTGTTTCAGCCCGTCGTCAGAGTGAATTCCAGAAATGTTTGACATGGTCTATCATGCTGGAAATATTACTACGAGCTTACGATGCGGCTTTAGTGCCGCGTGCGTGTATTCTGAGCCGTGATGCGACGAAGGAACATTCATCATCATCATCATCATCATCATTTATTATTCCCTTAAGGGTCCCTTCGGGGACATTACATAAGGGGGGGGGGGGGGGACATCGATGTGAAAGTGCCATACATCAGCTCAAAAGAAAAAAAAATGCAAACAAAGGCAATAGAAAAGTAAATAATAAACTGTAGAATACATCAGGTATAAACAGAACAATGAAAATATCTCAAAACTGAGTAGCAATAAATAAATAAAAAAAGTACACGTAAATGTGGAACATGCTAAACATAAGTGGCAAGAAATAAGAAAAGGAAAAATAGGCGATGACAAGCAAGACGGATTGCTGGGAGAGGAAACGCGAGGAAAAGTGGCTATTTTGGGTTGAAATGGTCTGATAGTAACTGTCTAAATTTGGAGGGATTTGACTCTAAAACCACGGTTTCGGGAAGATTGTTCCATTCTTTTATGGCGATGGGGAGGAAGGATTTGTTGAAGGCGTTGGAAGAACCATGCAAACGCTGTATGCTAAGGGAGTTAAACAAACGGCGAGATGAGCGTATCGGAGCATGTAATAAGTTCTCGCGCAGTGCAGGAAAGTTAAAGTATAGTTTATGAAAAAGACAGAGCATTGCCAGTTTTCGGCGGAGTGCTAGAGCTTCGAGTCCGAGAGTCAATTTTATGTCGGTAACGCTGTGCCAGGGTGAGTACTGGGAAGTTATGAAGCGGGCTGCCCGGTTCTGAATGGCTTCGAGCGACTGACTCAAGTAAACCTGGTGAGGGTTCCATATGGCTGAGGCATACTCCATTTTAGAGCGGACGTATGTTTCATATGCTAATTGCCTGATGGATGGAGGGGACATAGCTAGAGATCTTCGGATGAAACCAAGTGTTCTGGAAGTGTTTGCGCAGAGTTTCGTGATATGGTCCACCCAAGTTAGCTTGTTAGTTATTTCGACTCCTAGGTACCTGTATGAGTTAGTTACTGATAGCGCCGTGGAGTTAAGCGAGTACGGGAAAAGGGTAGTGGAAAGTTTACGAGAAATGTGCATGCATTTACATTTTGAAATATTAAGCTGCATTAGCCAGTCAGAACACCATTTCTGGATTTTGTTTAGGTCGTCTTGTAATGATTCCTGGTCGGTATTATCGGAGATGCGGCGATAAATGACGCAATCGTCCGCAAAAAGACGGACGGATGACGAAATCCCAGATGGCAGGTCGTTGATGAAAATTAGGAAGAGAAGCGGAGCAAGGACGGAACCCTGGGGAACTCCAGAGATAACGTCAGTAGTTTTAGACGCATGGCTGGCGATGACTGTGAACTGTGAGCGGTTAGTTAAAAAGCAGCGAATCCAGGATAAGATAAGAGGGTCGAGTGATGAGCATGCAAGTTTACACAATAGACGTTGGTGATGAACGCGGTCAAATGCTTTTGAAAAATCTAAGTAGATGACGTCTGTTTGGAATGAAGAATCTAAATTAAGGTGAAGATCGGTTGTAAATTCGAAAAGTTGGGTTTCGCACGAGAAACCTGCTCTGAAACCATGCTGCTTGGGGAAGAAGAAAGAATTATGATCGAGGTGATTAGCAATATGGGAGTAGAGTATATGTTCGAAGAGCTTACATGAGATGCATGTTAGGGAAATGGGGCGATAATTAGAAGGGTCAGCGCGGTCGCCGCTCTTAAAAATTGGCACAACCTTGCTTGATTTCCAGTCATCCGGAATTTGACTGGTATTGAGGGACTGGGTGAAGATGAGCTGCAGGATTTGGCTTGTGAAATGTTTCGTGCCTCTAAGTATTTTAGCAGGAATGTTATCAGGTCCGGGTGAAGTGGACGGCTTGAGGTTATCAATGAGCTTTGAAATTCCCTCAGATGTGATGGTTACGGGTGGCATTGGAATAAAATTTAGGCTCGGTAAAATAATGCTCTTATCCGCTGGCTCGTGGGTGAAAACTGAGGTGAAGTAGGAATTCATCGCGTCTGATCGCTCGCAAAGCGGAACGTCTGTGCCGTCTTGTCTTTTTAAAGATATGTTATAGGAGCTGTTTTTGTTGGGCTGTATAAATTCCAAAATTTCTTGGGGTTAACACGCAATATTTCTAGAAGATCGTGACTGTAGAATTTTCTTTTGGATGACCGCAATAATATAGTGTATTCGCGAAGGATACCGAAGTATTTTTCCCATGTTGCAGGGGATCCGGAGTTATTGGCATTACGGAAGAGGCGCTTCTTTTTTCGTGATAGCTTACGCAGAGAGTTAGAATACCATGGCTTTGTGGAATCCCCGCGAATGCAGATGAGTGGGACGTAGGCGACTACAAGCGATAAGATTTTGTGCTTAAAAAGACACCAATTTTCGTTCACGGATCTGGTAGCCATGGACGCTTGAAAGGTGGTGAAAAAGTGTTCCAGGTCGGAGTTTATGCTCGCGAAGTCAGCCTTACTGTAATCACGGATGTATTTGATGGACGGTTGACGGGGGGAGACTTCAATCGTCAGGTTAAAGAACAAGAGATTGTGGTCACTCAGCCCACTGCAACATGAAAAGGATTGGATTAGCTCAGGACTGGATACAAGAATGAGGTCAAGAATATTTGAGCCTCGTGTTGGCTTGTTTACTGCTTGGGAAAGGTTTGAAGTCAGGACCATTTCAAGGAAATCTTTAGATTGGCGAGATGACGCAGTAAGAGCCTCCCAGTCGATGTCCGCGGGTAGTTAAAATCACCGCAAAGTATTAGATTGGCATGAGGAAAACGGGATTGCAAGTCTTGAACTACAGAGTGAAGGTCCGTAATAAAGGAATGATCCGTGTCAGGTGCTCGATAACATACAATTCGTATATTGGTACAAGAGGGAAGGCAAATTTTCAGACACATTATTTCGCTATGGCTGCTTATCTCGAGTAAAGTGGATGAATAAGTTGAATTCACGAGAGCAAGAATGCCGCCTCCCCGGCGATCTACTCGATCTCGCCTGTAGATATGAAAGGACTGTTTGCTGTGGAGCAATTCTGAATCGTTAATATCAGGTGTTAGCCAAGATTCAGTAAATAAAGCGATGTCAGTTCTATGGTCTTCGAGGACGGCCTCAACTGTTTCTTTTTTTGGCAGGTAGCTTCTTATATTGCTGTGAATTGTTTCCAAAGACGGCGGAGCATCGTTTCCGTTAGGGCCGGGGTTTAGTTCGACATCACCAGATAAAACAAGGAGAAGAGAAATAAGGTGGGCGTTGAGCAAGTGGAAGCAAGCGATACACAGCATCCTTTGACAACACTCGATGGCGTCTTTGGGGCACGACACCGCTAGCAGAAATGGGTTGCTAGAGCGACAGTACGTCAGTAGGACAGAAATTTTGTTAGTTTTAGCTGTGCGCAGGCATTCTGACAGCTGGACCTGTGGCAGGGAAGTGTCGCACGGCACCCGCGTTAACCGCTATGAATGAAGTTCTACAACGGCATCTGTTTCGGCGTTGTAAGTGAAAAGTTTTCTGCCGATAACCAACTTATCAAAGCGGATCTTAAATGAAGCGTTAGTTTGTTGGGCATAAGAAAAAAGCTTTTTCCGGGCTAGCCGAACTTTAGCCGAGTAATCCTCACGAACTGAAAATGGGTTTCTGTAAGTTTCTGTCCTGCAATTAGAATTCTTGATTTATCTTTGAAGTGTGCAAGCTTAACTATTATTGGGCGGTTTTTACCTAACTGGAAACGACCTAGGCGGTGTGCACGTTCAATATCTTGGCTACCAATTGAAATACCCAGGTGTTCGGAACAGAAGGAAGTAATGTGGGCCTCAGACTGGTCCCAGCTTTCGCCGAGTTCGTCCTGAAGTCCGAGGAACAATATGTTTGTGCGTCGCAAGCGGTTTTCAGCGTCGTCGCACTTGTTTGTCAGTGCTTTAACGTCTGAAGCAAGCTGGGCCAAGTCGGTGTTTGTTACGGACGCAGCTGCTTTTTCTGGGTGTGTTTCGATAGTTTTTTCGAGTATTTCGACGCGCGCTGAAAGACGATGCACCGAGTCTTCAATGTTCGTTTGTGCGGACCGGATCAAGGCAAGCTCGGCAAGTACGGTGCTCTTAGCGGATTCAATACGAGATATGGCTTGGGAAATTGTTTCCAAAGACGGCGGAGCATCGTTTCCGTTAGGGCCGGGGTTTAGTTCGACATCACCAGATAAAACAAGGAGAAGAGAAATAAGGTGGGCGTTGAGCAAGTGGAAGCAAGCGATACACAGCATCCTTTGACAACACTCGATGGCGTCTTTGGGTCACGACACCGCTAGCAGAAATGGGTTGCTAGAGCGACAGTACGTCGCCCAGGGAAGATAACTAACCTGCAGCAGATGAAAAAAGGGCGTCTGCATGACGAGTTGCGATGCGGTGGCGTGCCCTAAATGACTCCAGTGGTACAGCGGCTTATGTAGGTGCCGGATTCCCGCGCTTGTGCCGGGTTGCCAGATGGCAGACTGGTCCACCGCTGGAAGCAGCGGATGCAGGTCGATGTGGTCGTTGTCGATGTAGTCGTCGCCAGCTGGCAGCCAAGCAATTTCGTTGACGTCGTGTGGCCCAAAAAAGCCTGAGCTTTCGGTGTTGGAGCATGAAGTGGCGGGGCCCCATATCCAGATTGCCTGCAGCAGATGAAAAAAGGGCGTCTGCATGACGAGATGCGATGCGGTGGCGTGCCCCAAATGACTCCAGTGGTACAGCGGCTTATGTAGGTGCCGGATTCCCGCGCTTTTGCCGGGTTGCCAGATGGCAGACTGGTCCACCGCTGGAAGCAGCGGATGCAGGTCGATGTGGTCGTTGTCGATGTAGTCGTCGCCAGCTGGCAGCCAAGCAATTTCGTTGACGTCGTGTGGCCAAAAAAATCCTGAGCTTTCGGTGTTGTAGCATGAAGTGGCGGGGCCCCATATCCAGATTGCCTGCAGCGGATGAAAAAAGGGCGTCTGCATGACGAGTTGCGATGCGGTGGCGTGCCCCCTTGCTGGCGCTGCTACGCTGCTACGCAGCATTGCTGGCGCTGCGCTACGCTTTGCCTGAAAACATGATCCCGTGGCGACCGCTACGAACACATTTCCTGCGTGTTTGTTCGATGCTGTTTTATTTCGCTCCCGAGTGAACTTACGACGAGAAAAGTTTTCCAAAGACTGGTGCCTACTGTTAGCGGCGGGTGTGTTCGTGTACTGTGTCCCTGCGTTTTTCGTCGGACGGGGTGAAGTGATGGAGCAAAACCATTCTCAGGAGAAATCAGAAAAGTGTGCGCACATGAAACAAACTTACGAGTGTCTCAACAGAAAATATTTGCAGAAGAAGCCTACAATGCAAAGATTTGTCGCTGTCATCTTAGCGTGAACGATCATTGTCAGCAGTGAGATAGCCGAGCGTCTAGCGACGGTGTTCGAGCGTTGTGTAGCACCGTAGATTTATTGCTGTCCGCCAGTGCTCACTGCACGCGCAAGCTGTAGGATGCGTGCAGTGAAATTGTGAAAACACAAACCAAAAAATATAAATTTTATGCTATGTAAAACCAAGAGTATTTATCTTAAGCGATGAATGAAGCATTTTTGTACCTTCCTGCCTCAACCGTATTCTTGCCCCAGGTTTGTAATGGTTGCGATAAATGTATTGTTTTGTATAAGTACTTTTTCAGTATGAACTGATTTATCTTAAGCTTGGAAAACGAGTAGTAGATACGCCGTGTACATGTAAACAAGCGCAAAAGCCATGCAGAGCTGCTCTTTCTACTTTTGTCACTTGCAATGAAGCTAAAGAGCAGACGACGGGCAGCGTTGTAGAAGGCATGGCGTTATTTTTCTGTCGCTATCCGGCATGTGCTGTAGCACATAAGAGCTCTACTAAACCGGTCATCAAAATACAAAAGTATTTATTTATGCCAAGAATTACGCATTTCAGGAGCACGATTTTTCGAGCGGGACTGGCAATCGGCTGTCGCGCTTCGGTCATCTCGGCGGGGCCTCCCCTTTTTTCTAAAGTTGTATCCGACTATAGGTCACGTTATCGGTATCTAGTGAAACATAAGCGACTCAGCCCGACTCAGCTGCCTGAGAAACGGCCGAATATCAACGATAACGTTGCGCGCGCAAGAGATATCCATTAGCGCGACGCAATAAAGCCCCTCATTTTTTCCAAAGTAGCACCATTCTTAGATCATTCCGCCACCCCGCTCACCCTGGCGCGTCCTCCTCCACGCCTCCTGTCGCCCCAGGCTCCTCCGCTCCCCCATTGGCCAATCTGTGCCACGTGGAAAGAGGCGCCGCGCTTTTGTATATATTTTTCCTTCCAGCGCGGAGCAGGCACCGCGCTTTTGTATATTTTTTTCTTTCCAGCGCGCGCGGACCTCCATTATTGGGCCTGCGCGACGAAAGTACGGCAGGCAGACTGACAGAGTTCGTTAGCGTAATGGAATGTGTAGGGCCGAGAACTTAATTGCGATGCCATGCTGCTGCGCCTTCGGTTGCCGCAACAGACACAGCGAGGGCAAAAAGCTATTTGCTTTGCCGTCCGGCGGGCGCAACGCAAAAAGAAGTGTGGATTCGCAGGATCGGGCGGGCAGACTTCAACGAAGTGGCAAAGAACGCACGGCTTAGTGAAGTAAGGGCCACGGCTACTCACAACCTCTCATTTTGAGCCTTGTTCATGCCTTCCGCTTCGAAAAAGTGCGTGTTCATGCTCTGCGTGGTTTTTAGCGCGTTGTTTGACTTTTTTTTAATGTGCTCTCTTTGTTTCATGTAGTTTCGTCTTGCGGTGAAATGCACGCATCTGCAGCTGGCCTGTGACATAAAAGCGACTTTATTCAGGGTGTGTTTTGAGCTCCACCCGAAGTTAGCACATTCTCGATGATTCTGCAAGGCTCACTATGACTTACGATGCAATCTTTTAGCTTCAAATGTATGCCCGCATGTATTGATTTGGTTTGTGGTGATTAACGTTTTTAACGTTCCGAAGCGACTAAGGCTAGGATGGAGGTCGTAGTGGATGGCTCCGGATAACATAATCTAGCTTGCCTGGGGATGTTTAACGTGCACTTTGATCGTAGAGTCGTACGTGGGCCGGTAAATTCCTCGTTGGCGTTTTATAATACTCGCGCGGGCGTGCTAGCGCTGCTTTAGAAGTTGGCGCCTCGGCGCGATTGTATTTCTTCAATAAATTTTATTTACTAGTTGTAACAACTTGTCATTATTTCGTATTATTGACGGCGCCTCCAGGGCACCAAAGCGGCAACGGGAACACCAAAGGTAGAACCAGGGCTGCATGGGGTTCGCCGAAGCCTGTGCATGCCAAGACCGCATGGTCTTGGCATGCACAGGCATGGCATGACCGCATGGTGTGCATGGGTATAAGACCACGGACAGCCAGTTTTGTATGCGAACTCTCCCTGCGACGCCTGCATTACTGTAAAGTGACGTGCTCTTCAGAGGCCTCCGTTAGCCATTACATGTGCCCTCCTGGAGCAGTACTTGTATATATATATATATATATATATATATATATATATATATATATATATATATATATATATATATATATATATATATATATATATATATATCGTCACGATTACCAAAGTACCCCGCAATGAAAAAAGCGGCCCTGTTGCCAGGCATTGCTGACCGAACACAGCCGGAATCTCTCACGCGGTGGCCGAGAAAACGTATCCTGCAGGTACGTAAATGAACCTACGAAGCCACGTACACATACTTTCACGCTGTCAGCACCTGAAACTTTGGTAATTACGCGCGTGTTTGATTACACCGCGTGCTTGCGTCGTGTTTCAGCAACACGAACTCTCAACGTCGCGCGCTTTACGCCCTAAATACGCCTTGAATAATGGTCCTTTTCTCTATTTCTTCCGCAATTCCAACACGAAATTCTAAAGGGCAGTTACGGACTGATGAAAAAAAGATCTCGATTGAAAAAACTGCTCCGCAGGGCTCGAACGAACTTTTCTGCGGATTTCCTCCCGTAGCGTGTTAGCCGTCGTCTGCTACGGCAGGCCCACCACCGGCGGCGCCACCGTCGAGGCCGCGCCGAGCGGACAAGGAGGGATGCGAATGGCGCTACTTTGGGAGATTGAGGGGCTTTAAGACGCAAGCGCCGACACTGCCATCTCTTGTTCACTTCGCTGGTTACTCGCGCCGCGGGAGGAAGCGTAAAGGCGCCACCTTGCGTAAATTTCTTTGTATACATTAGACAGACGCCGTTCTCATAACATTTGATTGTGCGAAAAGGCATTAATCTTGATTACCATACAAATGCAGCAGTGAAAATTGGAAAAAGTGGAAAACATTGCCGAAAGTTTGCTATGTTCAACCAATATCATTTCGTATAAACGCGTTCTTTTAAAAAAACGCTGCCCCCAAACACAAATGCAAACACCACCCGAAAGTGATGCAAATACTATGAGCGTATGTTATGTGCAAAATATTTCCTTGGCGCCAAACGACGGACAAAATGTGGTGGTCCGCGTTCCTCTCGGCTGTCATTGCATATGGCTGCTCATTAGCATATTCGCGCGGCTCGTCGCACCAAAAACTATGGCGGAAACTCTCAGCAATGGCGGCCCAGCGCAACGTCACGCATCGTCAAAATGACGTTTACGAAACAGCCTTTCCTGTGACGCTCCCAACGGGATATACCTTCAGCCAATCAGCAAGCTGGCATGGCGCATACCTTGGGTCACAACTAGCTATCTCCGGGTCACAACGAGCGTTCCCCGGAGCAAGATAAGGAACGCGGATCAATGCGCCGCTTTCAAAAAACATCCTCCCGAAGCTACAGACATACCAGAGTTGCTATCGGAGATCGTTATTCGGCGCGTTTGTTCGGTTACCGGCGCGTGCGATTGGCCTACTCCGTGCTAACGTCGCCAGCCGCGGGGCACGGCCACGTTTTGGTGACGTCAAAATGAAGACACGCTCGTGTCAATCATGTGCAACCGAGCACGTCATCTGCTAGGCGCCGAACTCGGCGGGAGTTGAGAAGTTTGGAGCGATCATCGCTCGTTACGAGACCAGGGGCGCTATTCTGGACATTCCGCCATTTTCTTCGATGCGTGACGTAGGCGCGACGCAAATAAAATGGCGCTGGTGGCCCCAGTTTGCTTACGTAACGTGACGCCAACTTGACGTTTCGCCTAAGAAACTGAAATGAAGGCACTGAATGTAGCGTTAACGGTGAAACGAAACAGTTTTCCTCCGCAGTAAAAATAAAGCAGCTATCTCAAAACGTATGATTATTCTGTCGGAAACTCTTCTCGCTTTCGTCGTCTGCTGCGTACAAGTCGTCGTCTGCTTCAACAGCTAGGATGCGTGTCCCCGGACAATGGAATGAGTCATCGCATATTGGTGCCAACGCGCTTGTTTTCTTGCTTGAGACAACATACGCGACATACCAGTGGTGATGCGCGCACGTTCTAGGCCACGTTATCGCTATCTCGTGAAACGCAAGTGACTCAGCCCGACTCGGCTGGCTGAGAAACGGCCGAATATCACCGATAGCGTTGCGGGCGCAAGAGATACCCACTAGCGCGACGCAAGCGCCGGCGCTGCCATCTCTTGTTCATTTCGCTGGTTACTCGCACCGAGAGAGGAAACTTCAAGGCGCCGCCTTGCGTACATTTCTTTTTATAAATTAGAAAGAGGCCGTTGTCATAACGTTTCATTGTGCGAAAAGGCATTAATCTTGATTACAATACGAATGCAGCAGTGAAGAGTGGACAACCTTGCCGAAAGTTTGCTATGTTCAACCAATGTTATTTTGTATAAACGCGTTCTTTTAAAGAATGATGGCCCCAAACACAAATGCCAACACTACCCGAGAGCCATGAAAATACAATGAGCACGCGTTATGAGCAAAAGATTTTCGTGACGCCAAATGACGGGGAAAATGTGGCGATACGCATTCCTCTCGGCTGCCATTGCATATGGCTGGTCATTAGCATAATTCGCGCGGCTCGTCGCAGCAAAAATTATGGCGGAAAATCTCAGCAATGGCGGCCCAGCGCAACGTCACGCATCGTCAAAATGACGTTCACGAAACAGCCCTTCCTGTGACGCTCCTCGCGATATATTCCTTCAGCCAATCAGCAAGCTGGCATGGCGCATATCTTGAATCGCCACCACATATTCGCGCAATTGCAGATGCATTGCACTGGCTTCTGCACGCTACCGCTCCCATTATTTTTGAAGCACTAACATCACAATATATCTGCCAAGGACCAAAAAAATGTATTAGTCCATAAAATTTGCAGCTCCACGTCACGTTTCGTCATCTTGATGAAAACGCAAAATGACATTTCGCGAAACTTCCGTTTCCCGGCAAAAATTTCAAGGCACGTGAGCTCGCCACAGCCAATCAGCGAGTCAACATGGCGGATAATGGCGGCCGTGCAGCCGCCATGCGTGTCGAGAATAGCACCCCGGCTTCGCATGGCGCGTCCGGTGGATTGGTTTGGATCCAAACGCTGGCTTCGGCAGCTGATTAGCACGTTCGGATCCAATCCATAGTTTATTTCGAGAAAAATGGCGCTTGCGTTGGGAACTTGGGTTGTTTTACTGGCGTCGCTCGAGGAGGAAGTAGAGCGGGGGGTGGTGCGAACCGCTTTTGAAAAAATGGCCGAAAGCGAATTGCGGCGTTGCTTTCGTTTCTCGAAATAAATAGTGCGTTGGTTGTACCGCAAAATCGTCCCCATCATCGGTGCCAGCGAGCCACTCGAATGTTGTTGCTGGCTCTTGAAAAGGGCGCCACTGTTCCCATCGTTTCTTTTTTTTTTCTACTTCCCGCTGTGCACGCCACCAGCTAGGAACGACGCAGAGCAAGCAATAGTTATAAATTGCAGTAGTCACACGTACTACTATTGGAAAACGTGTTTGACCTTGAGATGAAACAAAAATACATATTTAGATAAAGATATCATTCGTTGGAAGAGGAGAAACATTTCGTGTTGTAGTATACTGTCTGCAAGCAGACGACAAACGAGAAAATAAACTTCTGGGGAGTTCACCGCTTGCCGATTGGTTGCTCTCTCCGCCTCGTTGTCAGAAATTTCGCATACTGCCATTTTGTGACATTGCAGCAACCGAACAGAATGCGTATGGAACAAAGATCTGTGATCGCGCGCCAGGAGAGAGAAAAACAAAAGGACAATCATTAAACAAAAGTAAAAAAAGAACAAAGAAACACCGTCCAAGGTAATCTGCAAAGACCCAAAGGTTGTTAGCGCTGGCAGAATGGCTTATGTGACACAACGTCGACTATTTCTGGTTGCGAGAGGCGTCACTGTGATAGCGAAATGCTGTCTGGCGTGACCTGATAGTTGAGTGGGCCGGTGCGTCGGATGATCTTGTCGAGTCCGAAATTGCGGCGTAAAGGCTTCCCGCTTAGTCCTTGTCGGCATATCGGGTTCCAAAGCGAAACATGGTCGCCACGCCGGCATTCCACATACCGTTGTAAAAGGTTGTAGTGTCTGCTGTCCGTCCTCTTCTAGTTCTTGATGCGCGTACGGACGAGCTGTCGGGCTTCTGCGTGCTGGAGATAGGTAACGACGATTCTTTTCGTCTGTGACGTGCGGTAGCATGGCGTCGGGAGTCGTCGGGGCTTCCTGCCATAAACCAGCTTGAACGGCGTGCTCTGTGTTGTTTGTTGCATTACCGTGCTGTAGGCAAATGTGACGAGAGCCTGGAACCCCAGGTATTGGGTTCGTACTCGAGGTACATCGCTATTATGTCGGCGAGCACCTTGTTCAGTCGTTTCGTTAGGCCATTCTTCTGCGGGTGGTAGGCAGTGGTCCCCCGGTGGCTTGTCTGGCTATACTGCAGGATGGTTTGAGTAAGCTCAGCAGTAAAACCGTTCCTCTGTCAGTAATGACGTCTTCTGGAACACAATGTCGCAGCAGGATGTTCTTGACGAAGAATTTCGCCACTGCGGCTGCGCTACCTTTCGGCAGAGCTTCCGCTTCAGCGAAGCTGGTGAGGTAGTCTGTCCCCATGGCAATTCACGTGTTTCCTCATGTTCACGTCGGAAAGGGCCCCAACAAGTCCATCCCGATCTGCTGAAATGGTCGGCAAGGAGGCTCGGGCGGCTGTAGTAATCCCGTTCGCCTTGTCGGCGCTGCGTTGGGATGCTGACAGTCTCGGCACGTCTTGACGTAAGGGTGACATCAGCGGACAAGCTCTGCCGCTAACACTTTTCCTGTATCTTCGATAGCGTCCGGAAGAATCTGAGGTGCCCAGCGGTCTGATCGTCGTGTTGGGCGGGCAGCACTGCTGAACGTGGCGCTGAGGGAACAACAAGAAGATAGTTGGAATTGACTGGTGAGAAGCTCTTCGTTAGGAGTAGGTTGCTTTGAAGTGAGAACGAAGACAATCCTCGCCTACATGCCCTAGTGACAACTCGGTGTTCCTTTCTAAATACCCGACCAGGCTTTTTAGCTCCGGGTAGGTTCGTTGCGATTGAGCGAAATGTTCTTCTCCTATTAATCCAAGGAAGGAGTCGTCATCCTCGTCATCTTGGGGCGCCGGGTCCACGGGAGCACGAGACAGGCAGTCGGCATCAAAGTGTTTTTGTCCGGACTTGCAGATTAGAGTGATGTTGTATTTTTGCACTCTGAAGCTCCAGCATGCCAGACAGATTGAAGCGTTCTTTAAATTCGCTAGCCAACACAACGCGTGATGGTCGATGAGGATAGCAATAAGGGCTTGTTGGTACGGCATATCTTATTTTGTTATAGCGCAAGCTTGACACGGACAACAGAAAGCACATCTGACACACACAGCGCTACCGCAAGGATCCCGGAGTGCGTGAACAAAGGAGCCCATTCAACGAGAAATGAAGTCGATGAGGATAGCAATAGGGGCTTGTTGGTACGGCATATCTTATTTTGTTATAGCGCAACATAGCGTTGTCCGTGTCAAGCTTGCGCTATAACAAAATAAGATATGCCGCACCGACAAGCCTATATTGCTATCCTCATTGACTTCATTTCTCGTTCAACGGGCTCCTTTGTTCACGTACTCCGGGATCCTTGCGGTAGCGCTGTGTGTGTCAGATGTGCCTTCTGTTGTCAGTGTCAAGCTTGCGCTATAACAAAATAAGATATGCGTGATGGTCGCTGACGACTTTCAACGGCCTGCCATATAGGTAAGGGCGGAATTTCGCTGTTGCCCAAACGATGGCGAGGCATTCCTTTTACGATTGTAGAATAATTGTCTTCCGCTTTTGACAGTGGCCGGCGAGTTAAGCTATCACCCGTTCAAGTCGGTCTTCCTTGTGCACTAGTACGGCACCGAGGCCCACGCTATTGGCGTAAGTGTGGATTTCGGTATCGGCGTCCTCGGCGAGCTGCGTGAGTACCTGCGTCGACTGCATGCGTCGTGTGAGTTCTTGAAATGCGATGCCTGTGGTATTTTCCACTTCAACTCGAAATGACATTTAGTTAGCTGCGTCAGTGGGTCAGCGTTTCGTAAAACGTCTTTCACAAAGCTCCTGTAGTAGGGACTCATGCCACGAAATCTACACACTGCCTTCTTGTCACTGTGATGCTGGGGCTTCGCGATGGCAGCTGTCTTCTATGGGTTGTGCCGGACTCCAGACTTGCTGATGACGTAGCCAAGAAACAGAAGCTCATCGTAAGCAAAGCGCCCCTTTTCTAGCTTCAGCGTGAACCCTGACGACTTGATTACTTCTAGTACTGTCGGAAGCCGCATAAAGTGATCGTGGAAATTACCCGCAAAAATGACTAGTCATCCAAGTAAATAACACAGGTCTACCCCTTAAGTAATGCTGATACCGTGTCTATCACGCAGTAGAACGTTGCATATTGCGAGCACAGTCCGAATGGCATCAACTTGAGCTCACAGAGGCCGGCTGGCATCATGAAGACAGTCTTTCCTCGATCCCTCTCATCGACTTCTGTTTGCGAGTAGCCGGACTTGAGATCCATATACGGAAAATATTTAGCATTGCAAAGCCGATTCAATGCCTCGTCTATCCGCGGGAGAGGGTATAGGTTCTTCGCGATTTTGTTCAACCGATGATTATCGACACAAAAATGTAAGGTTCCCTCATTTTTCTTCAGGAAGACTACAGGAGATGCCCGTTGGCTTTTCGATGGCTGGATGATGTCGCGCAGCATTTCGTCGACGCGTTGGCTTATAGCCTCACGTTCTCGCGTCGACACTCGGTAAGGGCTCTGACCAGTGGCGTAGCTAGGTCGTCTGGCACCCGGGGCCCAAAGGTCTTCTCTCACCCCCCCCCCCCCCCCGGCTGTAGTCGAGGAAGGTGAGGATATCAAGTTCCGGGTGTCTCAAGACATATATGACACCCCCCCCCCCACTGGCGCCTTGTACCCGGGGCCCACGGCCCCCCGGCCCCCCCTGTTGCTACGCCACTGGCTCTGACAGAGTAGTCGACCACACTGCTCGGTTATTATGCGGTGCTTTGCAACTGGTTTTTGTCGAATACTCGATGACATCAAAACGCAGTCTTAGTATTGTCAGAGAGGACTTCTGAGCTGTTTCTGTTTACTCATGGGGAGAATTCGACTTATGGTGAAGTCTGGTTAGGGAACTACAGTCGTCGGAGTAGATGTGACAGATTACGAGAGGACACAGAGATTGCTGGCTTCCGCAATGTCCTTGATGCGTGCGATCTTCGTGCCCTTATTGATGTGTTTCAACTCCTGGTTAAAGTCTGTCAGCATCACTTTCGCTTTCCCTTCACGAAGTCGAGCGACAGCTCTCACGGTCGAGCAGTAGACGTTAGTCGCCCTCGACGACGCCTTCTACGTCTGCTGGTGCTTTGGCGCCAACGGAAATAACAATTGTGGAGCGAGGCGGGATGCTCACTTAATATATTCGATCACGCACAAGTCTTGGTGATTACGGGAGTTCTCCGGTGGCATCGCTTGATCTGCGGATAGCGTTATTCACTTTGACTTCCGGACGAAGATCACAACGTGTTGGTTCAGGAAGTCCATGCCAAGAATCACGTCTTGTGAACCCTATTGGAAGATAACGAAAGTGGCAGGGTAGGCCCGGTCATAAACTGCAATTCTTGTGGTGAAGATTACAGTCGGCGTTATTAGCTGTCCTCCAGCTGTCCGAATTGGGACTCCTTCCCACGCAGTCTTAGCTTTCTTCAACATGGCGGCGAAGAGTCGGCTCATAGCGGAGTTCGTCGCCTCCTGTTTCTATAATCGCGGTGACTGTATGGTTATCAAGAAGCACGTCGAGGTCGGTGGTTCATTGTCTTGGGTGGCCGTAAGATGTCGGCGTCGGATCAGGGCTGCGTCATGTTGGCGTGTGGCTGGTACGTCGCGTCGCCAGGTCTCTGGTTGATGCACTCTTTGCTTGCAGGCTTCGTCGGAATGGCGATGTGTCGTTATGTCATAGAGATCCCCTCTTCGGCGTCTTCGTCGGCGGCAAGCATCTTCGTCATTTCGCCAAACAGCAACCGCACCTCAATCGGTTGCTGTTTTTTATTTTCCGGATACGGGCTGAGGGACTGGCGCGTGGCTGGGCCAGTGTACGGTCGGCGCTGCGGCGACAGGTAGCGGCCTGATGACGGCGAATGGGACGATCGTCATGGGCTCCACTGAGTGGCGGCGAGGTAGTCTGCGGTATCGCGAGGGCGTTCACATTGCTGCGCTCATGGAGCGTTCGTAGCAAACCCTTGTAGCACTATTTCGCGTACCGCCATCGAGGGCAGACATGTCCGGCTTCCGCGAAGTGATAGCAGAGGGGAGGGTGGCCCGGGGCGCGCTAAACGTCCGCCTTCCTCGGGTAGCTGCGCTGGTCAACGGGCGGGCGCGCCGGCTGCCGCGGCGGCGGTTGAAGACAATTGTGGCGTTACTGGGCCCTGGCGGGGTCGCTGAAGGGGACCTTGACGGCCTACGACAGCCGCGTACCTCAATGCTTCCGCCTGGGGATTCATTGATGTCGAAATTATTGGTACTTCCAGTGACCGCTGAAGCTCTTCTTTAACTATGTTCACCATTGAGGTCCGGTGGGGCTGCCACCTGGGTTACAATTTATGGTGCACTTCCCGTACGGCTGCTCTTATCGTCTCGTGCGCGTCATCGGCCCCTAGCGCTTGAGTTTCGGTGCAGTTTTTTGTCAGTCTTGTGTGCATTTCAAGCATGTTCTCGATCGTTTCGGCCACCGAAACAAATTCAGCGACAGTCTTTCGCGGGTTGTGTATCAATCCAGCTCTTTACTTTTCCAATTGAGATGAAGATGCCTTAGAACGCATACTTATTGTTGTAATCTCAGCGCTCACGCCCGTTGTTGCAATCGCACCGCTGGCACGAGTTGTTGCAAATGGGTCGCAAGCCCCAAGGGTAGCGTTGGCCTGGCGGCCTGGCGCACAACTGGAAGCATCCGAAGGTCCCGGCAAAGCATGAGTCGACCGCTAACAGAACAACTTGTTTATTCTAGCATCGCAAAAGAGCGGGTGGTCAGGTCGACCGAAGTGGAGAGACGGGAGAGCACGTTACTCAACAGAAGAAATCGGAGCCTCTCTCTTGGCGTCCGGAGGCAGCTGCTTATATACTCTCGGAGTCGAGGGCAAGAAGGAAGGTCACGGGATGAGGCCACGTGACGGCGGGGCACGGACAAGCTGAGGGACATGTTGAGACGAGTGTAGTGACGCATCCGCCGAGCCGGCGCCGGTCAGACCTCCTCGCTTCACACTTGGGGGGCTCCTCTGCCCGGATGCCGCGCTTTGACAAGCACACACACGCACACACGAATACACGTTGCATCGAAACATGCCTGGACGCGCTTGGCGGGGAGGCGTCGCGGCAGCGCCGAACGGGCCAAAATGTCCGCCGCTTTGAATGAAGCGCCGGCGTCCGTTGCATCCGCGCCGGCTATACCGCGCGTCGTAGGCGAAACGTAACAGACCGCCCCGCCGGGGGAAGGAGATCCCGATGGTCAGGGGACTGCATCCGCTGTCCGGAGAGATGTCGCTTGATGATGCTCATAAACGAAGTCGGTCGTCCCTCGGCGTTTCTTGAGCGTAGCGCACAGAGAAAGCCTCGTTCTCACGTTCAGGTTCACACAGGACACTGCAAAGTGACTTCGGGAGAGTTGCCATTTTTGTTCTCGTTCACAACAAGCGTTAGAAATACGCAGAAACTCAGCCGCTCAGTCAGCAAGCACGGCACAACCCTCACTAAGCCATGCCAGGCTCTTTCCCCTTTTTTCTCTACTGACTAGTTCCTTACAGTAGTCTAGCAGCACTCAGAACGCGTCCACAAATTGGAAAATTGAACTAGAAAGCACATCACGACATTGAAACACTAAACAAAAGCAATATGTTAAAAATCCTGCCTCAGGAAGAAAAACATCAGTAACAAACAACTCTGAGGCTGATTCCTACGTTAGGGGCTTCGACTTAAGCCATCGGCGTTACCGTTGAGACTCCCCTTTTTGTAACGCACCTCAAAGGAATATTGTTGCAAAGTGAGGCTCCAGCGCAGGAGGCGGCCATTTGTGAAAGAGATGGTCTGCAGCCATTGGAGAGGGCAGTGATCCGTCTCGAAGCATGCGAAGCGGAGATCGCAGCGAGCGACCGTACACCAGCTCAGCTGGCGAAAACCCCGTAGCCGCATGCGGCGCGGTCCTCAATGCAAACATCACCCCAGGCAGACACAGCTCCCAGTCAGTTTGTTTTCAAACCACAATGCTCTGAACACGCGCTTCATGATGGAGTGGAGCTTCTCAACGGAATTCGACTGTGGGTGGTACACTGAGCTATGTAACAGTTTTGCCCCACACCTTTCGAGAAAAGTTGTCGTCAAAGCGCTAGTGAACTCTGTGCCCTGATCTGATTGGATTTCCGCAGGAAAACCAACTCGCGCAAATATGGACAGTAGTGCATTGACTATCTCAACTGAGCTGAGTTCTTTAAGTGGCACTGCTTCAGGGAACTTTGTGGCTGGGCAGATCACAGTCAAAATGTGTCTGTACCCCGTGGTTGTTACCGGCAGAGGTCCCACTGTATGAATAACGAGCCGTCTAAAAGGCTCCGTAAAGATAGGTACCAACTTCAACGGCGCCCTCGATTTGTCCCCTGGTTTGCCCACCCGCTGACAGCTGTCGCATGTCTTCACAAAGTGGTCTGGGTCCCGAAAACACCCTGGCCAATAGTACTCCTGCAAGAGACGGTCCTTAGTTTTCTTAACTCCTAGGTGTCCGGACCACGAACCCCCATGCGACAAGCGCAACAGATCCTGACGGTAGCACTGAGGCACGATCAGCTGATCAAACTCCACTCCCCTGCGGTCTAGATACTTCCGGTACAGGACCCCACCTCTTTCCACAAAGCGAGCATTTTTCTTGGCGATACCTTCCTTGACAATGCAGCGTATGTTTTCTAGGCTGCCATCCTTCTTTTGCTCGGCTATCAAAGCCGCCCGGCTGACTTTTAGCAACCTATTAAGTCCGTCTGACGTAGGCGCGATGAGCAAATCTGCAGATAGCTCTTCTAACTTTGCCGCATCGGGCATTTCCTCTCCAGTATCTGGTGCCTTCAATGCTACAGGCTCAATTTTATTCAGTTCGAACGTGCTCTGAATATCAAATTGCTGCGCCTCTGACCCTTTCTCATTGTTCGACAACGTCGGCCCCGCAACTACCGCCTTTGCAGCGAGCTCCCGAACCTTCGATCTGGTTAAGGCCTGAATGCTAGCCTCACCAAACAAAAGCCTCTTCTCGCGCAGGAGGTGATCGGACCTGTTCGAAAATAAGTACGGGTACTGGTGGGGCAGCAGCATAGATGACACTGCCGCCTCCATCTCAAGTGCTCCGAAAGGTCCTTCAATAAGCACTTTTGCTACGGGAAGACACACGCTATGAGCTTCCACGGCTTGCTTGATCCATGCGCACTCGCCCGTGAACATATCGGGTTTTAAGTAAGAGGGGTGAACTACATCCATTGTAGCTGCGGAATCGCGAAGCACTCGGCACTCTCTCCCGTTCACGAGGAGGTCTCGCATGTAAGGCTCGAGAAGCTTCGTGTTCTCGTCAGTGCTGCATAATGACAAAAACACGACTTTTGTTTTTTGTTTTCGGACACTGCGCCGGAAAGTGACCAGGCTTCTGGCACGTATAACACACGCTGCTTGCCTCGTCTCGAACCGCTTTCTGCGTTCGGCTTCGGTTGCCGCCGTCTCCTTACGTTCGGTCGGACTGCTTTCACTCGCATCCGCACTACGTGTGTCCCTCTTTGCTCTCATGGGCGTGAACTTCGGCCTCTCAAACTTGGAGCCAAATTCACCCTTTTCACCGTCCTTAGCTCCGCGAGCCCGACGCGTCACAAACTCTTCGGCTAGCTCAGCGGCTCTAGCCACCGTACTAACGTCTGGCCTATCCAAGACCCAGTACCGCACGTTCTCAGGTAACCGACTATAAAACTGTTCCAGCCCCAAACACTGCAGAAGTTTCTCGTGGTCACCAAACGCTTTCTCTTCTTTGAGCCACTCCTGCATGTTTGACATAAGCCTGTAGGCAAACTCTGTATATCACTCACTTCTGCCTTTCTCATTTTCCCGAAACTTCCGACGGAACGCCTCCGCTGACAGCCTGTACTTTTTTGCAGACTCGACTTCACTTGTTCGAAATCCTCTGCCTCCTCTCGATTCAAGCGAGCGACTATGTCGGCCGCCTCGCCGGGTAACAAAGTAAGCAAGTGCTGTGGCCACGTTTCCCGAGAGAACCCATGCTTCTCGCACGTTCGCTCAAAGTTAACCAGGAACAAACCAATGTCCTCTCCAAGCTTAAACGGCCGCATTAGGTCAGTCATTTTGAACAATACTCGTTCTCCTGCACCGTGTGCCTGACTTCCAATACGAGCGCGTTCCATCTCTACCTCGAGACGCTTCATTTCCAAAGCGTGTTGACGGTCGCGCTCTTCTTTTTCTTTCTCTTTATGTTCTTTTCGTTCGCGCTCATCTTTCTGTTCTTTAAGTTCGTGCTCCTGTTTCTCTTTCTGTTCTTTAAGTTCGCGCTCCTGTTTCTCTTTTTGCTCTTTAAGTTCGCGCTCCTGTCTTTTTGCCCTCTCCTCAACGGTCTCAAGGCATTCCGACAGCTCGTCATCTTCAGCTTCTAACTCAAGAATAGCCCTCAGCAGTTCTGGTTTTCTGAGTTTGTC
The DNA here is from genome assembly GCF_038994185.2 of Dermacentor albipictus. NCBI lineage: Eukaryota > Metazoa > Arthropoda > Arachnida > Ixodida > Ixodidae > Dermacentor > Dermacentor albipictus. The sequence continues at coordinate 516,888,023 of NC_091821.1, forward strand.
TGAGACATCCAGACCCAACTCTCTTGCAAGCTCCAGCAATTTCGGTTTGCACAACGACTTCAAATCCATGGCTGCTCTGAATGCTGCTTTCTCTACTGCCTACTATTGTCTTGCCGCAAACTAACCCGGCAGCAACGGCAACCACAATTACCAGCTCTGTTTCTGACACTAACAAAAGCCTGGCAAAACTCAGAAGAAGAAAGTCCCGCACTCACCAAACCTCGCAGCCAAGAATTCAGCGCAGTCGTTCCGCTGCAGGCAACCAGTCATCACACAGGGCACGTTGCAATGCTCCCGGATGGTCCTTGTGCTGCTCAGCATACAGTCAACCACATATCTTCGCTGCTGGCCTCCGTTGTCGCAATCTCACCGCTGACAATCAGTTGTTGGTATCTCAGCGCTGACGCCCGTTGTTGCAATCGCACCACTGGCACGAGTTGTTGCAAATGGGTCGCAAGCCCCAAGGGCAGCGTTGACCTGGCGGCCTGGGGCACAACTGGAAGCATCCGAAGGTCCCGGCCAAGCATGAGTCGACCGCTAACAGAACAACTTGTTTATTCTAGCATCGCGAAAGAGCGGGTGGTCAGGTCGACCAAAGTGGAGAGACAGGAGAGCACGTTACTCAACAGAAGAAATCGGAGCCTCTCTCGTGGCGTCCGGGGCCAGCTGCTTTTATACTCTCGGAGTCGAGGGCAAGAAGGAAGGTCACGGGATGAGGCCACGTGACGGCGGGGCACGGACAAGCTGAGAGACATGTTGAGTCGAGTGTAGTGACGCAACCGCCGAGCCGGCGCCGGTGCGACCTCCTCGCTTCACAATTGAGGAGCTCCTCTCCCCGGCTGCCGCGCTTTGACAAGCGTGGGCACCAACATGCACACACACACACACACGAATACACGTCGCATCGAAACATGCCTGGACGCGCTTGGCGGGGAGGTGTCGCGGCAGCGCCGAACGGGCCAAAATGTCCGCCGCTTTGAATGAAAGCCCGGCGTCCGTTGCATCCACGCCGGCTATGCCGCGCGTCGTAGGCGAAACGTAACATTATAAAGCGAGATATCCCAAGGAGCAGCCTGTGCATGTGCCGGTAACGCCAAATAAGCAATGTAACACATTTTTTTTAATATAGCAAAATATCTACCTGGTTTTCGGTTTAGGCTCCGCTAGCCTTCTTGATGTCCTGGTGTTCAGGGATAGCAGAAGAAACGTAAGCCTGCACCTAATAGTAGAGATTAGTAAAAGCCGCCTTAAGGTTAGGCTGTAGGGAAGCAGGAAGACCACGAACAACGCAGGAGTTCAAAAACAATGTTCCCAATTATGGCTCAATAAGTTTGATGGTAGGGATTTATTGTCTGGAAAAAAAAAGAGGCACTATCGCCCTGAAGTCGAGGTATCGATTGCGATAGGAAATTAGCAGACATCCATACGAAGTAAAGATACAATATTTATCGGCCTTATCAACTTGTAAACGATCACTTGCTAACTAAATTAATAAGCATGGGTCAGCGAACGCAGGAAGCATAAACACATTACACTCGATGACTGCGGATACTCGCTGTCAAAACACTGGCACAAGAAAACGGAAGCAGCAGCGAGCAAAGTGACATACGTGCTGTCGATCACTTCAGCGCAAAGCGAGCACCAAGGACACACAACCTGCACGAAGCTAGGAGCTGCCTACGTACAAAGACGAGAAGCCACCGGCGGCGGCGGCGGAGGCTCAGCTCGAATACTATGATGGAGACCATAGAAGGTACGGAGATCGATCCGGAAGAATTGAACGTGCCGGGGCAATGGTACGTTAGAAAGACAAAGGAAAAGTGGCCCCCCTAGTGAACAACGAGGCACGCCATATGGAACGGCAGCGAGCCGCCGAGAAGCTCGCAGGGAGGAAGATGGCGGCTAAGTCGGTTGAAAGGCAATTTGCCCGACTTCCGGACGGCGCCGAGAAAGTAGTCATGAGGCCGCCACGGCGGTCTCGTACGTCTAATGAAATATGGAAGTGCGTATTTGGCAGACGTAATACTTAGGGCGGCTGCCGTCAGTCCAGACCCCGCTGGAGAGGACGCCATCTTGATGAGTGTGCAGCAACATTCCATTCTCGTCACTACCGTCAGCGCGGAAAGGAAGCGAAAATACGCCGACTTGAAGCTCCTCGTGGTCGAAAGGGAAAAAATTGAAATGTCTACGTACGTAGCTATGCCGGAGGACTGCGGAAAAGGCGTCGTGCATGAAGTCCCATTGTCCTTCTCGGACGCAGATATCTTGAAAAGGCTGCAAATCTACGGGAATCCTCCGGTCCTGGGATTACGACGACTCGGAAGAACGTCGAGGACAGTTTTAATACTGTTCGAAGACAAAGAGGTGCCGCGGTGGGTGAGACTTACGCCCCGTGGCGCAACGCTGCGTAATCTGCCGCCAGAAGTACTAAGTTTGTAACGCCTGCGGGCGGCTAGGACACCGCGAGGACGTCTGCCCGGACCCCGCGAATGTGAAGTGTCGTGGCTGTGGCATGGAGCAACCACCACAAGACCATTTATGTGAACCCAAGTGCCAACGGTGTGGGAAAGGACACCCGCTCGGTGACAGAAAATGTACAGAACTCTACCGTGTTCCTTACAAGGTGAAGAAGAGGCAGTGGGAACGAAGGATGAACATGCTACAGCAGCAACTTCAGAAGCAGCAGCCGCAAGCCGGAGCAACTGCCTAGGTGAATCCCAGGGGTCGTTCCAAGGTCAGGTGCGGAAACGAGGACTTTCGCCTCAGAACCGAGTCCTTTCCGAGGCTGGAGGAGACCACCAGAGGGCACCAGCAGTGTGGCCGTTCGCGCTCCCACACCAGGGGGCGCTCCGGATCCAGACAAAGGGGGAGGTCGAGCGGGGCCCGGCGCACCCATGGACTAAGAAGCGGAAGCAGAGCACGGACCGAAACAATGTAAGCTTTGGAAGTGGGGTTTCCCAGGCAAAAGATAAGAAAGATGAGGAGGTCGATAAATTATGGAAAGAGGTTGGGGAGCTTAAAGAGGTCATTAATAAGCTCACTCAAGAGTTGCATAGAGCAAAATTACAGGCGTGTACGGGGTCCCCCTCCACCCACAAAGCGCAACCAAAATTGGTATCCAAACCAACCCTCCCGGTCCCTATGGCTGCGACTCCCATGCAGCCTGCGGCACCGCAGGAGGAAAATACGATTATCGAATCGGCTAGACCACCCCCAATGAAACGCAAAAGGGAAGACGTTGATCCGTTGGTGGCACTAGAGAAAAGATTGGAAGCCAAAATCGGAGCTAAATTTGATTCTTTCATGGCCCAAATTATGGCAGCAATACAGCAGACTCAAAGCCAGATCCAAGCCCTTACGGATGAAGTACAAAAGCAAAGGCCAGAATTAGTAGCCATCGGAGAATGGCAACTAAAACCGGAGGAACAACTCGACCAGCTCCAACATGGCCAGAGGCGCGCAAAGTGAGTCTTTAATCTGGAAGTGGAACTGTCGCGGCTTCCAACGCAAGCGAACGTTAGTGCAGCAGTACTTCACGCTATTAGAAGAGAAACCGCTAGCTATAGCCCCGTAGGAGACGGGCAAAGCAGCACAACTCTCAGGATACCAAGCTTCTTCAAGTGACAGGGGTGGTAAATCTCGCGTCACTACGTTGATTAAGAGGAATATTGCGGCAACCGTGGTAGAAATCAACTCGAGAAACATTGAGGAAGTGCTTCTGGAAATTATTACGGAACAAAAAGAGGAACCGAGCGTGTTCCTATTAAACTTGGAGAGTATTCCACAACAGGGAAAGGTACGATTCAGGGCCCTCTTTCGCAAAGCTATTCAGGCAGCCGGGACTAATCCCTTGCTAATAGTCGGTGACTTTAATGCAGCGCATCCGGAATGGGGTTACGCTAAACAAGATCCAAAAGGTAGGCAGCTATGGGAGGACGCGCACGAGCTAGGATTCACCCTACACACGGACCCTAGCAGTCCGACCAGGGTGGGTAACAGCATGTGCGCAGACAGCTCCCCTGACCTGACCTTCTCCAAATATATGACAGATCTGAATTGGAGAAACTTGGAGCTCAATTTCGGAAGTGATCATTTCATTCTGGCCTCGATCCTTAAAACAGGGGTGAAGAATCGTCGTGCGCGTCAACCGAGGATCACCGAATGGGGTTTATTTAGGGAGAAGCGAGAGAAAGCTGCCAGAGGGAAAATCACAAACACAGAGAAATGGACGGAGGTCATCGCGCGTCACGTTGAAGAGGCAACCAAGACGATTGAAGGGGACGATGCCCCGGAAATAATCGATAGCAAACTGCTTCACATGTGGCAGGCAAAACGTGGTATGGAGCGCAGACTAAAGAAGCAAAAACGGAACCGTAATCTTAGAAGGCGGATTGCTAGACAAAAAAAAAAGAAATTGAAAATGACGCGATCAAATTATGCGAACAGAATTCGTGCAACAGATGTGACGAGATGGAGAGGGCCATGAGCCTTTCCAAAACACGGGGCCTGGTGAGACACCTATGAGATCCGACCAATTCGAAAACCCTATCGGGAATTAGATTATCGAAAGCCAGGCACGCGTATGAGAATACAGACGTCGAATTTATGGAAAAACTAATCACCATGTACATTGGCGATAGGCATAGCAACCCCCTCCCGGAGTACGACGGAGCTCCCGAGCTCGACGCACCCATCACGGAGGTGGAGGTCAGGGCAGTAATATTGGGACTAAAAACCAAATCAGCCCCGGGCCCCAGGATAACCAACAAAATTCTAAGAAATCTGGACGATGCCTCCATCAGCGCTCTGACGGGTACATGCAAGAAATTTGGACTAAAGGCCACCTGCCACGCCACTGGAAGATGGCAAACGTGATCCTAATTCCAAAGCCGGGCAAACCCCCTAAACTAGAAAATCCAAGACCCATTTCCCTGACCTCATACATGGGGAAATTGATGGAGCGCGTAGTCCAGACCAGACTGACGCACTTTATGGAGCAGAACGACCTGTGGCCGCACGAGATGATCGGCTTCCGACTGGGCTTGTCCAAGCAGGACGTGGACAAGCCCGGCAACGAGGCAACGAGGCGGCCCATGAGTTAGCCCGAGCCCTCTACTTCCGGGTGGCTGTGGAACCGCCCAACTGCCCGAACATGGACGAGCTTCTGCAAAATTATACGGAGATTGCGAAAATTATCGGCTACGCAGGAGATTGGTGCCACCACCGGATAAAAGTGTAAGCAATAGAGAGGCAGTCGCATGGCGGCGCCTGCAAGCTGGGAACTTCGTAAACCCGGTCTGGGCATACCATGTTATGCATGATAGAGAAAATGATGAGTGCAAACACTGTGGGGCGAGAGGGACCCTCGATAACATAATCTGGGAATGCGCTAGCTCACTAGGGGCTAAAGCAAACATAAATTGTAGAGAGGCCTGGGACGCCCTGCTGCGGAGCGAGGACCATACTCCACAGCAACACGCCATCCGCCTGGCGGAAGAAGCCGCGAAGTGTCAAGACTTTTTTTCTTGCTTCTAATCGCGGAGGTTGCGGACACCGTCCCCAAGGCCTGTGTGCCGGGGGCGGGGAGTAGAGGCTTCCTTATCCGGTGGTACACTAAAGTTGCTATCATCATCACCATCATCATCTTCTTCTTCATTTTGCATGAGACTTGAAGGCGACGCCTACGCGAATGGCGGCGACAGAAATGCCTTTGGTGCGTCCATATATTTGCTATTGCAATAATTAGTATTACATTCAGTAAAATGAGGAAACTAGACCATATTGATGCAGGAAACGACCCCGTTTCAAAGGGACGCTTATAGAATCCATTCATCCTAATTCCTAGGCTTGTTTTCAGCAGGGAATACTTGCTTTTTGTTGATGTCCAAAAATCAGTGCCTCTCCAAGTCCGCGAAGCTGGTCGAACAGCGACGCTGGGTTAGTTACACCGAGTTTTTCACCATGCAAGGCAAACTTCGCAAGTAGTCTACATTGTCAATTTTTCGTTTCCACATTCTTTCATCTCATTTTCACTTTTTTCTGCTTCGCGCCGTTAGCATGCACTACGACGACGAGCCCGTTTACGAGCCAACTCTCGCTGACAGCCGCGGAGGGCAGTTTCTTCCTCGGGAGTACGCACTACTTGTATCTTCCCATAGTTGTGGCTGGGATGGAATGTGTGGAACCACGAATCCAAAGCTCCGTATATTGGGTGCAAGGCCCACCACTGGAGATTCAGGCGCTGCAATCATTTTGACGATTGGTTTGATTGGTTTGACGACTGATGTTGATCCTGGCACTTCTTGCGCCAGCAAGAAGTGTCATGCACCTATTATCGCGTTTCACTCGCTGGGCGCTGATCGTTGACCTCACACTGCTTGCGTAGGGTTGGTTTCTTTCGCGGCAGGGTAGAATGAATTGTCGATAAACTCGATGCCGATCTGGCTCGGTTGCCGAAAATGTACGTGTGACAAGCATATTACATTCGCCTATAATCTAGCATTCTCACAAGGGCACAGGGGTCAGTCCAAACTATTTCCCCTCTTGAGCTCTTCTTTTCCTTTCCCACTAGGTTCCGAGGCCCCATTTTAGCGAGGTTTTTTAGGGACAGCACAAGATTAGCATAAACAGCTTCGCTGTAATATAGCTAACAAAGTTGAAGCGAGATTATTCCATATAGAAAAGTAGCTGCTACGTTTGCCCGCACGGCCACCGCCGTAAAACGACCACACCAGTACATGCATATAATAGAGCAGCAAGTTGGGTTAGTTGGTGGAAGTTAATCTCGTAAAAGGCGGCGTAAACCCTATTTTACAACACGAAACCCTATTTTACAACACGAACATCGATCTAGTACAAGAAACTTATGACATAACGCCTGCAGCAGTTTCGAGGCAACGTACCTGTAGGCTAAGACCCGAGCAGATAATCAGCGTGCCCTTCCAGCCATACGCGCGCACCAGTGCCTGCACAAGTGGTGCCATGACGAATGTGCCGACGCCGGAGCCGCATACGGTGATGCCCGTCGCGAGGGAGCGGCGCCGCTCGAAGTACGACGTCACGCACACGATGGCCGGGAGGAGCGTGAAGCCGAAGCCGGTGCCTGTCGCGTTGGGCGAACAAGTGCTGCTGACGCCTTATACAGCTCCTCAATTAGAAACCACTACCGCACATGGCACAGACACAATGAAAAGCGTTGCTGGCCATGACATTCCATATATTACAACCTCCTAGAAACTTTGTAAACAAGTGGCTATCCTAATTCGACAAGCTGCTCAACACTACGCTGCGCAAGTGCGCCACCGATGTGTTACGACAGCAGTGTAAAAGGTTCATCTGGAGGCAGTGCACTTGTTGATGCATATACAAACACGAAATCACACGAACACGAGCGCTAGTGTCTATGTGATTTGATATTCGTCCAAGCCCACACAAGTGCGCTGGCTTTATAAAAACATTCGCCAAATAACTAGCGCAACAATACCTCCTGAATATTATGAACAACACTAATAACATTTGAGAGATTGTAACAGCTTGGTTTACCTTGGTTAACACAGTGCGCACATCGTCACGAGTACATTGTTAATCTTTTTTTCGGTGACTGCGCTTTCACCTCCTGCAATGTTATCGCTTGGCGCCAGGTGCATCTGTGGGAACACGGACGATTGTTTCTGCCGATTCAAACTGTTCTCTGTGTTGTCAACCAACCTTGTCTAATCATATTGCATGCGGGGCATGAATAGTGCTGCAGACGTAGTAGTTCTGCGCAACGCCGCAAGGTGGAGATAAGTAATTAGTAAATGGAAAATCAGACATCCACCCTTTCGTAGCAATTGCTACAAAGGTAACCCACACGGGGTCCTCGAATGAAAAGCCTCTGAGTTGAAAAATTCGTCCTGGTCCGCCATTCCAGCCCGGGACCACCGCCTTTACGGGGCAGCCGCTCTACCATCTCAGCTAACCAGGCGGCTAGCAGATGGCAGGGCGAAGTAGAATTTGTGGACAACACGAAGCAAAGGCAAGTGATTAACGTAGTAGTTCTGCCGGGCTTTTCTTTCGAGGAACCCGTATGGGTTTCTTTTGTAGCAATTGCTGCGAAACGGTGGATGTCTGATTTTCTCCTATAATGATTACTTCTCTCCACCTTGCGGGTTTCTGCAGAACTACTACGTCAAACACTTGCCTTTGCTTCGTGTTGTCGACAAATTCTACTTCGCCCTGCCATCTGCTAGCCGCCTGGTTAGCTCAGATGGTAGAGCGGCTGCCCCGGAAATGCGGTGGTCCCGAGTTCGAGTGCCAGACCAGGACGAATTTTTCTTCAACTCTTAGGCTTTTCTTTCGAGGAAGCCGTACGTGTTCCCTTTGTAGCAATTCCCTACGAAAGGGTGAATGTCTAATTTTCCCTTTAATGAAGAGTGTTGTACTATCTAAAGCTGACGCAAGCGCCTGAGATTACGATAACATCCTCAATGAGTCATCCATAAATTGCCGACGCACTTGACCCACAATTGAAATTTCTTACGTTCGCCGACGGTGCTAATCCTTGTTGTTGTTCTTTATGCGTCACTTGCTTTATATCGCACAAGCAGGCACATCCTCACCCCCCCCCCCCTAAAGAAAAGGTTATTTTGGCGTGCCTCTGTTTTGCTAATGTCTGGAGCTTCACAATCACGACAGCATCGCAGTATGAAGCCAGCGTAAAAGTATTCCTAATAGGAAACTATAGTTGCGCGCCCACTTAATAACTACGCATTCGTACTACGCCGGGGCGAGGAAGATAAGGCAAGAAAAAAGTGCGCCAAGCAGAATAACACGAACTAGAACGCATTCCGGTCTGTTTTGCGCAGCAACTCAAACACCATCGACCAAGTTTAGCCCGGCAAACGTTGACGGCCACCCGTTTTGGTACGACATACTTCAGATTGTTTTAAGGGCATTGACGACGAAAACAAGTGAAATGAAGCATTTTTGTAATAAAACATTTCTTGACGTTAGCGCGGTGTTGTCCGCTCGCTTGTCCTGGTGCCCAATGAGCTTAAAACGATATTAAGTATAGCCCCGCAACAAGGTTTATCGAGTAAAATGTCTTCAAACGCGGCGACTAAAATAAACACGAAGAAAGAAAACACAGACAAAGCGCTAAAAGCAAGTGGTTTATTACTGGGAAAATACATTTACAGATAAACAAATATTACTTGAGAAATAATTCGATGCATTGATGTTGTGCAGCAAGTCAGTTGATTAAGGAGTGCTTTCAGACTGCAGCTGGAGTTAGCGCTTTCTTCTGAAGGACGACGAGCGCTCTTTTTTAGATGAAGTAAAGATGGCTTATTTGGGGAAGTACTAGTATTCCTAAAGGAGGCAGTACTAGTACTCTTTTGCGGAAGAGTACTAAAATTCTATCGGGTGAGGGTCGCCATCAGAGGGCTGTGCAGTGCAGACGCACCACAGATAGGTCCTGTAATTAATCCTTTCCGGTGGCGTAATTAACACGCACATGCGTGAGTACCACCATATAATGTGTCGGAGGCCTAGCGCTACCGACGGACACCATTTTTTGCAAGATCAGGCTATTGATGCTGTTACCACCACGGCGAGTGGATAAAGAAAAAAACCTTTCCTTTTTTATCCAGTGGCCGTGTGGCCACACTCAGTTTTCCATCGTGAGCGAGCTGCCGCAAGCTGAGCCCAACGTCGACGAGCAGCGGCCCAAGCGGCCCTCGCCTCCTGCCTCGCCCCGCCGATCCGAAGATTCCCTCCATGGATGCCGTCAAAGTGGGGCGAGCGAATTTCACCTGAAGAATATGAGAACGATGCGGGCTGGCTTACGAGCCACCACGAGCTAGGAGCGAAGGCCATCGAGAAGCTGAACCTAATGGAGCCCCCGACCATGGGACAATATGGCGCCGGAGATAGACCGCCACGTAGACGCACGCGTGCAGGAGAGTAAACATATACGCGGCTGCCGAAATTGCCCTGGGAGAATGTTAAGATCATTCTCAGACCAAAAGAAGCACTGATTGTCAGCGAGAGTAGACAGGCACCACTCTGCGACGGAAATTTCCAGGCGTCAAACATGAAGTTCTAGGTAGATTTGATGTGCATCAATGCCACTAGGAACACCATCGTCGTAAGTACCTCGAGCATGGATATGGCAGCGAAGTCCTACGTCACCCGGGAGCTCACAGTCGGGAACTAATCATACGAAGTTGGCGTGTACGTGGCACCCCTGGAAGACACTGTTAAGGGAGTGATATGCGAGCCTATGATAGTGCCCAAATATTACGTGCAGCTTGATGTTTAAGAATCCAACAATTCTACGAGCAAGGAGGATGGGGCTAACCGCGATCATAGTAATTAACGGAAACACGGTGCCGTACTTCATCTGCTATCACGGCACCGAGTACAGAAATCTCCTACACAGGAAGAAATATGAAGTGTACAATGCTTCGGAAGACTCGGGCACAGGACCGCCGTTTGCCCCGCGCTGGAGCAAAAAATACGTGATGGCTCTGGAACAAAACACCCACAGGAAAATTATAAGTGCGTCCTCAAATGCGCCATATGCGGGAAAGATCACCTCACCCCTGACAAGGAAGGAGAACAACTCTTTCGTACCCCCTTCATTCTAAAGAAGAGGAAATAGGAAAAGAAGAGACCAACTACAGCGAAACAAGCCAAACAACACCACCTCTCAGACGCGAGGTTGAAGCACGCTCAACAAGGAGCGCTCCAGCTCCTTCCAAAGACTACTACCCACCTACGGGAACACTGAAGGTGATAGAGCAAGTGTCATCCAAACCACGCGAGGCGGACAGAAGAGACCTCGTCCCCAGCAGCACCGCTCGAGATAGGCATCCATACAACGGATGCGAGAGCAACCAGAGAACAAAGTTGACATCACGGTCCCACTCGAAATTAAGGTCCAAGTCAAGATTTCATTTCATTACATTTCATTTTATTTCCTTAAAGACCCCGTAGTAAGGGGTATTACATAACCGGTGGAAATACAACATATACAAACAAGTGTCTCCAGGTTTCTGCCCCGTACGTGAGAGTACTAACGTACGGGGCTGAAACGTAGAGGCTTACGAAAAGGGTTCTACTTAAATTGAGGACGACGCAACGAGCTACTCAAAGAAGAATGATAGGTGTAACGTTAAGGGATAAGAAAAGAGCAGATTGGGTGAGGGAACAAACGCGAATTAATGACATTTTAGTAGAAATCAAGAAAAAGAAATGAGCATGGGCAGGACATGTAATGAGGAGCGAAAATAACCGATGATCATTCAGGTTACGGACTGGATTTCAAGGGAAGGGAAGCGTTGCAGGGCGCGGCAGAAAGTTAGGTGGGCGGATGAGATTAAGAAGCTTGCAGGGACAACATGGCCACAATTAATACATGACCGGGGTAGTTGGAGAAGTATGGGAGAGGCCTTTGCCCTGCAGTGGGAGTAACCAGGATGATGATGATGATGATGATGATAATGATGATGATGTCGGTGTTATAGTGCATTCGATTCTGTAAATAAAAAGTTGTTACACCTTGAACAAATTACGAAGCGCAGATGATGGCAGCGATTTGATGAAGAAGGCCATTCCAGTCTTTAGATGCTCGGTAGAAAAATAACGCTGAAAATGCATTTCTGCGTAAATGTGGTTGTGCAACCTCCTGGGGATGGCCAATGCGTTGTGATCGTCGCGTTGGTGGAACAATGTATGGTGGTCGATTGAGCGTCGAATAGTAGAACCTGTGGAACAGAGAAAGGGTAGAAATGCGGTGGCGAAGGGATAGAAGCGATGAGGAAGATTCTGTCTTTAAAGATGATGTGCTCACGTTGTAAGAGTGTGTGGTATAAATATACCTGGTGGCGCGATTTTGAACTGCCTTGAGGGCATTGGCGAGATATGCTTGATGCGGATCCCAGGTGGCTGATGCGTATTCTAGTTTCGTTCTTACCAATGATCTATAGGCTAACAGTTTTACATGCATTGGAACGAGGCGAAGGTGATGTAACATGTAACATTGGTAACATGCGCATTCCAGGTTGGATCTTTAGTCAAGGTGATACCTAATATTTGAACGATTCCACTGATTCCACGGTGACGTCACCAATCCGATAAGAAATGCGAAGGGGGTGATGACGATGGGTAAACGAGACAAGTTTGCATTTGTTAGAGTTGAGAGTCATCAGCCAAACATCCCACTATTCTTATACCCGGTTAAAGTTGGACTGAACAGTTATTTGGTCAATGATGGAATTGACTGCGCGGCAAATACCGCCATCAGCGGCAAACAAACGGATGTGGCAGGACACATGCAAGGATAAGTCGTGAATGAAAATAAGAAAAGAAGAGGGCTATGGACGGACCCCTGTGGTACGCCTGATGTGACGAGTGTAATGTTTGAAGCGGGCTTATTAAATGATACATACTCTGAGCGGTTAGATAAAAATTGCTCAAGCCATTTTAGAATATGAGGATGCAAATGCAAAGGAGAAAGTTTTAGTAATAGGCGTTGATGAGTGATACTGTCAAATGGTTTCGCGTAATCCAAACATTTGGCGTCTGTTTGTATGTTACGGTGAAGACGGCATGAACATCATGAAGAAATAGTGCAATCTTGTTTTCGCAAGAACGGCCCCTGCGGAACCCATGCTGTGAAGGATGAAAGAAGTTACCGTCTAGAAAGTTCAAAATATGAGAGTAGATAATATGCTCCATGATATTGCAGGGAACACTTGTCAATGAGATGAAGCGGTAATTTAGGGGAGAATCTCTGTTGCCCGATTTGTAGACTGGAGTAACTTTCCCCATCTTCCACTCGCCTGGCATGGTGCATGTGGAAAGCGACTGTGAAAATAATAAAAAGAGAAACTCTGCAGAAATGTGTTTCGTGTTTCAATTCTATGACCCGCACGTCTCCGCGTCGTAAGTCACCAGGATGGCTCCGCTTTTGCACCGGAGGTAATTGTAATGAAGAAGAACAGCACAAGAACAAGGCCAGCCGGATTGTCTCTGCCATGCCTGCTGTGCAACCAGTGGGCCAGCCGGATCGCCAGTGCTTGGCACGAGTGTGAGCCATTCGGGCAACCAGCTGTTCCTGCTCTGCGTCACCGGCCTCCTCGGTTACGAAGAGACGTTCAGTGCACCCATTACAATATATATATATATATATATATATATATATATATATATATATATATATATATATGTATATATACCAGAAAAAAAAAGCGGTGGTAAATATTCACAGTGAAGTAGACGCGCGTATGAAGCGGTTTATTCACGTTGCGGCCGGGGTCCGGCCTTCATCAGAAACTAATATATATATACATATATATGTGTAAATTAAACAATATATATATATATATATATATATATATATATATATATATATATTGCAACAGATACGAAAGGCACGGACACGAAGAGAACGAAGAGCTTGAGAGGCCGGGCTGCGCTGTGATCACGCTGCGAGCATCATCCATCTCCTGTAAATAAAACCATTTCTTCGCAACTCATCGCAACCGTTGTGGTGCTGGGTAATCGACACCCGAAGACGGAGGCTGAATCACAAGTTCTTTGACGGAGCCGTCGGCTTGCTGCACTCCCACCGAATCCACCACAGTTGAATATGTCTCACGACGCAGACGAACAACGGCCCATTCCAGCTGCTGCGCCGACCAGTTCCGTTCTACAACTGAGAGATGCGCATCCTTTCGCCGGAAGATCGGACGAAGACGTCGAGGAATGGCTCAACCATTATAACCGGGTGAGTGCCGCTAACAAGTGGAACAGCGCTTCTCAGCTTTCGAACGTCGTGTTCTTCTAACGGATACTGCGTTGTTGTGGTTCAACAACCACGAGGAAACATTCACAACATGGGGAAGATTTGTTTCGGATTTGTTTCGCAGTCGGCGGCAAACCGTGACCAGCAAGTGACTGTTTTTACCTTGCTGTCGGCAGGTTACGTGGCTGCATCCCAGCCAGCTTGTGGGAGGATCTTCTGTCTGCAAAGGCTGCTTCATCCTGGAATACACATCGGCGCATGCGGAATGCTGACCTGCTGCCTGGGACGCTTCTAGTCGGCTCTTTGCCGCCACCGATGTCGCTGAAGTCAACGCCCCTGACGTCACGTCCATCTGCTGTTATTTAAACCTCGCTTTCGCCCGGGCTTCTCTGCAGTCGGCGGCAAACCGTGACCAGCAAGTGACTGTTTTTACCTTGCTGTCGGCAGGTTACGTGGCTGCATCCCAGCCAGCTTGTGGGAGGATCTTCTGTCTGCAAAGGCTGCTTCATCCTGGAATACACATCGGCGCATGCGGAATGCTGACCTGCTGCCTGGGACGCTTCTAGTCGGCTCTTTGCCGCCACCGATGTCGCTGAAGTCAACGCCCCTGACGTCACGTCCATCTGCGGTTATTTAAACCTCGCTTTCGCCCGGGCTTCTCTGCAGTCGGCGGCAAACCGTGACCAGCAAGTGACTGTTTTTACCTTGCTGTCGGCAGGTGAGTCCCTGTATCAACCTGCTTTTGTATTTTCTCACGTGTCCTCGTTTGCCGCTGACTGCAACAAGATGCCGAATATTTGTGCTGTTTGCCCCCAAGTGTTACCTGCGGATGGTAAATGTTTAACGTGCTCTTTGTGCAAGCGGGGGTATCATCTTGGCAAAAGTTGTTCGGGGGTTGCCGAGGGTACCTACACTAAAATGACGTCCGAAAAACGCGAAGCTTGGTCCTGCCAGACATGTAGGCAATCTGGATCCACCAATAGCGATGTTTCGTTCTCACATCAGTTAACAGACGTCAAGAACAAACTGGATCAACTTACAACCATTGTAGAAACACTTGTAGTTAAGATGGAAGAACTTCTGGAATTCAAAACCTCGGGAGAAAAGCTGACTGAGTCTGTTGGGGAAATACAGAAGTCTATTGAGTTTCTGTCCTCAAAATACGATTCCGTACTTTCGGCGGTGTCGGATAGCCAAGCTGAACTTGGCCAGCTTCGTGCCCAGTGCGAGACATTGTCATCGACAGTTTCTTCTCAGGCTGAAGCCCTCCACAGTATGACCACTGAAGTCAATGCCCTTGAGCAATACACCAGAAGGTGTAATTTTGAGATACACGGTTTCCCCGTTCAGCATAACGAGGACCTGATATCTGTACTGGGTCAAGTGGCAGGAAAACTTGATATAGAGTTTCAGCCTTCAGAAGTTTCTGTTGCACACAGGCTACCAGCTCGCAAGGATTCCATCCCGGCTATTCTTGTCCAAGCACAAACTGTAGCGATCAAGCAAAAGTGGCTCGATTCTCGCAGTTGTCTCCCAAGTCTTGTCTTTAATGGAATGGCTCCAAATTCCCGGCTATATTTCAATGACAATCTGACACGCGCTAACCGAGATTTATTTCGTCAGGCTCGCCTGAGAGGGAAGCAAAAGGACTACAAGTTTGTCTGGACACGCAACGGAAGGGTGCTGGCCAGAAAGGCTGAGGGTGCTCCTGTCATTCGCATTGACACTTCCATTGACCTCGAAAAGCTCGTATAAATATGGATATAGCTAGATCACTCTCGTTTCATACCTTCTCAGACGTTCATAACTTTTTTATTGCTAACACCGGTAATGCCTTCACTGCCACTCATGTTAATATCCGCAGCATCCGTAAACACTGGAATCATTTTTGCGCTTTAACTTCGTCTTTCCTGTCTATCTGTGACGTCTTTGTTTTGACAGAAATTAATGTTCCTGCGGACGTCATGTCTTCTTATTCTATACCAGGTTATAAGTTGTTTTCATACACTCGCATGTTGCGTAGAGGTGGGGGCGTGGCGGTATTTGCGAAAGACAAGTGGTCTGTATCAGAAATACCGCTTTCCTTTTCGCAAGCTGAAGTTGTAGCTCTGCGACTATGCTCATCTGGGACTTCATTTCTTGTTTTGTCTATGTACAGGCCGCCTTGTTGCAATGTTCGCTTATTTTTATCAGAGCTTGACACAGCCCTATCATCCCTATCTCTTGACGAAAACGTGTGTGTGCTAGGCGATATAAACATCGACACCCTCCGCCCCACACTGCCACCGGTCGCCGACTATCTCGATTTATTATCTAAATGGGGATTAGAAGGCATTATACATCAAGCAACTCGTGAAGAATTTCTGTGTGGAAAGTTGGTTAAATCCTGCATTGACCATATTAATGTTCGGTGCTCCAATCATGCGATGCAGGCCGCTGTTGATGAAACAAAGGTCGCTGATCATTACTTCGTCTGTTGGCATCTTGTAGAAAATGCCACGCCTTTAAAAGTCAACAGTATGAAAAAGGAAATTTGCATTGTTGATCATAAGCTTTTTCACGAATGCGTCACAAAGCATGACTGGCAGTCCATGTTATATACACTCTCTCCAGCTGATTTATATGACAGTTTCGTTCATATTCTCCACAATTACAGAAACAAATGCACCCGGTTTGTAAAAGTGAGATTACGACGAGAAGAGAACAAATGGCTATCGCCACAAATATTAGCGGCAATTAAGGAAAAAGATCTTATGTGGGCCCAAGCTAGACGGGCTCCGAATTGTCCGGAGCTACTACTGAAATTTAAGATATGTAGAAATCGAGTGAATTCCATGATTCGGCTAGCAAAGCGAAATCACATGCGCCAAAAATTCAAAGAAGCTCGTTCGGACGTGAAAAAGACGTGGTCTCTTGCAAATGAATTAAGAGGTAAATTCAAACGTGATGGTCGCCTGTTACCACTTGAGTCCCATTTTTCTGCAGATGTAGCAACTGTTTCAAATGAATTTAATATATACTTCTCGCAGGTTTCTGGTACTGCTAAACCACACCCTGATCACTGTACTTTAAGGAACAGCGTATACAAATCTGCACAACTTCCTCCTATATCAGAACTTGATCTCAGATTAATTCTTTTTAATCTAAAAACTGGTAAATCACCGGGCATTGATGGCATTTCTGTGGACGAGTTACGCAGAAATTTTGACGCTGTTAAATATGTGCTGTTATCACTGCTGAATCACATTTTAACGAATGGTATTATACCTACAGAAATGAAAAAGGCCATAGTCATACCACTCTTCAAGAGTGGTGCACGAAATAGATACGAAAATTATCGCCCAATTTCAATTTTGCCGTGTATCTCTCAAATATTAGAAAAACACCTTCTGCAAGTCATGTCGACGTACCTCGACGCCAGTAGTATTATTTCAAGTACGCAGTATGGTTTTGTTCCAGGCAGAGGCACACAGGCTCTCCTTGAGGATATTTCAGACATTATAAATTCAGCTTTTGATGCTAACCAGGTCGTATGTGCTCTTTTTCTTGATGTTAGCAAAGCTTTCGACAGTGTTTGCCATAGTCTTCTGTTATATAAACTCTCATTGATGGGATTTCGAGGGCCTTTCCTAAAGCTACTCTCTAACTTTTTGGAGGATAGAACGCAGTTGGTCTCCATTGGTCAGTACCGGAGTAATACAACTTCAATAAAAGCCGGAGTACCTCAGGGATCCATATTAGGTCCACTTCTTTTCAATCTATATGTGAATGACCTCGCCGCTGCTACCCCTATTTCTACATTTCAGTACGCAGATGACACAGTTATATTGTCTCAAGCTCCCCGTTTTTCAGATGCAATCTCCCTTTTACAAGATGCAACGATCAGCGTCATGAACTAGTTCATTAACAATGTCATTAAAGTAAACGTCTCGAAAACACAGCTTATATGTTTTCATAATCCTCTGAAGAATGTCACTTTAAACCTTCCAATACTGGCACACTCTTCATCTTGCTCCCCCTGCACCTGCTCACCCGTTCCATATGTTTCAACAGTGAAATACCTCGGCGTTTTTCTCGACAGTGGCTTCACATGGAATACGCATCTGGCCCATATATGCTCAAGATTACGAGCAGTTTCAGGTATACTATACCATATCAGATATTACATGCCACTCTCCGTTCGTAAAATGGTTTTGCAAGCTTTGGGTTACGGTGTGCTTCGCTACGGGATAACGGTGTACGGTCACTGCGCGATTCGATGGAAAAATAGAGTCAACTCCATCCTTCGATCTATTCTGAAAATTATTGGTTATGCTTTATGTTTAACAACCGGCATCGACCTTTTCAAAGCCTTAAGGTTGCCAGATTTTAACGCTCTTCTAGCGGAAACGGCCATCCTGAGGCATTTCTGGTCGCACACATACAAGGTTGAATATGTTCCTGCTCGTTGTCTCCGGCCGAAAGACCGTTTTCGGGTGCCTCGCTGTTCTACCAAGTACGGTCAGCGCACTCGTAATTACTTCATCCCTTCATCTCTCAATAAACTACCAGCAAGCGCCTTTCGCGCGAAATCAAAGTATAAATTAAAACAAATTCTTCGTCGCATTAACCTCTAATCCATTACCCGGTTCGGTTCTTTCATGTGTATTAAAACCCTACTTAACTTTAGGGTACTGGATCACAGACATTAATTTATTTGTTTTATTTTACGTCTACTGATGTGTGTGAATAGAGCGCGCAACGGGTACTTTCATTTTGTTTCAGTGCCCTGCTCCCTGCAGATCTCATATGTATATTCCTGTCTCTTTTTGGTTCCTATTTTCATTGTTTTTGTTGGCTGTTGTCGATAGGATAATTGATGGTTTTTTAAGTGTCATACAAATGCCTGATGTATGTTTTCTTGCTCTGTATTAAGAATGATGGGTTATGTTACTTTTCATCGCATGATACGTGGTTTCTTTTCATTTTTTGCCTCCTCATTGCTGTTTGTGTTTCTCTTGTGTGTCAGTGCCTGTTAACAATGGTTCTGCATATCTTGCGTTATCCGCGATATTACATCGTGTTAAACGCTGTCTGTCGGCTCTGCCCTTCAAGCCCAATGCGGCTTTGGCAGGCCTATTATGTATTAGTGTTGGCGGAATTCCTGTGTCAATAAAGTATTATTATTATTATTATTATAAAGAACGATTCGCCGACTCCACGACGAAAAAGAAAAGGGCAGAACAGACGCTACTGCAACGTGCGCAAGTACCAGGTGAAACCTGCACGACCTACATTGAGGCCGTAATAGAACTGTGTAAGATGGTGGACTCTGGAATGTCCGAGGAGGACAAAGTAGGGCACATCCCAAAGGGAATTGCCAAGGATGTTTACAATTTCCTTATTGCAAACGACAGCCTGGCTTCCGTCGCTGACATCATTCGGCACTGTCGCGCTTTCGAGCAACTAAAGACGAGGCACATAACGCCGAAGTTTGGCAGGCTAGCCAATGTAACGACAGTTGCAAGCGTGGACAGCAACCAGCCCCTTGATCTTGCATCAACGATCCGAAAAATTGTTAGGGAAGAACTCAGTCTGCACGCGCAAGTGACACATCCAGACACTCATAGCTTTCATCTACCACCAGACTTTGAGCCAAACGTGGCATCCTTCTCCCCTTATCCTGCGCCAAGGGGCACTGAGTATTTTGAACACGCGCCCCGACAGCAGCCACGTCTCTACGACAGAGGCCCTACTTATGACGCTCGGCCACAACGAGAGCAGCCGCGCTTTTACCCCCGAGGCCCTGCGACTTCTGTCAAGCCGCGACAAGAACAGCACCGACCCTACTACCACGGCGTGACTTATGAAAGATATAACGGATTTCAGCAAGCAGCAGAGGCACGTTATCCACATGACCACGAACTTGCTCGCCGCCCGCAGCCGTCATCCATTCGTTTCGAGGAAGACGCTGTGAACCGCGACCCTCCCGTGTGCTACAACTGTGCTTCCACAGGCCATATAGCTCGGTATTCTCGCCAAGCCCGTCAATCACGTAGGACACCATCAATGTTCTCGCCACCCAGAACCCGTACTTCATATGACCTGCGGACGACCGATTTGCTTCCAAGAGATTACTTCTCACACGAGACCAGACGCAGCGATTCGCCAGCATCTGACCGGACTTTGACGTCACCAAATAGCCGTCCCCGTCGCTCTCCGTCCCATCGGCGCTGTTCTTCCTCACCGCCGCCGGGAAACTAGCATCCGCGGCCAATGGAGGTGTGGTCGCCGAACGGTCTTTGCAAGGAATACCTCTGCCTGCTGTGATGTACAAAAACAAAGTGAATGTCTCGATTGACGGAATACCGAACATGGCGTTAGTTGATACTGGGGCGACTGTGTCTGTGATGAGCCTCGCTTTCAAAAACCGTTTAGGCCACAGTTATGTTTTCTTGGAACGACGGTACTACCTTTCGTGGAGTAGGCGGCGAGTGGCTTCATCCGCTTGGTGTTTGTGCTGTGGGTGTTTTGTTGGCTGGGAAAGTGTTTCTGTCGGAATTCCTTGTTCTTTCTCGTTGTTCGCACGATGTTATTCTTGATATAGATTTTGTTGAACAGTACGGCGCTTCCGTGGACTGTGGTTGTGGCGAAATATCATTGATATTTCGCCACAACACATAGCACATTCTGAACAATGCTCGGGTGGTGAAGACAGGGACGCAGACACACTCAGTGTTCTTGATGAAGTGATTGCACCATCGTGGTGCCTGACGCCCGTTCATGTTTCGGCAACTACTGTTGATGCTGATTGTGTCGACCTTGTAGTTAGACCTCTCCGCATAAGCTGTGCTAAAAGGTATACTTGTGCCCTGCTCTGTCATGTGCATGACGAAAGGAGTCGCCACATTGTGGGCGCTGAACTGTTCCGCTACGCCGGTGGTCCTTCCTCGCGGTATGAAAGTCGCTCTTTTCGATGAAGCCGCATGTAGCTCATTAGCGGCAGTAACTACGGACGTCTTTACAGCTTGCTCTCTTTGCGATAATCGCCATTCTGCAGAGCTACTGCTTGGCATGATCAGCAAGGCTCTCGGTACATCGGAACGGCAAGCACTGGTACAAGTCCTTGCCAGGCATAAGGCTACATTCGACTTCGCGCATGGAGATGCACCCCTTCATTTACCGTCGTCCCGTGGTCGTCACAGAACAGATACCGGCTCAGCACAACCCATCCGCCAGAAGCCCTACCGAGTGTCATTGTCCGAACGCAAAGTTATTGCCGAGCAAGTCAAGGAGATGATGAACAAAGGTGTCGTTCAAGAGTCATCTATTCCATGGGCAGCCCCAGTAAACCTGGTCCGAAAAAAAGATGGCTCCTGGAGATTCTGCGTGAATTACAGACATCTAAACGCAGTGACGAAGAAGGATGTCTATTCACTACCGCGAATAGACGACGTCATTGGTTGCTTACACGCTGTATCTTACTTCTCAACACTTTTTTTTATTCAGATACCCTAAAGGCCCTTATGGGCATTACATAGGGGTGTGGGTGGGTGGGGAGAACAACAGGATATTTCAAACACAATTAGGGGGGGAAGGCAATATATAACAACGTGGTAAAGATCACCGAATACAACAAGAAAATATAAAAAGAAAAAAAGGAGAGAATTGCATACATTGATGAAAAACAACAACAACAACAACAACACTCCGTACAAAGCATGTAGATACATTTACAATGCGTCAAAGGCATAAAATTCTGCTTTTACCCAACATGCGTAAAACTGTGCTTCAAATTACTTACAAATGAGTCATGATCACGTATAGAAGCAATTTCTTTTGGCAGCTTATTCCAGTGATGAATAGCTAGAAAGAGCTATTCATCACTGGAATAGCTAGTGATTGTCGCAGGAGATTCGTACGCGGAAACATGGGACGCACTTTGAAGAAATGGTCGAGGCGGGCGAAAATTTTTTATGGGGGTTTCATATGGGATGCTGTAAAGGATGACGGGGTATGATACAATCTGTGGGAGTGGGAAAGTAGTGCTAACAGTCGTCGTGTCTCTAGAGACGGTAATTGGAGGGACTCTTTGATAGCCGTGATGCTGGATGTTCTAGAGTATGTTTTAGTGATGTAGCGTGCTGCTTTATTTTGTACAGATTCCAGCTTGTTTATTAGGTAAGTCTGATTTGGATTCCATATTATGGAAGCGTATTCAATCTTTGAGCGAACTAGAGCTGTGTAAGCTAATAATTTAGTTGACTGATTTGCTAAATACAAATTTCGCCTAATGAATCCAAGTGTTTTATTTGCTTTCGAAATTATTTCATCAATGTGATCATTCCATGTAAGGTTAGAAGTTAAATGGACTCCTAAATATTTTAATGTAGACACATTCTCTATGCATATGCTGTTCATAAAATATGAACTTAAGTGAACGTTACTGGCTCTGGTAAATGTAATTGTTTTTGTTTTAGAAACATTAATTTCCATTTGCCATTGCTCGCACCAAAGTGAAATTTTGTTTAGGTCGGCCTGTAAAATATTAGTGTCTTCAGAGGTGATAATTTGTCTGTAAAGAACGCAGTCATCTGCAAACAATCGAACTGTTGAAGTCAGGTTGTTACTGATGTCATTGTTGTAAATTAAGAATAAGATTGGGCCAAGCACGGATCCCTGAGGAGCGCCAGATTTAACTTGTGCTAAAGCGGAAAAGTGATCATTTACGGAAACAAATTGGTAGCGATTGGTTAAAAAACTTGAGATCCAATTAACAATTTTACCAAGTATGTTAACCGGCTAAGTTTCATTACTAAGCGAGAATGGGGAACTTTGTCGAATGCTTTCTTGAAGTCAATAAATATGGCATCGATTTTTATGGAATCGTGAACAGCTTGATGAAGGTCAGTTATAAGTTCAAAAAGCTGTGTTTCACAAGAGCGTCCTTTCTGAAAACCATGTTGATTGTTAGAAAAAAAGTTATGTTCAGATAAATATTTCATAACTGCGGAAGATATGATATGCTCAAGTAATTTACATGGTATACTAGTCAAGGATGTAGGTCTATAGTTTGAGGGCACTGATCGGTCACCTGATTTGTAAATGGGAGTGATACGACCAACCTTCCAGTCATCTGGTACAATTCCTGTATCTATTGATTGCTGGAAAAGGGCGGCTAATACGGGAGATATTATAGGTTTAGTCATTTTAAGCATGTTTGTGCATATGCCGTCTGGACCTGGCGCTGAGTTATTCGAAAGTCGATCGATGGCCGATTCTATTCCCTCTGGTGTAATTATGAGATCATTCATAGATGAGGTAATTGAAGGAAACGTAAGGTCAGCTGGAATTGGATTTTCGTTTGTGAATACAGAGCTGAAAAACGAGTTTAATTCAGTCGCAGCTTCAAATGGTGAGAGTAGCACACCGTTATTAACGATTGTTATAGTGGATTGAGAAGAGTGTTTAGGGTTAATTACTTTCCAAAAGTTTTTCGGATTGTTCATTATCATGCTGACGATGTCACCGTTAAAAAACTTGTCTTTAGATTCTTCAATTTCAGCTTTACATTTATTTGATTATTCTCGGTATCGCTGCCAATCACCATCCGAGTGGGACAACTTAGCTTTAGAGTAAAGGCGTTTCTTTTTATTTATTGCTCGCTTCACTTGGGACGTGAACCATGTGCTCTGTGTTGATAACGTTATTTTAATTTTGGGAACGTGCTTTTGTTTCAGTTCAATAAGCTTTCTGATAAGCCAGTTATCATTTGTATTGCGCTAAGCCATGGTTTCCAAGAACCACACAGAAAAAAATGAAAGCTCTGTAAGAATTGCGTCGATATTTGCACGGGAGTAATCGTAAATAGATTTCGTTGCCCTTTCTGGTTTACTACTTTGTTTTGGTATTCACAGTGTACTACGTTGTGGTCGCTAATACATTCAAGGACGTGAGCAAGCATATTTTCCGGTTCGGTTGTGAGGACTAGATCTAGAATAGCGTTTCCACGTGTTGGTTTGCAAACTATTTGATGCAGATCAAATGAACAAAGAACATCGAGAAATTCCTTGCATTCGCTCTTCCTTGCGCAACCTCAGGGCGTACACGTCTGCCAATTTATTGTGGGGTAGTTGAAATCACCAGCAAGGATTATAGGTGAAGTTGCATACTTGTCTTGGATTAAAGTTAGGGAATGATTAAGACTCTCGATGAATTCAGAAGTAGCATCAGGCGGACGGTAACAGACCCCGACTGCGCAAGTCACAGAGGGACAGACCTGAAGTGAAATCCACAAAATTTCAATATTTGACTGTGTGTCAACAACGCGAGCACATAGATTAGATTTCACGGCAGCTACAACACCGCCTCCCCGTGCGCCCACCCTATCATTTCTAAATATAGTAAAGTTTCTAGAGAGCGACAGCTCGTTGTCCCCAATATCGGGTGTAAGCCAAGTTTCTGTCCCAAGAATAGTATCTACAGAACAAGCCTCAATAAATGCACATAGCTGGTCTTGTTTGTGAAACATGCTTCTAAAGTTACACAGCAGGAGTGACAATGAATCGCCTTGATTAGCATGACTGTGTCAATCATTCTGGTTAGTTTCGTCCCCTCGTGCGCCAACAGTAGGTTGCTCACTCAGCCGACATACTTCGGCTTCATTGCGCGTTGAAAGACAGGTTACTTTGTTTTGTGATGAATCAAAGGTGTAACATTTGCTTCCAAGAAGAAGTTTATCGTAGACCACAGTATATTTTTCGTTAGGCTTACGTACTTCGCGAACGAAATCTCTTAGTTTTTTTCTGATGAGCTGCATTCGGGCCGAGAAATCTTCTTCGATCCACACGCGTGGCTTCTGCAGGTCCTTCGATTTGGAAGCATTTCTTAAAATGATGCTCTTGTCTTTAAAACTCAAAAATTTCACGACAATTGGTCGGATGTGACCTGCGTTAGGTCGACCTATTCTGTGGGCTCGCTCTATTTCGCCTGCATTGAAGCCTAGCTTAGTTAACACAAACTGGTTGATGATGCGGTCAATGTCAACCCATGTTTCTTTTGGTTCTTCCGGGATTCCCTTACATATTAGGTTATTTCTGCGCATACGGTTATTTAGGTCATCAACAACCAGATTGGCCTGCTCCAACTTCTTACACTTGATTTGCGATCGGGGTATTGGCAAATACCTATGGACCCTGCCGACAAGGAAAAGACCGCTTTCGTGACTCCAGATGGCCTATACGAATTTAATGTTATGCATTTTGTCCTTTGCAATGCTCCTGCCATCTTTGAAAGATTCATGGACACAGTACTATGTGGTCTAAAGTGGGAGATATGTTTGTGTTACCTCGATGATTTTGAATTCTATAGCCGCACGTTTGAAGAACATAACGAACGCCTCAGCTTCGTTCTCGACTGCATTGAGAAAGCTGTACTGGTCCTAAACTCAAAAAAGTGTCGGTTCGGAGAACGTCAAACACTGGTCCTGGGACACTTAGTCGGCAAGGATGGCGTCAGACCCGATCCTCGTAAGATTGAAGCCGTGAGCTCCTCCAAGCCACCGCAGTCAGCACGAAAACTCCGCTCATTCATTGGCCTATGTTCGTATTTTCGTCGTTTTGTTCCCCGGTTTGCCGACGTCGTTTACCCGTTGACAAGTATTTTGCGACAAAATGCATCCTTCAATTTGACACCAGAGTGTGACGCATTATTCTCTCAGCTGAAGTTTATGCTAACGTCAGCACCCCTCTTGCGTAACTTCGATCCATCTTGCCCGACTGAAGTTCACACTGGTGCTAGTGGAATCGGGATAGGAGCGGTGCTTGTACAGCGTCCCAGTGGCGCAGAACATGTCGCATATGCCAGCCGTTGTCTGAGCAAATCTGAACGCAATTATACGGTTACGGAACAGGAATGCCTGGTAGCTGTTTTCGCCGTACAAAAGTTTCGATGTTATCTTTACGGTAGACCATTCAAGGTTATCACCGACCATAATGCTTTATGCTGGCTGGTCAGTTTGCGTGATCCCTCTGGTCGCCTCGCACGTTGGGCGCTGTGTCTCCAGGAATACGACTTTGTGGTATCGTACAAGAGTGGCCGTCGTCACGCTGACGCAGACTGCCTCTCTCGGATTCCTCTTGCGACTACCGACTGCGGTGCTGAGAATTTTGACGACTGTCTCGCTGCTGTTACTCCTACGTTCCCTGACGTGGCAGACTTTCAGTGTGAGCAACGGGATGATGTTACCCTTGATCCGCTTTTTGTCGCCGCCCGTACTTGTAAATGCAGCGGTCGCTTTACTGTCCGTGATAAATTGCTGTAGAAAACTAATTACTCCGGGAATGGAGCGCCTTTTCTGCTTGTTGTCCCCGAGAGTCTCCGCTCCAACGTTCTACGCGCCATGCATGACGATGTGACATCCGGCCATTTCGGCTTCGTACGAACGCTGCAACGCACGCAGGAACGCTTTTACTGGCCCAAGATGTATGAAACCAAGCGCTATGTCGCTAGTTGTGAAGCGTGCCAACGTCACAAGCGACCGACCACCGCAGCCCCGGGTCCCCTTCGGCCATTCACACCGCCCAGTACGCCGTTCGATTAAGTAGGCATTGACCATTTGGGTCCATTCCCGTTATCTAACGACAAGAACTGCTGGATAATTATCTGCATAGACAATCTTACACGGTATGCAGAAACTGCAGCCATACCGTCTTCCACCGCTGCTTGCGTGGCGGTCTTCCTGCTCCGTTCCGTGGTCCTTCGTCATGGCCCACCACGTGTCATCATCAGCGATCGTGGTCGCTAGTTCACGGCTGATGCCATTGAAGAGTTAGTTCGCTTGTGCACTTCACAGTTCCGTCATTCCACGCCGTATCGTCCACGGACCAATGGCCTCATTGAAAGCACAAACCGAACGCTGACTAACATGCTTGCCATGTACGTCTCCTCCAATCATAAGAACTGAGACGACGTGCTGCCTTCCATCACTTATGCATACAACACGGCGAAGCACGAAACCACGAATTATAGCCCATTTCATCTCCTGCATGCAAGGTTACCGCGAAGCCCTCTGGACACTTTCTTACCCGTCGTACTGCACAGTGATGATTCTGTATCGAAGACTTTGTGTCTCGCCGAAGAAGCGCGTCGAATAGCTCGTCTTCGTACTCTGGCCTCGCAAAGTTGTTCGAACGAGCGATACGACGACCGTTACGTACAAGTATCGCTGCAAAAAGGTGACTTAGTCCTTCTTCGGACACCGCAACGCAAGCGTGGATTGTGCCAAATGTTCTTGTCACAATATTCAGGCCCATTTGTAGTTGTGGACCACCTGAGCGAACTCACTTACATCATAGCTCGCCTACTGTGCAATGGTCGGCGATCAAGCAGAACTCAGCTGACTCATATTGCTCGCCTGAAGCCTTTCTACCATGCTTGTCCATCCTGACTCGCCCCACGGGCTTCGTCTGCTTGCGGGGAAATGTAACAGATACGAAAGGCATGGAGAAGAAGAGAAGAAAGGGACGACGAAGAGAACGAAGAGCTTGAGAGGCCGGGCTGCGCTGTGTTCACGCTACAACCATCGTCCATCTCCTGTAAATAAAACCGTTTCTTCGCAACTCATCGGGGGAAGACGACGACGACGAACGTGCCAGTAGGCGGCGAAGACTGGCTCCCGCTTCTGAAAACGATTTCGGTGATTTAATTTGAGCCCAGTTCGACTATTTTAGTTCCAACGGACTCTTTAGGTTGTGGCGATCCCGCAGACACCCGACTCTTGAAGGTGGGTGGCCTTGTTGCGTCCAGGCTATGGCTTTTGCGTCCAGGCTACGCCACTGCGACGCTAACCCTTGCCGCGCTTGTGTTAGCGCGTCGAAGTGCTGCTGCGGCGCCAGCTCTTCTCGTCAGTGTCTGCCGTGATGGAATGCGAAGTGGAAGGGGAGCTTCTGACTCCCGAGGAATTTTCCAAGGATCTCGGATAGCAAATAGTTGCTGCCAGGCGCTCCGGAGCCAAATCGCCGCCCGTTGGGCGAGTTGGTGCCATTTCTACCGGCGCTAAGCCTAATGACAACGCGACCGCAAAGGGTCACCGAGACCGCAGCAGCGCTAAAGCCAAAATTATTCGCGGTGGAAGAATGCCTCCGAAGATCATCGTCAGGCCGAAGGGAGGTCTGAACATCAGCAAGGTGGGGCCGACAGTTGTGGCCGAGGTCATATGGAACGCAGTCGGTTTCGACCAGGCGAAGCGGGACTCGGACACGATGTGCCCGAATTTCCAACAAAATATCATGGTCATCAGCACCCCCAGCAGAGAGAATGCGACCCTCTACGTCAGGGTCGAGTGCATCGCTGTTGGCGGCCAGCAGCACGAGGTGAATGCGTACGAGCAGCGCCCAACTCTACGTGCAAAGGCGTCATCCGCGGCATCACACCGAGTGAAGGCGTGGAGGAGCTCGATCGCAAGATTGTCAACTCGAAGAACCCGCTGGCCTTGGGAGCCAAACGAATCAAGAGCACGGGCACCGTGGTTGTGGTCTTCGACGGCTACAAGGTGCCAAACTACGTGTCGTACGGTGGCACACTTGTCAGGTGTGCATTATATACGAAGCAAGTCGAGTCCGCTGGGGCATCGAGCGGACGTCTGCCCCTCGCCGGACGAAACTATGTGCAGGGGATGTGGCATCGCCAACCCGGACGAACAACACAAGTGCGACCCCAAATGCAGGCTGTGCGGAGGCCGACACTTCACCGCTGCCAAGGAATGCAAGCAGAGGTACCAGACGCCGTATCTCGTCAGACGCAGTCGCGGGGACCGATCCCGAGCCAATAGAAGCAAGTCTCCGGCCCTCGCCATGGGCGAGCGACAACTCCCGGCCGCCGCCGGTCGCTCCGCGGCTCGCGGCAGCTCTAGATCCAGGAGCCCCTCTCCGCCTTCCGGACGCCGTTCCAGGTCCAGGGGAAGATCCCGGTCCAGGGGCCGATCTATGTCCAGGGGCAGATCCGGAAGCCGCTCCAGGAGCCGCTATGTCTCGAGGGCCCGGTATGAGTCCAGTGCCGGCCAGCAGAGGAAGAGAAAGTCGACGCTATCGTGGGTAGATATGGTTGCTGGAGGCGCCCATGCGAGATCCTACCGGGGCCCACGCGACCCGCTTTTAGAGCAATCCAGGGACGCCGAGGTAGCGCGCCTTATGAAGGAAAACGCGGACTTAAAAGAAATGATCAGAAAGATGGCTAGTGAAATGATAGAGATTAAGAAATTGGTAATCAGTCAGAGTGCTACATCCAACGCGTCGGCGCCGACCGCCACAGAAGCACCAGTTCCGGCCTGCGACTCGGCCGGCGCCGCCAAGCGTAGGGCAGTTTCCAGTAAGGACGATTCAGACTCGCAAACTTATGAGATCAAAGGCATGCTGGCCACGCTCACTAAGAGTGTGCAGCAGTTACAAGAAGGCTTAGCACAGGTGCAAGTCGCCCTTGGAGACCCGAGGAGAGGCCTAGGCGCGCTGGCCGATCGTATGGACGCCCTCGAGCGTCTGGTGATCCCGAATAATACGTCCCTAACTCCGATGCAGGTTGTTGTTCCGAACGCGTCGGGGACTCAGATTAGGGCTACGAGCACATCGGCACGTCAGAGTGGGGGGAACTTCTTGCGTGCACCTGTGCTTACAGCGGGTACCCCGGACACTTTATCTAATCATAGATAGTTCCAAAGAAGAGTTCAAAATTTGGCAGTGGCACTGCAGGGGGTACTCCAATAAGAGGGCTCCTTTGCAGCAATATTTAAGATCGCTACGTAACAAACCACAATTAATAGCATTACAGGAAACCCTCGTCTCTGCCGCATCCCTCTCTGGTTATCGTGCCATCTCCGTGCAGGGCGAAGGTCGGGGAGTGTGCACGTTAATTGACAGGAGGCTTACACACTTGTCTGACGACCTGAAGCTGGCGAGTTGCAAAGTCGAATACGTCATGGCGGAGGTTCTGCTCAACACGAGACAACGCAACCAGCGAAGAAACAGCGTGTTTATTCTCAACATCTACAGCAATCCTAGGCACTCGCAACAGCAGTTCAAAACGATACTCAAGAAGTCCGTCGACCTGGCCGGCACCCATCCCTTGGTCGTCGTCGGAGATTTCAACGCACCGTACGGCGTGTGGGGGTACATCTACGACTCGAGCAAGGGCCGGGGTCTGTGGCAGAACGCCAACGAAATGGACCTCACGCTCATCACGGACAAGGCGTTCCCCAGCCGAATCGGCAACTCGGTGAGCTGGGACACCACCCCCGATCTGGCGTTCGTGAAGAACGTCGAGGGAGCCGAGTGGAGCAACACCGCAATAAATTTTGGTAGCGACCATTATGTGCTCGAGACCCGCTTCGAAGTCACCCGAAGTAAATCCAGGGAATTCACTGTCACGGACTGGGACCTTTTTCGCAAGCTCCGCGGCAACGACAGCGCACCCGTCCCCAAAGACCTGAAAGATTGGTGCGAGCGAATCAAGAGTGACGCCGAGTCATCCACTAAGAAGATCGTCAGCGACCTGGAGGTAGAAAAGATGGACAGTAGGCTGGCCCATCTGATCGAAGCCAAGCAGGCGCTGCTTCTAAGATGGAAGGGACAAATGTTTAACCGAAGATTGAGGAAAAAGATCTCCGAGCTTAACAAGGCCATCGAAGATCACTGTCGGACCCTCGGCAAGCAGCAATGGGACGAGGTCTGTGACTCGATAGACGGGCAGATGTGTAACGGCAAGTCCTGGGGCATGCTTAAACATCTGCTCGACGAGGGCAGCACCAGATCCAGTCAGAGACACACGCTCGCCAGAGCCCTTCACGAAGCTACCACATCCTGTTCCGGGGACGAGCTAGTTGCCAAGCTCAGGGAGAAATACCTTCCCATAAAGCGTGCAAACGAGGAAGACCGGTTGTGATGTTATTTGGGCCGGGTCACTCCAGAAAAAGGGAGAAGCAGCACGCCAAAGCAAAAACACACATCAGACATGTATTGACGTACACAATCACAGATAACGGCACACACGCGTCACAATGTCCCAAAATGCCTCATAGGCGACATGCACTATATCTATGGAACGGTGGATTATGTTTGGCCTACAGTTCCGGCGTAAGCGTGTGTCGCCGTGTCTGAGACCTCGTTGAACTGGTACCGGCCAGCGGGGTCGGACAACAGTGTCGGCCGGCGGGTCGGACAGCCGTGTAGGACGGCCGGGTCGGACAGCCGTGTAGGACGGCCGGGTCGGACAGCTGGGTCGGACGGCCGGGACGGTCGGCTGGGTCGGACAGCCGGGTTGGACGGCCGGGTCGGACAGCTGGGTCGGACGGTCGGCTCGGACCGCCTCGCGGCGTTCAGGTAGCCGGCCGCAGTCACCGGGTCGGGTCCACAGCTGGCGGGGTAGCCCTGTGGCCGCTCACCCGAATGCTCGAGCGCCCCGGTTCCGGACCGCCAGCCCTCCTGGACAAGTGCCCAGCGGAAGAGCGGGGCGAGGGAACCTCCCAGCGGGCGACAGTGTTGCTCCAGGTGTGGCGTTTGGCGCGGTCGGCGATAGCTCCTATGGGCCAGACGCCCAGCGAGGAAGCTGTTTTCCGTCGACCGCCGAACCTCGCGCACTGCTCACGCCACGGGCCATGGGCCACACTCTCGCGCCACGCTTTTTGAGGCGCCACTGCCGGCGCTCCCAAATCGGTGTCGATGATGATGATGGTCCTCTTCGCCACCGCACGGCGCACTGTCTTCGTATGTTTAGGCTTCGCACTCCCGTGTACCATATATTATGACAATACCCCCCATTTCGAGAAAGTTGTTCGCAACTATTCTAACACAATGACGCGGGATGAGAACAGAAAAAAAGGAAAATTGTCATGTACGTCTGTCCGATTGTTCATATGAGTACACGACACATCTTGCTCACAGGGCATTGCACCCAGTCAAAGAACGAACGCACAAGTCTGTTCGCTTTCAACTAAATACTAAGCACTTGAGATGTCGCAATGTCTAATCACATTTTGCTATATAAACAGGTGATTACGCGCGACTCGACTCAAGTAGTCAACTCTGACATTGTCACAATCTTTTATGTAGTTAACAGTAAAAGAATACTCCTGCAAAAGGACACTCCAACGCAACACTCTGTTGACGTGCCTGGCGCGCTCCTCTGTGGGCTTGTTTTCGCTGGCCTGGTCCCCGGCGCTTTCTCGACTTCGGAAGGTCTTGTTTCGGCGCTTCTAAGACTTCAGGACCAAACGAACTTGTCGCATTCTTGCACGCACACACAAGCACACATTGACGAGGAAGTGGAGCGGCCTGTACTTTCCCTTCAGCTGTTGTCCTTTGGCACTTGTCGCACGACTTCACAAAGCGTTTTACGTCTCTGTGTACATCTGGCCAATAATATTCTTGTAGGATACGATTGGTTGTTCTCCTGATACCTTTATGCCCTTCTATGATGTTTTCATGTGCCCCTTCTAATATACCAGATCTAAATGCTTTTGGTATGACCACCTGCTTAAAGGTTCTGCCAGTGGCCCGGTGGTAAAGGCGATACAACAATCCTTTTTCTTCCACGAACTCGTAGCTGTGGCCCTTTCCCAAGTTAAACGACTTGCTTACTTTCGCAAAAATATGTTTCAGCGTCGGGTCTTTCCGCTGTTCTTCAATGAGTTGTCCTTTTGTCATGTCACGTAAGACGATTGACGGAACGCACAAGGGATGATTCTTGCCTTGTTCTTCAGTTCTGGCTACCGTCACGCTCGATACATGCTGAGGCTTCCTAGGCGCTTTATTCGGCTTCATTTCTATCGGCGACGACTCAGCGTTGGGAGCAGCGGGGTGCTTCCAGTCATAGTCCGGATCGTATGGTCCTCTGACGCCTGGAAGATTTCCCAGAACAAGGTCGTAGAGCGGCTCGTCCATACATGCCACTGTTAACTTGCCTGTAAAATACGGCGTGGTCACTTGCACGACAGCTTCAGGCAGGTAGTTTGTTGAGCCGTCCAGAAGAACAACGTTCCTCTTTCTTCCCGTCATATACACCTCTGGAACGAGTTCCCGTCTGACAATTGCAGTATTACAACCGGTGTCTCGTAATACACGAACACTTCTTCCCAGCAGCCGGCCTTCAACCACTGGCATCCCGTCGATGAGGAAAGGTACAGCAGTCCCAGGGTTCTTTTCATCGCTGTCGCTTGATCGGCGAGTCTTCTTTCCTGGACGCTTTGATTCATTCACTGGACGAGTTCGGACTGGTTGAGATTTGGCGAGTGCACACGCTGAACTTGGTTTGTTGTCTCCGTACCCAGTTCGGCAATTTTCAGCTGTATGTCCCTTTCTGTAGCACAACTCACACTTCAGCATACGATTAGGTGGGGCACGGCAGTCAGGAGCCAAATGTCCAAACCGATGACAAAGGGTGCACATAAGTTGCGGTTTCCTGGGAGCTTCAATGTTTTTTCCACCAGAATCCTTTGTGTTATTGGGACCCTTTCCTAGGTTTGTCCAGTTCTGCGCTTCAAGAAAGCGATCCGTCAAGCTAGCAAGTTCGTCAAGGGATTTGCACTCTCGCTCCTTCAAGAAAATGACTAGCTTTGGCTCACAACAACGCAGAAACTGTTCAGAGATCATGTGATTTCGTAGATCTTCATATGTTTTAGGCACATTAGCCATCTCAATCCAATGGTCAAAATAGGCTGAAATTCTTGCTGCTAACTGTCTTCCAGTTTCGCCCTCTACTGCTCGTGCTTTACGAAACTTCTCTTGGTAGCCTTGAGCCGTGAATTGAAACCTTTGTAGCAAAGCTTTCTTTACCTTTGGGTAATCTAATGAATCGGTGACAGTCATCCGACCGATCACAGTTAACGCTTCCCCAGTCAGACACATGCTCAAAGCAAGAGCCCATTTTTCTTGTGGCCAGTCCTGCCCTGTTGCTACGCGCTCAAATCGCTGTATATACGCATGTAAGTCATCGCGTTTCTCGTCGAACAAAGGAAGTAACTTCTGTGGATTGAGGGATGAAGAGGAGGTGCTGGGCGCAGTCAAAATTTCAGAAGCCGCTGCTGGCACATTCCGAGCTCCTTCCTGAAGCTGCAGCTTTAGCTGGAGGATCTCACGCTGCCTCTCGTCAGCTAAGCGCGCTAATTCAGCAGCTTCCTTCGCTGCCTCTCGCTCCGCAGCTCTCTCGTCCCTTTGTTTTGCCTGTTCGGCCTCAATCCATCTGCAAAGTTCTGCGCCTGACAATCCTATTTGGAGTCCTATAGCCGTGATTTTCTCTAAATCCATGGTGCCGTCTACTAATGTGTCTGCGCTCAAGGGAAGCTGCCCCCTTTCACTGTATTTACGAGTGAATCCTGGCAGGCTCGCCAGTTTGTGATGTTATTGGGGCCGGGTCACTCCAGAAAAAGGGAGAAGCAGCACGCCAAAGCAAAAACATACATCAGACATGTATTGACGTACACAATCACAGATAACGGCACACACGCGTCACAATGTCCCAAAATGCCTCATAGGCGACATGCACTATATCTATGGAACGGTGGATTATGTTTGGCCTACAGTTCTGGCGTAAGCGTATATCGCCGTGTCTGAGACCTCGTTGAACTGGTACCGGCCAGCGGGGTCGGACAACAGTGTCGGCCGGCGGGTCGGACAGCCGTGTAGGACGGCCGGGTCGGACAGCCGTGTAGGACGGCCGGGTCGGACAGCTGGGTCGGACGGCCGGGACGGTCGGCTGGGTCGGACAGCCGGGTTGGACGGCCGGGTCGGACAGCTGGGTCGGACGGTCGGCTCGGACCGCCTCGCGGCGTTCAGGTAGCCGGCCGCAGTCACCGGGTCGCGTCCACAGCTGGCGGGGTAGCCCTGTGGCCGCTCACCCGAATGCTCGAGCGCCCCGGTTCCGGACCGCCAGCCCTCCTGGACCAGTGCCCAGCGGAAGAGCGGGGCGAGGGAACCTCCCAGCGGGCGACAGTGTTGCTCCAGGTGTGGCGTTTGGCGCGGTCGGCGATAGCTCCTATGGGCCAGACGCCCAGCGAGGAAGCTGTTTTCCGTCGACCGCCGAACCTCGCGCACTGCTCACGCCACGGGCCACGGGCCACACTCTCGCGCCACGCTTTTTGAGGCGCCACTGCCGGCGCTCCCAAATCGGTGTCGATGATGATGATGGTCCTCTTCGCCACCGCACGGCGCACTGTCTTCGTATGTTTAGGCTTCGCACTCCCGTGTACCATATATTATGACACCGGTTTCCTGAAAATCTCGGCCCAAGCCGTCCGGAATTGGACGAAGACTTTACCGTGGGGGAAATTAGGCAAGCCATTTTCGCGCTCAAGGGGAAGTGTGCGCCAGGTGCCGACAGAATCACCAACAAGATGCTGCGGAACCTTGACGACGGTTCGATCGCATACCTCATTGAGAAGATCAACGAGACCTGTAAAAACGGCAGCGTCCCAGAGCAATGGAAGACCGCCAACGTCGTCCTGAACCCCAAACCCGGCAAGGCTCCGAACATGGACAACCTCCGACCGATCTCTCTCACCTCCTGCGTTGGGAAAGTGGCGGAGCATGTCGTCCCTAACAGACTAAACAGATATCTCGAAGAGAACAACATCTATACTCACATCAGGATTGGCTTTCGTGCTGGCCTCTCGTCGCAGGACGCCATGAAGATGATCAAACATCAAATCATCGACGGCAGTACCAGAGACACCAGGGCCCTGCTCGGACTCGACCTCGAGAAAGCCTTTGAGAACGTTCTCCACGAATACATTCTGGCCTCCATGGCAGACCTCGAGCTGGGCCCCAGACTATATAATTACGTCCGTTCGTTCCTGACGGGGAGGAAAGCGAAGCTGCGGATCGGCGACTTTGTCTCCGACGAGGTGCTCCTGGGCCCACGGGGTACGCCGCAAGGCTCGGTCATTTCTCCTGCACTCTTCAACATCTGCATGATCGGCCTCTCGAGGAATCTGGCCCAAGTTGAAGGTATCAAACACACAATCTACGCAGACGACATCACCATCTGGTGCACCAGCGGTAGCGAAGGGCAAGTGGAAAGCGCCATGCAAGAGGCGGTAGACGTCACGGAGCAGTACCTGCTACCCACCGGACTCAGATGCTCCCCGACCAAATCTGAGCTTCTCCTTTATAGAAAGAAAAAGGGCGCAGACCCAAGGGCTGGAAACCGGTCTCGGAAAGTGACATTCACCTGTTCACTCGGAGCGGTGACCCGATATCCAGGGTCGACACCATCAGAGTCCTGGGTATGTTTATAGAATCACGCGGCTGCAACGGCACTGCGTTACGCAAGATAATTGCGAAAACCGACAATGCTTTTCGCCTTGTCCGTTGGATCACGAACAGACATCGTGGCCTCAAGGAGGACAACCTGCCTTTGTGCTGTGTCACTTCACCTACACGGTGGCCATGCACAACTGGCTCAGAGCCGAGCAGGAGAAGCTTAATGCCCTCATTAGAAAATTCTTCAAGAGAGCCCTCGGGCTGCCCGTCAGAACGCATACAGAGGACCTCCTTCGGCTCGGCATGCACAACACCATGGAGGAGATAGCCCAGGCTCAGGAACGGGCCCAGCTAAATCGGCTGTCCACCACGCCGGCCGGCAGGCGTATCCTCGACGAGATCGGACTCACACCAACCAGGAACTTGGCTGAAGACACCCAAATCCCCAGAGAAATAGGGGAGAAGATCGTGGTCGCCCCTTTGCCCCGCAGCGTTCATCCCGTTCACAACGCAGGTCGTCGCAAGGCAAGAGCATTGCATATGCTAAAGCAAGCAAACAGGGACAAAATCGCAGCAAGCTTCCTGGACGC
Source organism: Dermacentor albipictus (assembly GCF_038994185.2). Taxonomy (NCBI): domain Eukaryota; kingdom Metazoa; phylum Arthropoda; class Arachnida; order Ixodida; family Ixodidae; genus Dermacentor; species Dermacentor albipictus. The sequence goes on from NC_091821.1 coordinate 516,924,628, forward strand.
AGCTGCATACCGAGGCGGCAAGGCTATTGCGGTTTCCGTCGTTGACACGCTGGGCAAAGTGATCAACTGTGCTTCCGTCCGGACGACAAACCGAGAGGTGGCCGAGCAACTGGCCATTGCACTCGCCATGCAAGACGGTCGGAAGGACAGGGTGTATAGCGATTCGAAAACCGCCATCAGAGCATTCCAGAAAGGCCGGGTAGCCCGGCAGATGGTTCAAATTCTGAAAGGCGCCAAACCCGGCAACACCTCCATGCACTCGATCATTTGATTCCCTGCACACGTCGGGGCGATTGAGGGGGTTCCTCTGAACCTCAACGAGTCTGCCCACGAGGCTGCGCGTGGCTTTACCGACCGCGCTGCCCTCGGGTCGGGCGACTCTCTCCCCGGACACCGAGACGCTCCTCTCACACACAACGAAATCACTAAATTATTCTACTTAGACAGAAGGGCTCTCCCCCCGCCTCACTCCAAGTTAAGCAGGCCGCAGGCGGTCACACTAAGACTTCCGCAAACGAACTCGTACCCAAATCCGGCGTCCCGTAATAGCATATATCCCGAGATTTATCCGAATTGTTCTTGCGTGGCCTGTGGTGAGGTGGCTACGTTGCCTCATATGCTCTGGGAGTGCGGGTCGCTGGGCCCGAAGTTCACCAAGGAAGAGCGGGACGCCCTCCTGCGAAGTCCCGTCTTTGAGTATCAAATCCCGGCCGTCCAGCGCGCCCGCGATCGGGCCGGCAGACTACTCCACGACGGGACTGTCAGTCCCGTCGTGGGATTAGCCAGGTGCGCGTTTTATCGCGATTTGCTGGACCAAATAAAAGTTTATTCACTCACTCACTCATTCGCAACTCATCGTAACAATATATATTGACACGTGTACTTATATTTATCGGGTGACCAGGTTTCGCCGCCTAACAAATCTTATCGCACAGCGCGGGACGCGCTTGCATGTATCCGAAGTTTCTGGAAAGTTATCGATGCTTCTATCCGCAGTTTGTTATCGCCGAACCTTGTGTTAGCTAATTGATTCGCCTGACGCGAATGATGTAGAATTTTATGGAAGGCACGTGGGTCCCAAAGATTAGTCTGGAACATTCGACGGCTCTGTATAAAAGCCGAAGCGCTTGACCCGCTGATCAGATTCTCGACGGTCGCCGACTGTGTTCGCCGCTATCGTTGTGCTTTAAGTGTAGCCTGTTTTGGCGGGCGTGCTGGCGGCGGCGGCGGTGGACGACGGAATTGTGGCGTTTAAGGTCCCTGGCGCGGTCGTGCAGTGGGGCCTTGGCGGCAAGCGACGGCGGAGTATGTCATCGCTTCCGGCTGGGGCTGCGGTGATTCTTGTTGCACCTCAGGAACTGCAAGGGATTGCTCAAGCTCATCTTTGATGATTTCGGTGATTGAGGATACTTGAGGCTGCAACCTAGGGCACAACTTCTGCAGCTCTTCCCGCACGACTGCTTTGATAGTCTCGCGCAGGTCGTCGGTGGCGAGAGATTGGATTTCTGTGTAGTTGGTAGACTTCGTGCGGCAGTTGAATTGCCGGTTCCGCATTTCGAGTGTTTTCTCAATGCTGGTGGCCTCGCGAAGAAACTCTTCTACGGTCTTCGGGGGGCTTCGTATCATTGCGCCGAAAAGTTATTCCTTCACACCACGCATGAGAAGGCGGACTTTCTTCTTCTCGGGCATATCCGGGTCGGGGTGGCGGAACATGCAATTCATTTCTTCCGTGAATATGGCAACATTCTCGTTAGGTAGCTGCACTCGGGCGTCTAGCATGGCTTCGGCTTTTTCCTTGCGCACGACGCTCGTGCGCACGAAGCCGCTACGGAACAGGTCCCATGTTGTCATGGCCGACTCCCGGTTCTCAAACCACGTTCTGGCGGCGTCTTCTAAGGCGAAGTATACATGCCGCAGCTTCTCGTCAGCGTCACAGTTGTGGAAAGTCGCGATTCGTTCGTAGGTCTCAAGCCAGGATTCCGGGTCTTCCGTAGCTGCTTCGTGGAAGGTCAGTGGGTCCCGAGGTTGTTGTAGGATAACGGGGTACGCTGGGGCAGCCATTGGGGTTGTCTTGGCCACGATCTTCTTTGTCGTCTCAGGTAGATGGCCGCGCTGTGGGCGCAGTCCTTGCAGTCTCCGGCTAGCAGACTAGTCTTGAGCGATGTCCGTTTTGTCCTCGGGCTTCGGGCTTGGATCGCGGCTTTGCGGGGGCGTTCACTAGATGAAAGCACAAGCACCTCCACCAGATGTCACGTGGTAGTGACTGTGAAGAAATCAGCCAAACTGAGAAAGACGAAACTATCGTTTTATTGTGCCAACCTGTGCCCTCAAAAACAGGCTACACTCAAAGAACGGCGACAGCGGCGAACACAGTCCGCGATCGCCGAAAATCTGATCAAGCGCGTCGGCTTTTATACATCAATCGTTGAATGTTCCAGACCAATCGCTGGGACCCGCGCGCCCTCCACAAAGTTCTACATTATTCGCGTTGCGCACACATGCAATCAGATAACACAATGTTCAGTCACAGACACTGGATGGAACCATCGATAACGTTCCGGAATTGAATTATGAATTGACCATAATTCATCTCTTAGCAGCGTAACATCGGGTGTGCCACAGGGTGCTGGTTTATCGCCTCTACTATTCCTCATCTACATCAATGACTTACCTGCTAACGTTAAGAATAAATTGCGTGTTTTCGCGGACGACTGTGTCCTATATTCCCCAATCAAAAGCTCGAATGAAATCACCGCACTACAACAGGATCTCGATTCTATCGCAGTATGGTGCGAGAAATGGTACATGCCACTTAACCTTACTAAATGCAAAGCTCTGTCATTCACCCGCAACCACAGCTTAACCAGTCACACCTACACAATAAATTCAGCTCCTATCAATCATGCCCCGTCTTACAAATATCTCGGCGTTCACATGACATCGACACTATCATGGGCAACTCATATTGACATCATCTGTTCTAATGCTTCACCCACCCTTGGATATCTAAAACGCAACCTGAAAGCCGCATCACCAGAAATAAAAAAGCTAGCATATCTAACATTCGTACGTCCTCAGTTAGAATATGCGTCATCTATCTGGCACCCTTCCCAATCATATCTAACCTATGACATAGAAGCAATACAAAATCGCGCTACTCGGTTTATAACTTCCAATTACTCTCGTGATACCAGCATAACCGCACTAAAACGTACACTTAAACTACCATCACTTGCTTCCCGCCGGATCATCTCTCGTCTCTGCTTGCTTCACACCTTTTATTACCATCCACACTCCAGGCATTCCCTGTTAAATCCACCCTTACGTACATCCTCTCGCTTAAGCCACAGTCGTCCCATAGCAAACATTAATACCCGATCGTCTGCCATGAACACTTCATTCTTTCCCGACGCTATAACCCATTGGAACCATCTCCCAGAAGATATCGTGTCATGCACTGACCGTAAAACGTTCCGCGAAATGTTAAATAACCACACTGCTTAATTACTGATCCCACCGACCCTTACTCTAACACGATGTTGCTTTTTTTTCACAATTGTTCCTGGCTTGTATTTGTTTATTGTTGTTTCCTTACTGTTCTGTACCTTTCTTCTAACAATGTTACAATGCTTAAAGCCCTCCCTTATGTAATGCCTCCGGGCCTTTAAGGTGAAAATAAATGAAATGAAATGAAATGAAACTTCCCTCACATGCAAGCCCATCCTGCGCTGTGCGATAACATTTGTTAGGCGGTGGAACTTTCGCCCGATGAAGACAAGTACACTTGTCAATATCGTATGAGTATAGGAAGTGAATGAATCATGTGGCGCGATTTTGCACTGACTCAAGATCGTTTATGACATATTCTTGGGGCGGGTTCTATACGTCGGAGGCAAGTTCGAGTTTTGGTCTGATGAGTAACTGGTACGCGAGCAACTTTACGTACTGGATGGATGGCATACGAGATGTTTTAGGAAGCCCAGTATTTTGTTAGCGGATGAAATGATGTTAGTTATATGCGCATTTCAGGTTAGATCACTAGAGAATGTGACACTTAGATATCGGAACGATGATACTGACTCTACAGGGATGTTAGCGATAATATATGAAAATGTAAGGGGTTTTTTCGGCGGGAGATAGAAAAAAGCTTGCATTTATTCGGATTAAGAGACAGAAGCCACTACTCACGCCATTATTCAATGTGGTTAAGGCCTTCCTGTAGGGTTACTTGATCGTGGGTGTTAGTTACTGTTCGGTAGATAACTTAGCCGTTCGCAAACACTCGGATTTTGCAAGATATATAAAGGGGTAAGTCGTTAAAATATATTATGAATAGAAGAGGGCCGAGGATTGAATGAATTTTGAAGTACACTTGATGTTACTTTGAGAATGTCGCAATATTCGTTATTGACATCCACGCATTGAGAACTGCTAGATAGGAATGCTTCAATCCATTTTAGTAATGTAGGGCCCAAGTTTAATTGGGATAATTTTAGCATAAGTCGTTGGTGGGGACTGTGTCGAATGCCTGTGACTAATCTAGAAAGGTGGTGTCAGCTTGCAAGTTGTTGTTCAAGGTTAGCGTGCAGGTCGTGAAGAAAGATTACTAGATGTGTTTCGCAACGGAGTCCTTCCCGAATGCCATGCTGGCTGGGGTGAAAGAAGTTAAAATCTAGAAAGTTTTCAACCTGAGAGTAGATGACATGTTCCATGAGTTTGCACGGGACGCTTGTTAGAGAAATTGGCCGGTAGTTCTGTGGAAAGCTTTTATCACCTGATTTGTAGATCGGAACGACCTTGCCCATTTTCCAATCATCTGGAAGGTTCCCGGTGGAGAGTGACTGTGCATAAATCCTACAAGAATGGGGCGATGATATCACGAATGTTTTAACACTTTGGAATTAATTTCGTCAATGCCACCTGAAAAAGACAGTTTCATATTTTAAATTATAGACGAAATACCATCAGTGCAAGAAGTGATGGAACACATACTGGATGTCAATAGTATGATTGGGGTCAGGGAACATACGCTGGATTCCTTCGGGAATACGGACGAAAATGCGGTGTTAAAGGCATTGGTGCATTCCTTATCTGTGAATACGGGTCCTCATTCGTTAGTAAGGCTGATGGTGCAAGTGGAGTGAGGATTTACAACTTGCCAAAATTTTCGCGTGTTATCTGCTAGCATACCTGGTAGATCCCGGTTCAAAAACGCGCATGTTGCGTTACAAATTGCGCTTGTATATTCTTTTTCTCCCTTGTCATATTTCACTCAAGCTCAGGGTGGTTCCTTCGCTTTCGCTGCGTGAAACGTATGTTTTTTTTTTTCTATTCGCTAATCTGTTCAGTTTGTGAACCAGGGTTTCTGTGGCGTAGCATGGAATGATACTTTGGGCAATAAATTTGCTAGTTAGTTCAATAATTTTATGTTTAAGGATCACCCAGTTACCATGCATGGATCGAGTAGAAAAGGTACTTTCGCCAACCGGAAAGAAGTTTCTGAGCTCGTTTTTTATGGCGTCATAATTGCCTTCATCATATAATGTAATTGTTTTCTTGATTTCATCACGTTGTTGAAGGGAGAAGGAAAAATTTGGAGGTATTAATTTGTGATCACTAATTTCGAGTAAGTATAAAATTAAGGACAAACAATCAGAATGATTGGTTAGTATTGAATCTAGGGTGTTAGCACAATTACCAGCAATGCGCGTGGGCTCTGATGCTAGTTTAGTTATGATGAAATTCAAACAAATGCCAATAAACTCTCTTGCTTCAACAGCATTTGCTGACAAGTGTGTCGTGTTATGGCAATCAATTTTAGGGAAGTTGAAGTCACCAAAAATAAACTATGAGCCTTATGCTGAATGGCGTGAGTGTGTTCATTATATTGTTTAGATCACGTGAAAAATTTAGATTAGTGTTCGGCGGCCTGTAACACAAACCCCGAGTAGTATTGTTTGAGGGGAAGCGTGGCAAATTAACCACGAAATTTCAATGTCAGATTGAATGCTGACAACAGAACAAGATATATCTGGGCCAACAGCGATCAGTGCCTCCTCGGCCGCGTTTGCGGTCCGTGCGGAATAGTAGAAAATGTGGTACATCCGAAAGCACACTTTGGCGTCTGTTACTTCATCGGTAAGCCATGTTTCTGATAGCAACTTTATATTGCTGTTGGAAGATGCCACAAGGTTAGACACGACTTGACGCTTCCGTAGGAGACTGCGAATATTCGTGAAGATTACAGAAAAAAAAGGATCATTTCGTGATTGGATTCGGGGGTGGTCCAGTTTACTGTTCGGGCAAGGTGATCGCTATGCGATTTCTTTGACGGTTGCGATGCGTGGTGAAAATTATAGCACTTCGAGTCCATGGGTAAAGCTTTGAAACGTATTTGAAAATTTCCTGATTTCTTCTTGGCAACAGCAACTAGGCTACGGCAGCCAGTACGAACCGAGCGGGAAAGATTGTCAGCAATACCGATTTTTTTTTTCAATTTTCGGGCGTTTGCAAGGGCGTATTCCTTGATTTTGTAGAACCTGAAGTTAATTATTGGGCTGCAGCGATCATTTGAATGGCGTCCGAGACGATGCCCGCGATCTATTTCTTTGGGGTTGACTTTTATCTTTAGGTGCTCGACACAGTGGTTTATAGCACGTTTTCCTGTTTCAATATTTGTATATTTCGCGTTAAGATCTGGAAGGTAATATACTATTAGGTTTTCGCGGCGTGAGCGGTTTTTCGCGTCATACAACCTGTTTTCATGTTCAGAGACTAAGCAGGCGGTTGAATTAGTGCCCGCTTGAATTGCCAGGACGTCTGCTCGCAGTGGCAAAACGCTCTAGTAGTGTCGTTGAATTTCTGTCTTGCGCTTGTTGGGATCCGATAATATTTGTCAGTTGTTAGGAGCTGGTTTTTTCGTTCTTTAACTTCAGAGATGCGTTTGCTTAGGCCAGTGCCAATTTTTTGAATTCTGCGAGGATTTTTTTTTTTTCCATTTCCGGACCAGGGTTAGTCTCGATGTCCCCCAATAACAACAATAGTACAAAGCAATCAGCATGAAAACACTCAGTAATGATAGCGAAAAGGCACTGCGGGCTTGGCGGCTGCACTAGAAAGTAATTAATTTACATTTTTGCATTAAGTGTGCTTACAAAACTGAATTGTCTGGATCAACGGGTAAGTGAACTGCGTTGTGGCACAGCTACCAAGCCCACAATGTGCAGACGACGGTCGTCGGGGATATATAGATGTTTGCAGTGGTGTTGCAAACTTCGATAGGGCTGTCCAAGGTGAAGTGGGAAGGGTTGTCTATTCACGGTGCGCACAGCAGTGTCGGAGCGGTGGCGGCCGGAGAGTTTCCAGGACCTGCTTTGCCATTGACAGTCAGGAAGCTGCGGTTAGAAGAGAGGTCCAAAGGAGGGACTGCCAGGTCAGCGAGCAGCAGAAGAACGACAGCTATGAGGAACACCTGCATTGATTGGATCAACGGCTAAGTGAACTGCGTTGTGGCATAGCTACCAAGCACACAAGGTGCAGTCGACGGTCGCCGGTGATATGTAGCTGCTTGGAGTGGTGATGCCAACTTCGATTAGCCTGTTCAAGGTGAAGTGATAGAGAGGTGATCCAGCCACGGTGCGCACAACAGTGTAAGAGCGGTGGCGGCGGGGGAGTTGCCAGGGCCTGCTTCGCCATTGCGAGGCAGGAATGTGCAGTTCAAAGAGGGGTCCAGCGGAGGGACTGCCAGGCCAGGGAGCATCAGGCGAAAGACAGCTATGAGGAACACTTGCATTGATTTGATCGACAGGTAAGTGAACTTCGTCGAGGCACAGCTACTAAGCCCAAATATTTAGAAGCATCCCAAACAAAGCTTCTTCACACAGCTAGTAGAACATCATTACGCAATAATTAGAAACGTGCGCTCTTACTCAAAAAGGAAAAAAAAACAATACATTTTTGTTGCGATCCCTAACAAAGATAAAGTGAAGAAACTAACAAAGCACAATTCTACCATAATACGTAACACTAATTTTATTAAAATAAATATGGTAACACCACTAATACAATAACTAACCGCAATAGTATAATATAACAACAGGTATACGGATGCCCATTAACAAGAATAACACAATAAATAATACATTAGGCATCAGAAACCAAGGTAACCTTTTTTGTAGAAAAAAGTACATTACATAGAAGACCCGATTTTAATAGAGAAATTGAGTCAATAAATGAATTATTAGTTCAGAAATATTTCTCGTTATATATTTACTGTGGGTTTGTCTAAGTCATTATGTTTATTTAGGATAAATGGAAGGTTATGTTTCAAACGCTGGTGCTTGTAGCCGGTAGGAAAAGTGGGCATAAGCCACTCCCCCACGTAACGAGCATTGATATCATGATATCATGACTGTAGCGCGGCAGAAATGCAATAGTGTGAATGAAGAAGAGGAAATGTAAAATGATGCAGATGTAGAGCTTCAAATATGCTTGTCGAGAACAACGCGCACCCTGCGATACCTGATCGACCCTCAAAAAAGTAAAGCGACGCCGACCTAACCTGTGCACTATAGACAAGAACGGCACCGAGAGCGGCGCTGCTGCGCCGGCGTTGAGAGCGCCGCATGCGGAGCAAAATTCTATTAGCCGGTGGTACCCCTCTCCCATCTCTCGTTCGCGCCGCCTTGATTGCCTCCTGCACTGCGCGTGTTTGGGCACGTTTCGCGCCGCGCGCGGTGTGTGCGCGTGGACATTTCTTTCGAAGGGCGGTGTACAGTCTCTCTCACATTTAGGGGAAAACTCGAAGCGCATTGCATCGCGATGCGGCGAGCGCTTGAGTCAAGCGGCGGCAGCAGCTCGCGCAGATGCTTGAGGGGCGGGATCTTGAACGGCGTCGTCTGCTACGGCGACGCACGCTGGCCGCATTGTCGAGAAACGTTCTACTGTCAGGTGCAGGGCGCTGATCACATCGTTACTGCGTGAAAGGAGCCGGTATTCTTTGCTAAGCGTTGCGCGACGCCCACTGATACGCCTCGAATGTAAGTTCATCGCTGCATGGCAGTCATAGACGACGTACCGATTCCATACATTCTTGACGGCCCGTTTCTGGAAGGCGACTATATATTCTAACGCAATAGGACGCCGATCCACACTGCTCGTGCTGTGCAAGAACTGCTAGAAGAGCGCGCAGTCACTCTCTTGGAGCGGCCGCCTCAATCTCCGGGCGCCAACATCATTTAAAATGTCTGGGGCTCGTTGAAAGTATCGCTGGCGCAACATCCCCTCTATCAGTCACCCGAGGATAGGCTTCGATCCACCATCGTCAGCGACTGAGATGTGCTGCGAATGAACACATCCCTGATCAAGTCATTCTACACTTCACTGCCTTCCAGGATGAGCGCTGTCATCGCTGCCGCTGGGGACATGACGAGATATACTAACTGAAGTTCCGAGCGTGACGTGTCCAATTCCCCACCGGCGGGCAGGGTCTGTCTGGTGTAGCGAATGATTGTCGAGAAAAATCACTTCCAGCTCATTGTCTGAACCTAAAACTTTCATTTAATCGAATCCGTTTGTTTCATCGTGTTCGACTCCCATTGTTGAGTGCCGTTTTCCTTTCGAGCCAAACAAGGACTGAGCACGTTGCGCGCTCATCTTGGTGCGTCTTGTCGCTGCTCATTACGGTCGCACACACAGTGAAGAAATATACGTGCACACGCTCAGTACTCCGGCCTTTCGAAAGAACAAATGAACCATGCTGTCAAAAGAAGTTTGTGGAACTCCATTATCGCCAATGAAGGATCAGAGTTTGGCGACGCACAACGTTTAGTAAAGAATATCAGCTCAGTTCTCGCAGTACCGATGAAATCGGTGCACTGCCCCTGACAGTACCACGCTTCCCGAAAATGCGGCCAGCGCGCGCCGCCGTAGCAGACGACGCAGATCACGACACCGCCCCTCAAGCGTGTGCGCCTGCTCGAGCTGCTGCCGCCGCACGACTCCATTGCTTGCCGCATCGCGATGCAATACGTTCTGAGTTTTCCCCTTAGTGTGAAACAAACTGCACACGCTATATTTGCCTTTAAGAATTAAGGTCGGTACGCTTGACGATTATTTTTATGGCTGCAATGCGGCGAACGGGCAGCGTCTGCTTAACCATGTAAGGGACGCTGAGCAGGTAATTGGAAACGACATCGTATGTGCCGCCGGAAAAATCGTCAGCACATACGATGCGGCACATACATACGGCACCTACGAGCTAAAGTCATTTTTGCAGTTTCTCACATTATGTTTGCTACAAATCCGTGTTGTCTCTGATGGCGACAACGGACTTCTATCGACACTGTGCGGAAATAAACAAGATATATCGCTGCATAGCACAAGTACGACATGCGCACACAACTTTAACTAGTACGTCCCCTACAATATGGAATAGAGGCAGCAATGTAGACAGCTTGGTCATTTTTCAACAGTACTCAAGAGACGGAAGTTGAAAGTATTATTAATCATTCCTGCTTCAGCAATGCCGGCGCGACCAAGACGCGGGTGTGTATCGTCCAGTAACCCGATCGATCGGTGCGGTGGTGAAGCGGGAATGAACTCCGGCCATGTTCAATGCATCATGCACATATTCAATTTCTCGGCACGCGTGAACTTCGGCCACTGCTAGTGCATACAACAGACGTGGTTTCCATTCTTAGACAGCGCACACACAAACGAAACACGAGAAAGAAGACAGGACAAGCGCTCGTTTAACTTAAAGTTTTTATATGAATAAAAGGATTATGTACCGAGTAATTATTAATTTCACGTGGGTTACATATAGGAACCGTCATACACTCAGGAGTGATCAATAAACGAGCTCGCTTCGTTTGCCAGATGTTTACTTCGCTCGGCGCATAATCATGTCTGTCGTCTGCTTCTTTCGTACCATTTTCTTGTGAATCGGCAGAATTTCACTGGTGGCATCAACCTTTTCATGTTTACATTGCTGTCGTGACAGTTAACAACACAATAATAATTTCCGGTCATCCGAAGAGGCGCCGTCGCAAACATGAGACGTTTCGCGCGCAGCGCGAACTGAACGCGGGCGCGACCGCGAAGGGAAGCGGCGACGGAAACCACCGTTGGAGATGAAATCGTGCCGCCAGGGGAGAAACGAGCGCTGGCGTCTAGGATGAAACTTGGCGTGCGGTCGTCTATACCGCACGAATAAGATGGCTCGGATACAGACCTTCTGAAGGAGATTCGTTACAAGTACATAGGATCGAACCCCACAGAAGACCTAAAACCATACACGGGAGGCCAAAATGAGCTCCGAACGGCGTGAGAAACAGGGCCCTCTTTAACCTCGGTGACTCTTCCGTCGAGGCCCTCACACGTTACAGGAACGCGTGCTGAGAAAAAGGCAGCATCCCGAAGCAGTAGAAAGCTGCTCAAGTTGTCATAATCCCAAAGAGGGGAAAAATTACGCATCGATAACCTCACTTCCTGCGTAGAGAGACTATTAGAGCACGTCGTCCTGACCCGACTCAGCAACCATCTATTGGGCTAGTTGGTCTAACATTATAAATTCCAAATAGAGCACGAAAAATGCCTTATCTGCATACGGTATCACACAACGGTCGCGAACAGGCATCATATTCTTGTGCTCTTTATGGCTCCTAATAAGCTTTCCGGGCTCTGCCCTCCGATTTGCGTTAAGAGCAATCGAGGTTCCGAAACCGGACTCGAACACCTCCACGTAGGGTTTGCGACAGCAGTGCTGTGTTAAGTTCTCTTGAAGTGTGTACATCGCCCAAACCGAACGGCGCATCAACGACCGACTCGAGGAGCATGCGCTAAAAGTTAAGAAAAAAGAGGACAAATATGCACATTTCGTTGTCCATACCAAGGCATATGTTTTCGAGGCACTTTCTTCTGAGACTACTATCTTAGGTAAGTCTGCAAACCAAATGGCTCGAGTGGATCTAGAAGCATTGCATATGTACAAAAATTCCACTAAATGTGTAAGCGAAGCATGTTTTCTTTTGTGCAGTGTCGAACAGGACTTGTCGAATTCTTCTATTTAAAGGAGGCAGCAGTACTGTCCACCTTCATAGTTGTGTTTTCAATTCACCTTTGCATGGGAAAAGGGGTGCGACACTCATGCGTGGCTCACTTTAAAATATCGGATGGTGAGTCGATGGGAATGAGCAGTTGGTGGTAGCGTTCTTTCACGTCTCTCGTGTCTTCTGTATGTGTGTGTAAATTATCTGCGCTTTATTTGCAATTTACGACTTAGGAAATGCATAAATGTAACGGGCCTCTTTCCTTATTCCGTGCTCGGATTCAGACCCAAGCTGTCCACCCAGGACGTAATGTTAATGATAAAATACCAAATTATATGTGGCGAGCGATGCTCCCCACTCGACACCAGGGTGATACTGCCCATAGACCTCGTCAAGGCCTTTGATAATATCAAACATTTGGCCATACTCGGAATTCTAAAAAAATGTTGTGTAGGTAAAAAGGCCTACAACCATATTAAGGACTTCCTGCCCTTAATATAGTCGCTGACCGTAGGGCTCCTTGAATCAGACACCCTGAAACAGGAAGGCAGAGGCACGCTGCAAGGCTCGGTCCTCTTGCCTTTCCTTTTCAACGTGGCCATAATAGGTCTCCTAGCAATGGTAGAAATCATAGAGGAGCTCAGCCTCAGCTTCTGTGCAGGCAACCTGTGCGCCGCCGGAGTGAATGATGGTCACGTACAGGGAACCCTGCAAAGAGCCATAAACGAAGTACATCGCGCCGCGAGGATTAAGCTGTTCTCAGCAACAATCGGAAATGCTGCTTTACCGCCCAATCTGGCGAGGATGCCAAGTAAACAAAGGCGCCTAACATCCATCCTTACGCCACGGCAACAGTCCTTATTCCGACAATCAGTATCATGAAGGTCTTCGACTTCCATACAGACAAACGGAGGCAACATACACACAATAATGACGCTGGAAAATAGCATCAATCATACGTCCCGCCTCATTGCGCGGATCGCCAATCGGCATTTCATGATTAAAGAAGGCATACTTGCCAGACTCATCCAGGCATTCGTTTTAAGCCGAATAGCCTATGCCGCTCCTTCTTTAGACTTCCAAACGTACCAGAGGAATAAAATCAACGCCCTCGTCAGAAATGCCTTCAAACAAGCAGTGGGCACGCCGGTTGCGGTCTCCATTGACAGGTTCAAGGCACTCGGTGTACACGACACCTTCGATTAGCTCATCGAATCTCAAAGAATGGCATAGCTAGAGACGGCACAGGACGGGACACCCTAAACGCCCTAGGCATTACATAGGAATCTGATACTGGAACGAAGCTCGACCTCCCCTACGAAGTACGCGACCACATTCACACCTCTCCCGTGCCGAGAAACATGCACCCAGTGCATGGCGTGAGGCACACGCAGGCCAGGACCAAGGAAATACATAAGCGTATTGAAAACTCAGACGACGTGGGTGATTATAATGGTTGCGACTCCATAATCGTAGCAGTAGTTGATCGCAAGGCTAATTCCATCGCATTTGGCACGGTTAGGACGGCCGTACCGCAGGCAGGCGAATAAGTGGCTATTGTCATGACAAGGACGACTGCTTCCAAAGATAAAATCATAGTCAGCCACTCCAAATTCACTGTTCGAAATTTCACGAGCGCGCACATATCGCCTGAAGCACTACGAATTCTGTCGACCGGCTATAAAGACCAAACAGTTAGGGATGTACAGATTATATGGGGACCGGCTCACTCTAGCTTCAGTGGTAATGAATAAGCGCACGACGAGGTACAGGGTTTGTTCATCGGATCGGCGATGACGGTGACCTTTGCAGATCTTAAGCTCAAAGTAGTTTTTTACCGCAAGTACGCCACTTGATCTGCGGCGTTTTTTTTTAATTAGTAGAACACAATATCACCAACCTTCTTCGCCACATTTACACAGCAGTTTAAAAAAATGCGCTCACACACAGCTGAACGCCCAAACTGCACGCCATATCTCGCTACCTAACCAAATCGGCAAGGCGTGCCGACGTCTAGGTGCTGTTTTCATCATCTAAGAAACAGGAAGCCTTCTGCAAACGGCTAAACGGAATAATGCATACACATCAATTTGCATTGACTGTAACGCCTGTTTCAGGCTGTGGTTACTACATAAGTAATTTGCGATTAAAACCATGCGAACACGTTTTTGAATTAGGCAAAGAATATTGTTTATAAAATTATTGAGTGGGCAAAAAGCATATGCAGGAAAAACCAGTAGGTGTCTTAATGAAATGTTGCATGGGTATTCAAACTTGTGAGAAAGATCGACAAGCACCACTTTTGCAGCACTTGCGGGCGCACACTTATTTTTGATGAAGCCTGCGATGTACTGAGTAACTTGAGTGTCCGAGTACTGGATGTTTTGTTGCCATGCCTCAATAATAAATATTCTGCGTGCATTAGCCCGTCATCGGTATTATGTGGCAAGAATATATATCTCAATGTCTAGATATTTGATATCTGCGCACTTTTAGTTGCGACTGACACATTTAGTTAAGCATAGAATACATAAAGCATAAAGTAACGCTGCTATAAGATTTACAACAATCTTCACCGACCAGGCGGAAATTCGCCAGGTTCACGATTTCCTGACATTCTTATTTTTTATCTCGTTTTGGCTATTCGCTCTTTACGAACGTTATCTGTTATCCTTGTTACTTTTCTTTTTCGTTGATCAAACAGTCTCTAATTAACTCACCTGCCTGCCATCCGCTTGATCACCGTTGACGGCCGGCCGGCCGTTCATTCCTTGTTGACGCGCTGATGTGACGATGATAATATTGGAATACTTTCTAGCCTGTCTTCTTTGGCATTCCTGTAGTTAGCGATGCTTTCTTATATCAAATTTGTAATTTGTTTTCTAATAATAATTTATTGCGGATTGCATCAATGCTGATAATTGCAACATGTGTTCACCACAATCTAGGCAGCTATCTTATTGCGGACGCGGCTACAACATTTGCGGCGTGCCAATAATATAACATCGCATGCGATGTGGTGCCAACATTGAAACATCTTAACTGTAACAGAACTCAAAAAGGTACGGCCGAATGAAAGCAAGTCAGACAATGAAATGTCCTGTTTCTCACGTGCTTGCTCGGCAACTGAAGTATTGCCGTAAAGACAAGCGTTGAATTTAGTGAAAATAGCCAGTGCCTTACGCATGCCGCGTTACAGTGACAAACACTTATAATACCAGTGATGAGTCCGAGGGAGAAGTAGAGGAACTTGATGCCTGTCGCGTAGACACTGATGAACAGCCCGAACGAGGACATGACCGAACCGAGGATGGCGATGCGCCGGCAGCCATACCGGATCGTCAGCCCGCTCGCCACGGGACCTGCGTCAGGTGGGCGTTCTTTGTGAATCGCAGAAACAAAGAAAGGCGCTAGTCGGAAGCTTGACATTCGTGAAATAGCCAGCGTCGGCAGGAAGAAGAAACACTTGGGAGAGGGATTTTAAAGACTGCGAGTAATGGGCAACGACCCAGCGACGGGGAGCTATATAGTGGCATCTCTTATGCGTGCCGTATTACAAGCAGTGGCCAGAGGGTGTCGTGCGGTATAGAGCGCGTTCCCAGGAGTGCGGATAGCAAGCTGGGAGGTGTCAGTCACGCCGAGGAGCGAAACAAAGTCCTCGCTGTCCTTATTTGTATATATCCCCTCAAGCACTTTTTTTCCTACAGGCGATGAAAATTTCACGAAAGGCAGACATGCAGATGTGCTGTTAAGCGCCCTATTATTATCACCTAATTGTGACGGCGCAAGCTAGCAGGCAGCCAGGCAAGAAGGTGAGATGGTGAAAATAAACTTCAGTGGGCAAACTTGCGGCTCTAGGCGGCGATGGTAGCAAGCGTGATCGTTGCATGTCCACACCACAGTCCGTTAATGATGCCGGGGCCACATGGTTTTCCAGAGAGCGCTGGCGATCAAGTTTGCTCTAGAAGATGCCACAAAGATCTCGGAGCATTCTCGTAAGTTGGCGATAAATGGCCCGTTTGTTTAGGAACACAGAGAGGGTTCGAGCCGCATGCGCAATCTAACATGGCCAGCGCCAGAGAAAGATATATTCCCATGGGTGGGCAGTGCAACCCGGACGAAGGACAAAAGGAAGTGCACGATTCGAGCGGAGACTAACAACTGGCTTATTTTTAAACAAGTGGTTAAATATACAGGGCATGTGATCATGTGATAAAGTGACTATGATCAGATGGGGCATGGGATAAAAATGAAATATGGTGTTCAGGTCGTCTTTTCAGCTAAAAACTCATTAAACAAGATTTGCCATCGCGTCAATAGACCGAAGGAAGCGCCCAAGGCCATGTGCCGCGTCAAACACACGGGAGAGCTTTGGCCTGCTCGGTGGGGGTGGTCTATGTTATTCCACTTTCGTGCGGCAAAAATTACTTTGTGTAGACGGGACGCAAACTTAACATCCGCCTTATGGAGCACCAAAGTGCAATCAGGAATGCAACAGGCTGCAATCTGGCCGCGCATTGTCGAAATTGCCCATGTAACCTGTGTTCGAAGAATACGGAACATTCTATAAAAATGGTAATCAAGTCAAACATCAGGTTATGGAAGCCTGCTTCATGCATGTCAACTCAGGCACATGCGTCAGCCAGATTGCTATCTCTCTGAATGATAAATAAATGGAGTGTGAAGAAGAAGACTTGGGCCGGCGTGGACGTGACATTGTCCCCGTCTCGCGTCTCAAGCCCTACCACGACCCTCTGCCTCCCGATTCTTAAGTCGCCAGGATGGCTCTTTTTGTCCGGGGGGAGATTGTGAAGAAGACGCGCCTCGCGGCACAGCCGCATCGCTAACGCGCGGCTCGTCTCGGCTCGTGCTGTTGATTGCTGGCGTCCGTTTGGACAGTGCATCGGGCTGCTTCGCCATTCCCGGTTGCTGTGCCTTTATATTAGGAGCCGTCAATAAACCTTTTCTCAGGTGTTTTTGAATGGCAAGATAGTCTGACACCTTTTCACCACTTGTACGCGTCCCTTCATCAAATGATCACATTCTCAATATATATATTACCATGTTTAATAAAATAAATCAGTTGTTAGTCTGCGCTCGTATCGCGAACTTCTTTTTGTCCATTGTCCAGATTGCGCTGCCCACCGATAGCAATATGTTCAGTCACCAACTCACCCAGCTTGCTGCGTCAATTCAGAAAGAAGATAACAAGGAAGTTGCCGAAGCGATAAACAATAGTAATGAAGCACATGGGCCAATATGTGTTGAATAAAGCGACATATCATATATCGTAGATAAAACGCTTTCTATCATATTGTTACGCATGAAGAAAACGAAGACCGATGAACGTGCTTGCGGTCCCGAGTAGAGGAAGGAAGAAGAGGACGACGCTGAGTTGATTAACCAGCTGGCCACTCTTGCGCTCACCTTCGCAACCTAAAGTAAACTGTCCCCTTCATCCGTAAGGGTTAAAAACGGTCTCCTTCGCGAGTAACAAAGTGGTGGAGGTGCTGGGTACCACTGACAACAACGGAACCATCACTGCCACAGCTTCGTCGAAGCCGTCGACTTGCCGGCCTCCCGCCATCAGCCGTGACCGTCTTCGAGATGCCAGAAGAAGGAGCCGCTCCGAGGGCAGCGCCTAGGAGTCCACTGCCATACTACCGAGTTCCACCCACCTTCGGAGGCAAAGCGGGGGAAGATGCCGACGAGTGGCTCGTCCACTACAAACCAGTGAGCAAGTCCAACGGGTGGGATGCAACCGCTCAGCTCACTAATGTGGTGTTCTTCGTGACCGATACCGCCCTCGTGTGGTACGAGAACCACGAGGACGCGCTTACGACGTGGGAACATTTTGTTGACGAGCTAAAGGCGTGTTTCGGGGACTCAGTCACCAAAAATAAGCGTGCGGAGCAGACACAGTCTCAACGGGCGCAGCTACCAGGTGAGACATGCACAACATATATCGAAGAAGTATTAAAGCTGTGCAAGGTGGTCAGTGCTCGCATGTCGGAAGAAGACAAAGTTGGACATTTGCTGAAAGGAGTGGCTGAGGATGTGTACAATTTTCTAATTGGAAAGGAGAGCCTCAGTTCTGTGTCTGGCGTCATTCGGCACTGCAGAACTTTTGAAACGCTCAAGACGCGTCGGATTGCGCCAAAGTTTGGTCGATCGGCAAACGTTAAGACGGTTGCCAGTGTGGACACGAGTCCTTGCCTCGACCTTCCTTCCACCATCCGACAGATTGTCCGCGAGGAACTTTCCCGCCGCGAGGAGTTGTTGCATTCAACTGCTGACCACCATGGCGTGTACACGCCACGTGTGGCTATGACGACGCGGCATTCGGCCCCTTGGCAACCGATGGTTACTGCAACGGCCGTAGAGTACAGCGCAAGCCCACAGTCGAGGATGACAACACGCCCTCCGACTCCGCCCTATGACCAACGCACTCAACGCACGCCTACTCGACGCCCTATGTATCGTCGTGACACACGCCACGAACCAACCCACTACACGCGGGAAAATGGTAATATCCGCTTCACCGACGAACAACCAAGGTTTCGACCTCTCCGAGTGTGTTATTCCTGCGGTGTCCCGGGCCACATATCGCGGTTTTGCAGCCACCGTATAACCACGTGGTATGGCCAGCCCTCAGAGTTTTCTCGGCCCTCAGAATGGTCACACGGTGCCCCGTGGACAGCACACGTATCATCTGGCGACGAGTGTTGGCTGCACAGCTCCCGGAATCGCTCCCCGGCGTCTGACAGGAGTTTGACACCCCCACCGCAACGTCGTGCTCCCCGTTCTCCCTCATCGCGGCATCGCACCACGTCCCCTTCGTCACCGAAAAACTAGCTAGCGCGGCCGATGGAGGTGAGGTCGCTTGAGACATGCTACTGTCAGAAATACCTCCCGTGTTGATGCTGAAAAACAAAGTGCGCGTTTTGTAGGTAATGTCCCTGTGATGGCTCTGGTGGACACAGGCGCAACAACTTCGGTTATGAGTGTCTAATTTAAACACGTGTTAGGGCGAAAGGTTTTGTTTAAATGGGACGAAGATTCAAAGTTCTGTGGAGTGAGTGGCGAGCCGTTGCGACCTATTGGGGTGTGTAGTGCTGACGTGTTTTTGGGAGGCCATGTTATTACTAGAGAGTTTGTAGTTATTCGTCGGTCAGCCCATGATGTTATTCTCGGCATGGACTTCTTGGGAGTGTGGTGCTACGGTCGACTGCCGCATAGGGAAGGTATTCGTAAGTGGTAGGATTCCATCAGGACTCCTGGAGAACCCTGTAGATCACGAATTTACTTTGTGTTTGTGGTGATACGGTCATACCTGCATCATCTACCGTTTGCGTTCCCGTTGTCTGTGGCGGCGGCGATTCCGACAGCTTCGAAGCCACCGCAGAACCGGTGCACTTTAACTGTGTGAAGAATGTGTTCGTGCCACATTGTGTGGTGTCGATCAAAGGCGGGCGCACTGGCTTATCGACAATAAACTGTTCTAAGGAGCCCGTTATACTACCAGACGGCATGAAATTAGCCTTCGCCAGAGAACACGCGTCCTTATCAGTGGCTGAACTTACAGATGTGCCGGAAGAACCTGATGGCCACAGTTCGGAAACAGCCTTTTTGTCAATGGTAAATAAATCGCTCAGCACGAGTGAACGCCGAACGATAGTGCCTGTGCTTTCGAAGCACGTTTCAGTATTTGACTTTGCGCAGAAGGACAAAATACCTGCAATCCCTGCGTCTCGAACGCGCCATACCATCAACACGGGTTCGGCTAATCCGATTAGACAAAAGCCATATGTGTTTCACCATCAGAGCGCCAGATTATCAACGAACAAGTGCACGAAATGATGAAAAATGGAGTCGTACAAGAGTCAGCGAGTCCGCGGGTAGCTCCAGTGATTCGTGTTACAAAAAAAAAGATGGATCTTGGAGATGTTGCGTCGACTATCGCCGTTTGAACGCTATAACAAAAAAGGGCGTGTATCCGCACCTACGTCTTGATGACCCAATAGACTGCCTTCATTCTGCCTCTTACTTTTCCTCAGTGGATTTACGATCTGGCTATTGGCATATTCCGATGCATCCTGACGACAACGAGAAGACTGCCTTTGTAACCCCTGGCGGGCTCTTCGAATTTAATGTGATGCCATTTGGATTGTGCAACGCTCCCGCAACTTTCGAGAGATTTATGGACACTGTTTTGCGTGGCTTGAAGTGGAACATCTGCATGTGCTACCTCGACGACGTCGTCATCTTTGGCCGCACCTTGAGCGAACACAACTCGCGTCTGGATATTGTCCTGAACTGCATCAGAAACGCTGGTCTAGTTTTAAACTCTAAGAAATGCCTTGTAAGAAATGCCCTTGTGCTTGGGCACCTCGTCGACAAGGATGGCATCCGCCCTGGTTCCCAGAAAACAGCAGCCGTTGAAGCGTTCAGTGCACCCCACTCTGTCAAGGAGCTCCGTAGTTTTCTGGGGCTTTATTCCTATTTCCGCTGATTTATTCCTAAATTCGCCGAAGAGGTGCCCAAGCACAGGGGTTTGGCGTTCACCGGTCTTCGTTTTCTTCATGCGTAACATGTAACATGTAACATGCGTTCATGTTACAGTGCAACGAAGAGTGGCGCCAGTCAGAAGTCAATTTGACGCGTTTGGGTGGAATCGGTCTCGACAGTCATGTCATCTTGCTTTATGCATCGTTGTTTCTCTTGTAAAGATTGTAGATACATCGTTATGTGTGAATTCTGCAACGTAACAAATTGGTGGAGGTGCTGGCTACGCACGAGAAACAACGTAGCTCCGCAGTCGTCGTCCCCTCCGACTCGACATTATGACGTATGAAGCAGAACCAAAAATAGAGCGGCCCACATCAACGCCTACAACAAAGGTGGTTGTGCTGGCTCAGCCGCGCAATCCAGGAACCTTCTGCGGCACCGAAAACTTCAGTATTGTCACATGGTAGCGACGGTGAAGAAAGAACACAGTAGCAGTACTGTGAAAGACAAAACTAGCTTTTATTGGGCGAAGCTGTGCCCACAAAACAGGCTACACTTAAAGCACAACGATAGCGGCGAACACAGTCGGCGATCGTCGAAAATCTGATCAGCGGGTCAAGCGCGTCGGCTTTTATACAACAGTCGTGGAATGTTCCAGACTAATCGTTGGGACCCGCGTGCCTTCCACAAAGTTCTACACCATTCGCGTCACGCGATGAAATCTGATAGCACAAGGTTCGGCGACAACAGACAGCGGATAGAAGCATCGATAACTTTCCAGAAACTTCGGATACATGCAGGCGCGTCCCGCGCTGTGCGATAACATTTGTTCGGCGGCGAAACGTGGTCGCCCGATAGAGATAAGTACACGTGTCAATACCCTTCTCTTAAATAGCATCGACCCGATGCTGCAAACAAACGAAGGTAATAAACAAAAGCACTCGTAGCAAAGAAAAGAACAAGAATGGCGAAGTTCGTCAGCGTCCGTAAAAGGGTTCAAGGCGCACCACGTGGACCACTTCAGATCGTGCGCGGCGCCGCTGTGAATGCGAAATGCCGTCTGGCACGACCTCATAGTCCAGAGCGCCAATACGTCGGATGACCTTGTAGGGTCCGAAATAGCGTCGGAGTAGTTTCTCACTGAGTCCACGTCGGCGTATCGGGGTCCAGACCCAAACACGGTCGCCAGGTTGGTACTTGACGAAGCGTCGTCGGAGGTTGTAGTGTCGGCTATCGGTCCTCTGCTGGTTTTTGATCCGCAGGCGGGCGAGCTGTCGGGCTTCTTCGGCGCGCTGGAGATAGGCAGCGACGTCAAGATTCTCCTCGTCAGAGATGTGCGGCAGCATGGCGTCGAGCGTCGTCGTCGGGTTCCTGCCGTACACTAGCTTGAATGGCGTGATCTGTGTTGTTTCTTGCACCGCCGTGTTGTAAGCAAAGGTTACGTACGGCAGGACGGCGTCCCACGTCTTGTGTTCGACGTCGACGTACATTGCTAGCATGTCGGCGAGGGTCTTGTTCAGGCGCTCCGTGAGACCATTCGTCTGCGGATGGTAGGCAGTTGTCCTCCTGTGGCTTGTCTGGCTGTACTGCAGAATAGCTTGGGTGAGCTCTGCTGTGAAAGCTGTTCCTCTGTCGGTGATGAGGACTTCTGGGGCACCATGTCGCAGCAGGATGTTCTCCACGAAAAATTTCGCCACATCGGCTGCGCTGCCTTTTGGTAGAGCTTTAGTTTCAGCAAAACGGGTGAGATAGTATGGTCCAAACGGGCCAGTGTACGGTCGGCGCTGCGGCGACAGGTAGCTGCCTGGTGATGGCGAACGCGACGGTCTTCGAGAGCTCCCTTGAGTAGCGGCGAGGTAATCGGCGATATCGCGGGGGCGTTCACCTTGCTGCGGGCGCGGAGCTTTCACGGCGAAACCTCGCAGTCCCATCTCCCGGTATGGACATCGTCGGTAAACGTGACCCGCTTCTCCGCAGTGGTAGCAGAGCGGGCGGTGCTCAGGAGCGCGCCAAATGTCCGTCTTCCTCACGCAGGTGCGCTGGGCGACGGGTAGTCGTGCTGGCGGTGGCGGCGGCGGACGACGGAACTGCGACTTGACAGGGCCCTGGCGCGGTCGTGGAGGGGGACCTTGACGGCGTGCGGCGATGGCGTAGGTCATCGCTTGCGGCTCACGCTGGGGCGGTACAGGGGCTACTCCAAGTTGCTGTTGGAGCTCCTCACGCACGGCGTCGGCAATCGAAGCCACTTGTGGCTGTGATGGTGGGAACAGCTTTTGTAGCTCCTCCCGCACGACCGCACGGATAGTCTCGCGCAGGTCGTCGGTGGCCAGTGATTGAACACCGGCGTAATTTGTCGAGTTCGTGCGGCGGTCGAATTGCCGGTTTCGCATCTCGAGTGTCTTCTTCATGCTGGTGGCCTCGCGAAGAAACTCGTCGACAGTCTGCGGTGGGCTTCGTACCATTCCGGCAAAGAGTTCCTCCTTCACACCACGCATCAGCAGGCGGACTTTCTGCTCCTCGGGCATTTCAGGGTCGGCGTGGCGGAAGAGACGGCTCATTTCTTCCGTGTAGATCGCGGTCGTCTCATTAGGTAGCTGCACCTGGGTTTCTAATAGCGCTTGGGCTCGTTCTCGGCGTACGACGCTTGCGAATGTCTGCAGGAAGCCGCTTCGGAAAAGCCCCCAGGTCGTTAAGGTGGCTTCTCGGTTCTCGAACCACGTCCTGGCCGCGTCTTCCAAAGCGACGAACACATATCGCAGTTTGTCGTCGCTGTTCCAGTTGTTAAAGGTAGCGACTCTCTCGTACGTCTCAAGCCAGCTTTCCGGGTCCTCGAAAGTTGAACCGCGGAACGTCGGAGGCTCCCTGGGCTGCTGCAGCACGACGGGTGACGCTGGGGCTGCCATTGGGAAGGACTTAGTGGCCATCCTCCTAGTCGTCTCGGGCAAACGTCCGTGCTCCGGGGGCAGTCCTTGCAGCCTGCGGCTACCTCGCGGGTTCTTGTCGACGTTGGTGTCTTCCGAGTGAGGGCTTGGGTCACGGCTTTGTAGGGGCGTCTGGTGCATGAACGCAAAGCACCTCCACCAGATGTCACGTGGTAGTGACGGTGAAGAAAGAACACAGTAGCAGTACTGTGAAAGACAAAACTAGCTTTTATTGGGCGAAGCTGTGCCCACAAAACAGGCTACACTTAAAGCACAACGATAGCGGCGAACACAGTCGGCGATCGTCGAAAATCTGATCAGCGGGTCAAGCGCGTCGGCTTTTATACAACAGTCGTCGAATGTTCCAGACTAATCGTTGGGACCCGCGTGCCTTCCACAAAGTTCTACACCATTCGCGTCACGCGATGAAATCTGATAGCACAAGGTTCGGCGACAACAGACAGCGGATAGAAGCATCGATAACTTTCCAGAAACGTCGGATACATGCAGGCGCGTCCCGCGCTGTGCGATAACATTTGTTCGGCGGCGAAACGTGGTCGCCCGATAGAAATAAGTACACGTGTCAATATGGGACTGGATCGCCACGTATGAGGGTGTAAGTTACCACTACTAATGGGACTCGACGATTGTGTTAGCTAACTTGGTATTGTTTCTACAAGGCATGGCGAAGCTGTGGTATGACAACTACGAGGTAAAGCTTACCGTCGGGGACACGTGCAAATAGAAGCTGAGATACTTGTTCGGCCGTCCCACGGGGCGGAAGACAACTGCTAGGAGAGAACTAGTGACCAGCGCCCAGACATCAACACGATCATACGTTTCTTACATCAAGCACGTGCTGACTGTGCCATAAGGCCGACGGCAATGTGCGAGTGTCAGACAAGGCATTTACAGAAGGGGATCACTGACGATGCTTTACACCTGCTGATATAAGAAGATTGTGCAACAGGACTTCATAAAAGAGTGTCAACACTATCAGCACGGCCAAGAGCCGCCACTTTGCAACGTTGTCTGCCGAACATCCTTTCACACCCTTTCGTGACGACACGCTCGGAGTGCAGCGACCATCAGCTCACCTGATAATGATAGTGGGGCGAGAACTTGAGGCCATGGCTAATGCAGCCCTTTTGTCTCGCCCCAGTGAGCCGAACGACATTCCTAGAGCACCATATGTGGAGGCAATAGCCCGCGAAAAACTCGCTAATCTCGGAGTTCACTCTGCATGTGCTGTTTCCCGCTTCACAGCTACCTCATGCTCCAAGTCCATTGGCTGTTTCGCGGTATCCTGCATGCTACAGAAATCCAGCCGAGTGGAGAACCGCCAATCTGTTTTGCCTGCCGGCGTGTCGGTCACGTTGCTCGCCATTTTAACTAACAACCGCCATGCCTCCTGTCCTCTGCGACCACCATTCTCTAGTTATTGACGCCCCGAACAGAGCGAGCGTCGTTACCAGCCTCCATTGACATTAAAACAGCCAAATAATGACGTTCGGGCTCCTTGGAACAGTGCCTCGTCGTCCTTCCGACTTGAGCAGTCCCATTCGCCGCTAGTTCGTCGACCGTGGTTTCTATCGCTATAGGCTTGTCACCCAGCGTCCTCGATGCAGCCCCGACGCCTGTCTCCGGAAAACAGTGATGCAGCTCCGGGAGATTTGATTTCATTTCATTTATTGAAGCCTTAAAGGCCCGGAGGCATTACATAAGGCGGGGGCAAACTGGGAGGAACTCTTCATCACGCTAAGGAGGGAAAGAGGAAGAAAAGATAGACGAAGAATAGAAAAGGAAACAACGCTAAGGAGGGAACCGAGCAAGCGGTACTATCATCAAAATCACTCTAAAGAAACCATAAAACACAACAAAATACATACTACATAAATCTTATTAAAAATACTATGCGTGAGAAAGAATCACTATCAATTGATTACTTAAAAGGGGTCAAGTAGCAAACGCATTTGTGACAAACCATTCTAGGTGTAGTGGATTGTTAGTTTCTCACGGAAAGTCGTGTGGTCGGCGGAAGAGACAATACAGTCGGGCAGAGTGTTCCGCAGCGCTATTGCCTTTGAAAAAAAAAAAGAATCCTTCATCGAAGACGTACGGCACTGAATGAGCGCGATTGGACAGCTGTGGTTGAGGCAGGGAGAGATTCTAGGCGGGGGTTGTAGTCGACGGTGTCTGGTTATTTGGTGATGGTACAAAGAGTGAAGCATGTAGACACGCGAGATGATGCGACGCGATTGGAGACTGGGAAGATCGAGTGTGCGTTTTAGTTCAGTTATGCTGGTTTTACTTTAGTAGTTTGACATGATAAAGCGTGCAGCACGATTCTGAATGGCTTCTAATTTGTAGGTGACATATGCTTGCGAGGAGTGCCAGATAGATGATGCGTACTCCAGTTTCGGCCGAACGTGTGTCTGATATGCAAGTTTTTTATAGCGGGTGATGCAGATTTCAGATTGCGACGCAAGAAACCAAGTGTGCTCGAGGCGTTTGCGCATATTGTTTCAATGTGAGTAACCCATGATAATGATGATGTCCAGTGAACACCTAGGTACTTATAGCAGTCTGTTCATGGTATTGTTAAAAAATGAAATTATGGGGTTTAACGCGCCAAAACCACTTTCTGATTATGAGGCACGCCGTAGCGGGGGACTCCGGAAATTTCGACCACCTGGGGTTCTTTAACGTGCACCTAAATTTAAGCACACGGGTGTTTTTTCGTGTTTCGCCCCCATCGAAATGCGGCCGCCGCGGCCGGGATTTGATCCCGCGACCTCGTGCTCACCAGCCCAACACCATAGCCACTGAGCAACCACGGCGGGTTCGTGGTATTGTAGTAGACCTTATATGTTACGCGTAATTTGTAACGCTGCGTTTACGCGAAAAGGACATACATTGGCACTTATTAAGGTTAAGAGGCATGAACCATTTTTCACACCATGAAGGGATAGTGTCTATGTCTTCTTGTAGGTCAACGGAATCACCAGGGTTATAGATGGCATTGTAGTTGACGCAGTCATCAGCAAAAAGACGAAGTCCAGTTTATGTGGTAATGGCACGTCATTGATATAGATTAAAAATAACAGCGGGGTATCATGCTGCTTTGACAACCTGACCACGAAACCCTCTAATTACTTTGCCGGCCAAACCAAACTTCATGGGCGTTTTAGGCAATGGCGTCAGTGTCCCAGCACTCATTGACACTGGTGTGCATATATTCGTGCTGAGTGCCCAATTACGCAGACGCCTGAACGAAGTTCTTGCACCCGCTGAATAACGCACCCTCCTCGTTGCCGACGGAGGAAAGCCTAGGGCGCACTGCTTGCATTGTCATCGCGAGGCGCCTAACGACTGCTTTGTTTGCCGTTTTGGAACAATTATCTTGCAACCTTATACTCGACTTAGACTTTTATCGCCATGTTCAGCCTTCCTTAATAACAAATCTAGTGTCATTCAGCTAGAACTGCCCCATGGCTGCTATACTTCACCAGTCACACAACCACAGTTAAGCTCTCCCGAATATATCCGCCTGTCGCCTCAAGCCACGACGTACGTCATTTTACTGCTGGTCCCACATGTTGCTGACGCCGTCTATGCACTTTGTTCCACCACTGACATACTGCTTGAAAGAAATTTGGCCTTTCCCCATACCGTTTTCACTGTTACAGATCATCAGGCTTCACCCCATCTCCTTTATTTTAAATACTCGACGCAACTTCTTCCTAGAGGCATGCGTTTCGGCGACATCTCGCCTGTGAACGATTGCCAGATATCGGCTCCTGACGCCGAAATTCTCTCGCGATGTACATGAACTTCCGACACACCGAGTCACACAGACAAACTTAGCAAGGTGACTGCGCCTGATCTTCTTCCGGCAGCAGCTGCTTACCTCTGCCATCTCATGGAAAGTTATCGCGAGATTAGTGAACCTGGCGGTCGCCCTTGAGCCCAGTCATCGGTGGTGATCCATCGCATTTACACCGGAGACGCCAATTCAATATACCACCGCGCGTACCGTGTTTCACATGTAGAACCGCAAGTGACGCAACGAGAAGTCAATAAAATGTTGAGTAAAGGCGCTATTGAGCCATCTTGCAGTCCCTGGGCATGCCCAGTTTATTTATTTATTTATTTATTTATTTAAGATACTTTCAGGGCCCGAAGGCATTACAGAAAGGAGTGGGTGAACATAACAAAACATTTGTGCAATATACAAAGACAGATTCAACGTGGCGTTTCATGAATGCTGGTTTTGAAGGTGTCGGCATCCAGGATGGCTGCAACGGTGGCGGGAACGTGGTTCCAATCTTTGCTTGTGCTAGGGATGAATGCATTACTGCAAAGTTTAGTACGTGAAGACGGCGCACCAACATTGAAACTATCGTCACAGCGAGATGATATGTATGACGGTGGGGCGATGAGCTGTTCTTTCAACAAAGGGTTGTGGTGGTATATTTTATGGAATAGCGAAAGGCGGAAGCATCTACGACGGAAAGAAAGTTCTGGCAAGTTAAGTGTTGTCTTCATTGAGGTAACGCTAGCATGTCGGGAGTAGTTTGATAAGATGAAACGCGCTGCACGATTTTGAATGGCTTATATGCTGTTTATGAGTGTAATGTTAGCTGGGTCCCAAATGGCGCATGCGTATTCTAGTTTGGAGCGAACTAATGTTTTGTACAGTTTCAGTGACGATGGTGCGGATGAGAAGTTTCGGTGCAAATAGCCCAACATGCGATTGGCATTGCTACATATAATGTCGACATGTATGTGCCAGGAAAGGTTGCTGGTGATGTTTAGTCCAAGGTATTTGTACGACGAGACAACTGACAGAGGGCTATTATTTAGGAAATATGTGTGCAGATTAGTAGTATTAGTACGCTGTGATGCCCGCATGCATTTACATTTGCTTTGGTTAAGATTCATAGACCACTTGTTACACCATACCAGAACGTTATTAATATCGTCTTGGAGTTTAGGAGAATCATTGAGGTCAGTAATTTTATTATATATATTGTATTATATATATTGTATATATAATTGTCTTTGTGAAGAAGACGGACGGCAGTTGGCGCTTTTGTGTGGGTTACAGACACCCCAACAAGATCACACGCGGATGTCTACTTCCTCCGCGTATTGATGACGCGTTCGACTGCTTGCAGTGACCAAGTCGTCTGGTCGGATCTTTGAGGGAAGGCAACCAGCAAAGAACCTGGTGGTCTGTGATGACCGAGAGGTGCGGCCAACAAGTATGGTCAAAACTTGCCGACAGCCCAAACCAGTGCGAGGCACTCGCGCTCAGTGATAGAAAATTTCCACTCTGAAGAGGAAAGAAGGCGACTGGCATAGGCAATGACGTGGTATCGTCCTTGTTGCTGCTGGGTGAGAACAGCGCCTATGCCATGTCCACTAGCGTCGGTACGAAGTTCACTGGGGGCTGACGGGTAAAAATGGGCCAAAATGGGTGGTGATGTAAGTAAAGTCGGGACGTGTGAAACGCAGTCGCCTGTTTAGGACCAAAAAAAATGACGCTCGCTGCTTCAAGGGTTGCGTCAATGGGCGGGGAACGTCGGCAATGTTTTTGACAAAGCGTCGAAAATATAGAAGCACAAGCCGACAAAGCTCAGTACGGGTTTAGTGGAACGTGACATAGGGAAGTCTTTGACAATGCGAATTTTATGTGGGTCACGTGGCATGCTTTTTTGCTTACAACATGGTGGTAAGCACGGTGATATCGCTTCGGCCAGAATGGCAGTTGGCAGAGTTGAGCTGAAGTTCTGCTTGCGGATGGATGGATGCTATAAGCGTCCCCTTTGGAACGGGATGGTGGGTTGCGCCACCAAGCTCTTGGTATTATACTGCCTAATGTCCTACCTAAGTTAAACAATAAAAAATAAAATATAAATAAGCAATATGAACTCCAACACCCAAAATTTCTGATCCCCTATTGCTAACTGTGCTTTTGTACGTCTCCGTTTTTGTCGTTTCCCTACTTTCCGTGCACCAATCCTCCAATCGCCTCTTACTAATGCCTATTGCGGACATGTTTACTTTTCCACTGCTCCCGCTGAACCGAAGGGCTTCAAGGAGGCCAGTGGTGCCTAAATCGACCACTGGGTAGACGTCTTCACATTCTAATAAAACATGCTCCATAGTTTCCCTAGCTTTACCGCAGCAAGCACATGCTTCTTGTTCTTCTGATATCTCCCTTTATAGGTGCGTGTTCTAAGGCATACCGATCTTGCTTCGAAAAGTAATCAGCTTCCCTTTGAGTTAACGTAAATCGTTTCTTTCCTGATTTC
The DNA here is from genome assembly GCF_038994185.2 of Dermacentor albipictus. NCBI lineage: Eukaryota > Metazoa > Arthropoda > Arachnida > Ixodida > Ixodidae > Dermacentor > Dermacentor albipictus. The sequence goes on from NC_091821.1 coordinate 516,954,427, forward strand.
GTTTTTTCCTCTTAAGTAGGTACTCATGGCAGGTTTTCTTTCCATTGCCGCCACCCATGAGATTATTTCAGCCTCTCTGACTTTCCGCTTGACCGTCTTTGTTGCTGTCTTGCTCAACCTACACGCCACATACTTGCTGGTAAGCTTCCTAGTTCTTTTCCTCAACTGTGAATCAATGTTTTTTCTGTACAGATACCTGAACACTCTCCCGGCCCATTCGCTTTCTTCCATATTCCTCAGGCGTTTTTCATACTCAATTTTACTGCGAGCTTCCCTCACTTCAAAACTATTCCAGCCTATATCACCCTGCACAGCTTCATTTGTAGTCTTCCCGTGAGCGCCCAATACGAGGCGACCCACAGACCTTTGGTTCCCATCGAGTCCTGATTCTACCCCCGATTTAAAGCGAAAAAACGCATTTACAAAAGTAAGTCCTGGAACCATTACAGTTTTTCACATACCTCGGAAGACCTCGTACCTATTGTATCTCCATAGCGCTCTGTGCTTCATTGTGGCTGCATTTCTCTACCCCTTCAATGTTATTGTTTTTTCCTGTGTTTCCATATATCTATTGCCCTCGGTTATCCATATACCAATGTATTTATATTCTGTTAGCCCAGGTATTTCCTGGCCCTGTATCTCTAGTGTCTGTTGAACGTTTTCATTGAATGCCATAACACCTGTTTTTCAAACACTAAATTTAAATCCTAAATGGTTATCTTCCTGTCCATAGATATTAGCCAGACGTTGCAAATCACTTTGCTTGTAAGCTAGCAACACAATGTCATCCGCATAAAATAAACCTGGGAGCTGCTGCTCTACTGTACCCACCTGCTTGTATGAGAGGTTAAAGCCGATATTACTTCCTTCTAGCGCCCTCTCCAACCTCACCATGAACATCCTAAAAAGCAGCTGGGATAAAGGGCACCCTGCCTCAGTCCCTTGTTGATATGAACTTTCTCCTTGCTTCTCATCCATTCTCATTCAGCGCAAACAGTGTTTTCTAGATAATTTTTTCTCAAACGCTGTAGACAATCGTCACCTAAGCCTTCCCCTTTCGGAATATCCCACAAAATGTTGCGGTCTTTGTTGTCATAGGCTCCTGTAATTTCTAAAAAGACCACATATGACGGTATGCTTTCTACTTTTGATGTTTCCATACAATGAGCAAGAACAAATAAGTTATTATCTAAACGCCTACCTATTCTGAAGCCATTCTGAAGTTCTCCCAAAATGCCATTATTCTCTGCCCAAGCTTGCAGCTATAATTTGATTGCCTGCATTGCTAGCCTGTATATTACCGATTTAATGGTCAACTGTCTGTACGAGTGAATCCTATCTTTCTCCTTCTTGCTTTATAAATTAAATTCATTCTTCTTTGTCGCCATCTGTCACTTAATAATAACGAAGTTATAACTGTGTGTTCATTCTACCACCCGCCTCATTCATTCGTTGATGTGTCTACGCAGTTGGCAGTGACAGTTGACACAGTTCAAACAGACTTCACGGCAGTTGGAGGTTATTTCCATCTGCCTCATATTGATTGGAATCATCAGCCTAACGTTCCCTCATTTTCGAGTCGGTCCAGTCAGGAACAGATTACCTTGGTTGAATTTTTTGCGTTAGGTCAAACTGTTTTGGAAACGACACGTGGGAACGATATCTTAGATTTGTTATTCAAAAATAAACCTGAATTCGTCAAGTCTACTCAAGTGCTACCTGGAATAGGCGATCATAACGCTGTGTTTGTGAAATAAATTTTGCACATTTAAGAAGCATTGCGACAGAAACAGACGAGAATGTAACTACAAAAAAGCAAATGTAAGCGAGATAAAGAAAGCGTTGAATGAGTACCGGACGGTACTTGAAACATATGCCGACTACACTTGAGTATCTGAGTTTTGGCTTATATTTAAGGAGAACATGTTTGAGCTGAGGCAGCCCTTCGTTCCTGCGTGGAAATTAACGAAAAAAAAGAAGTAAAAGTAAACCTTGGTTTACTCGGGAGTTACACAGTCTAACATGCAAAATGCAACTAGCTTACAGTAAATTAAAGGAAAGCCAGCACGTGATCATTGCTTGAAACTGCATGAAACTACCGAAAAAAATGAAAGTTGCAGTGGTAGCTGCAAAGCATACATTTGGAATTTCAATGGAGTCGAAATTAAAGGATAATCCGAAGGAATCCTGCAAACATGCAATGAGAAACGGAAAAGACACGTGACTATATCGCCACTTGTGTCTGCTAGCCGACACAAGCAGCAGCAGCAGCGCCAAGCTGCAGCACCATGTAGCAGCAGCAGCAGCACCAAGCAACAGCAGCAGCACCAAGCAGCAGCACCAAGTATCAGCAGCACCACAAAGCAGCAGCAGCAGCAGCACAGAGTAGCAGCAGCACCAAGCAGCAGCAGCAGGGAAAGCAGGCGGCTACCGTAAGCTATCACGCATTCAGTACCATTCTGCTGTTGGGCGAGAACAGCGCCAATGCCGTGGCTGCTTGCATCAGTAAGGACTTTGGTCGGTGCAGATGGATCAAAGGGGGCAAGTAAGGTGGCGGGATAGAATCCCGATGAGAGCGGCGAACCCGTGAGCTTGCTCAGGGCCCCATGAGAGCGGTTCGTTGTTCTTAAGATCTGTCGAAGGCCTAGAAATGTCGGAGAAGTTTTTGACGAAACGGCGAAAATAAGAACATGGGCAGACAAAGCAGCACACGTCAGAAGTAGAACGTGGCACAAGGAAACTGGGAATGGCGCGAAATTTTTCCGGGTCACGTTGTACACCGGATGCGTCAACGAGGTGTCCCAACACGGTAATCTGATGGCACCCAAATTGACATTTCGTGAAGTTCAGTTGGAGGCCGGCTTTTCGCAAGACGGCAAGAATTGCAGCGAGTCTGGTAAGGTGGCTGCCGAACGTGGGAGAAAAAACAATAACGTTGTCAAGATAGCAAAGACGGGTGATTCATTTGTAGCCTCGCAGAAAAGAGTCCGTCATACGTTAAAATGTCGCAGGAGCATTTTAGAGGCCATACGGCATTACTTTGAACTGGTATAAACCATCAGGTGTCACGAAGGCCGTCTTCTCGCGGTCATTTCATCAACTGATATCTGCCAGTAGCCGGATCGAAGATCAATGGACGAGAGGCATTCAGTTCCGTGCAAGCAGTCTAAGGCATTATCGATGCGTGGTAGCGGCTAGACATCTTTTTCGGTGATCTTGTATAAAGAGTGTAAATCGACACAAACACGCCAGGTACCATCTTTTTTACAAGGACGACAGGCGAAGCCAAAGAGCTGACTGATGGTTCGATGACCCCTTTGCGGAGCATTTTGTCCCCTTCTGATTGAATGACAAGACGTTCAGCATCCGATACACGATAGGGACGCCGACGAATAGGGTTCGTTTCTCCAGTGTTTATACGGTGGTGAACAACAGATGGTTTTCCTAAAGGCTTGTCGCCGAAATCAAAGATGTCAAGGTACGATTCGAGAGGGGACGTTTGTCCGCGGCCTGTGCAGAGGTGAGGTGAGGTTCAATCATCTTCGTAAAGTCATCCGTTGGCGAACGAGAGCTGTGAGCTGCAATTCGTAATAAGAAACCGCTTTCGGTATTCAGATTTCCAATGTCAAATACGGAAGTTTTGGCAACGCTGGCCAAGGCCTTGCCGGCCGGAAGAACTTGAGGGCACAGGCTCAAACTCAGAAGAGGAACAACGAAGCCGTTAATAGTAATCGTCACTAGCGTATGTGGAAGAGCAACGTTCCGGTTCAAAACCACGTCAATGATGTGGCGATGGATATATTCACCTCACCGTCAGGAATCTGTGGTTGTGCGGGCAAAGCGACGTGAGTGCGTCAGGTAACAGACGCACATCTTGAAGCGAACACAAGAGCGGTGGAGCGCTGCTCAGAGCATCGGCGACTTGAGGCAGTTCCAGCTGAACAACACCGGTTGCGCAATCGATAAGAGCGGAATGATGGGATAAAAAGCACACTCCAAGGATAACGTTATGTGGGCAGTTGTCGATCACAGCAAGGAGAAGAGATGTAGGGTGACGGGCTATACTTAAACGCGCAATACCCATTCCATAAACAACCAGCACGCTGCCGTCGGCCACACGAAGCACTCGGGCTGCTGCTGGAGTGAGGGCCTTTGTTAAACATCTACGTAGGCTAGCACTCATAAGAGATACGGGAGCTCCAGTGTCGACGAGTGCTTGGACAGGTAAGCATTCTATGTTAACGTCAATTACACTTCTGTTTATTCTATTAGTTACCGGAATCTTGGAAGAACGCTAACATAATCCTAATCCATAAGAAAGGGGATGCCAAAGACTTGAAAAATTATAGACCAATCAGCTTACCGTCCGTTGCCTCGAAACTATTTACTAAGGTAATTGCAAATACAATAAGGAACACCTTAGACTTCCGTCAACCAAAGGACCAGGCAGGATTCCGTAAAGGCTACTCAACAATAGACCATATTCACACTATCAATCAGGGGATAGAGAAATGTGTATAATATAACCAAGCCTTATAAATAGGTTTCATTGATTACGAGAAAGCGTTTGATTCATTCGAAACCTCAGAGGTAATGGAGGCCTTACGGAATCAGGGTGTAGACTAGCCGTATCCAAAAATACTGAAAGATATCTATAGCGACTCCACAGGCAACATAGTGCTCCATAAAGAAAGCATGAAAATCCCAATAAAGAAAGGCGTCAGGCAGGGAGACATGATCTCTCCAATGCTATTCACATTTTGTTTACAGAAGGTAGTCTATGCCTGGATAGGAAAGAATTGAGGATAGAAGTTATTGGAGAATACCTTAGTAACTTGCCATTCGCTCATGATATTGCCTTGCTTAATAATTCATGCGACCAATTGCAAACATGCTCATTGACCTAGAGAGGCAAATCAGAAGCATGGGTCTGAAAAATTCACCTGCAGAAAACTAAAGTAATGTTTAACAGTCTCGGAAGAGAAAAGCAGTTTACGATAGGTAGCGAGGCACTGGAAGTGGTAAGGGAATAGATCTACTTAGGACAAGTAGTGGCTGCGGATCCTGATCATGAGACTGAAATAATCAGAAGAATCAAAATGGGCTGAGGTGCGTTTGGCAGGCATTCTTAGTTCATGAACAGCAGGTTGCCATTATCCCTCAAGAGTAAAGTGTATAAGAGCTGTCTCTTACCAGTACTCACCTATGGGGCAGAAACCTCGAGGCTTACGAAAAGCGTTCTACTTAAATTGAGGATGACACAAGGAGCTATGGAAAGAAGAACGATGGGCGTAACGTTAAGGGGATAAGAAGACAGCAGACTGGGTGAGGGAACAAACGCGAGTTAATGACATCTTAGGAAATGGGCAGGGCATGTAATGAGGAGGGAAGATAAGCCCTGGTCATTAATGGTTATTGATTCAATTGAAAGAGAATGGATGCGTAGCCGGGGGCGGCAGAAAGATAGGTGGGCGGATGAGAATAAGTTTGCAGGGACAACATGGGCAGAATTAGTACATGACGGGGGGTAGTTGGAGAAGTATGGGAGAGGCCTTTGCCCTGCAGTGGGCGTAACCAAGCTGATGATGATGACAATTCTGTTTGCGGGCACGAACAGGAGACTTTCTGCAGTAGTAGACAATGCAACACCTTCTCCAAGAGCTCCATTCCTTAGTTTCCCGAAAGGGTGCCACCAAAAGGCACAGAAGACGAAAGACGACTTGGCTGCGGTGAAAGAGAAGATGGGCACCTCGTTAATGGTGAACTAGACTGGTGTCCGCGCGGCTTTGGTTAATGTCTGTGCCACGTGTTCCTCGCCCAGTTGTGGGCGCTGTTATACACGGCGGTGTGTGAAACATTGCGGGCATTTCTATTAAAACGGCTCTGGTTAAAAAAAAATTGTTGGGTTTTACGTGCCAAAACCAGTATCTGATTATCAGGCACGCGGTACTGGAGGACTCCGGAAATTTGGACAACCTGGGGTTCTTTAACGTGCACCTGAATCTAAGTACACGGTTGTTTTCACATTTTGCCCTCATTGAAATGCGGCCGCCGTGGCCGGGATACAATCCCGCAACCTCGTGCTCAGCAGCCCACCACCATAGCCACTGAGCAACCACGGCGGGTGGCTCAGGTTGGTCAGTGTGCGCGGTCTTGAGGGCCGCCAGTTGCGCCAGTATCTGACGACATGACCAATGCGGTGTAAGGTGAAACATATAGGCTGGTCGGACGCTGTTCTCCACTCAGTCGAGTTGCGATAACGCGGGCGGAAGCGTCGTAGTGACGCGAAAATAGTACAAGAGTGGTCGTTGGCTCTAGGGTTGGCGACAGCACAGACAGAATGTAGGCAATCTTTTCAAGTTCATGTCGAATGATGGCTTGTACGAGGGGAAATGAAAATCGGGTAGCATCAGGGCTACGTCAACAGAAAGCTGCGGGTGCCATGGCGTCCAGGTCTTGTCGAACAATTCGCAACACGTCGTCTGATGGCGAGGCATGTCGCTGTGCGGGCTGATCTTCACACATCAATGTTGCGGGAGTATTGGAAAGTCTGGTGACTGGTTGCAGGACGCGTCGGCTTTTGGCCTGCTGGGATTGTCGGCCCTCTTTGATGATAACATCAACCGTAGAGCAACTTTTGCACTTGAGCAGATTAAATGCGTCGTCAGCAATTCCCTTGAGCACATGCCCTACCTTCTCAGCTTCTGTCATGGCGTGATTGGCTTTACGACAAAGCGCCAGCACTTCCTACATATACGAAACATAGGACTCCATGGGGGATCGGGCACGGCAAGCCACTTCCTGTTTTTCGGCAATATTACGCCCGGCTGGTTTACCAAACAACTCTGTTAACATGTCTTTGTATTGGTCCCAGCTGGTCAGCTCCTCTTGATGGTTTTCAAACCACACCTTTGCCGTGCATCTTAGGTAGAACAACAGGTTAGCTAGCATAAGCGTAGGGTCCCATCTGTTTATTCCACTCACACGTTCGTAGATAACCACTGATTCTTCAACGTCGGCGCCACCAGTCCCGCAGAAAGTTGCGGGATCCTTGGGTTGCACAACAACAACCGAACGGGAAAGTGACCTAGCGGGCGATGGTGACGTTGGAGGCGGCAACGATTTTGATCCCATGTGCTCACCGTCATTCATGGTGAGGATGGTGATGCAATGTCCACTGCGGAGCCGCGTTTCCAACTGTGGTACCCCGCACCTCCCACCTACATGTTACGGGTATGTTGGATGTATAAGACTATTTACAATGTATATGCAAGCACAGTTGATGGGGTTAACATGGCTGACTAGTAACAACACGCAGCCGCCAGCGTCTCGCAGTCCTCTCCTTCCTCTCTCTTCTTTTGTGCTTCCGTAACAATATTGGTTAGATGAAGAGGACTGTTCTCGAAGAGCTTGTTAACGCGAGATCGTTAAGGGCTCCATGTAGCAGGAAATCCGGTGTTGTCGGCGTCCGCGGAGCTGTCCATGAGCGCGATTTTTATATATATGTAGGTGTATGTATATGCCAGGCCCTACTATATGACATTCGGTATATGCGAGATATATTGGCATGACATTCTGTCGATAAAGTTGCTGATACCTTGTCTCACATGCTCGGCAAAGTTATTCCTCGTAAATTAAAGAATGACAGCCCACAAAGAAATGTCATGAAACAACAAAACAGTGCATGTCCTTTGTGTTAAACTTTCTCAGACTGAAATACTAAAGTTCGAAACAGTAACAGAAACCTTGAAAAGATGCATTTTTGCGTGCGGCTTTTCACTACCTCCGGGATCGGTCCATGGAAAAGGCAGTATTCATACCATAAAATTTAAACAGCGCTAGAAGACAGGACCAGGAAGAGGAGGAGACAAACACGGCGCTGCTCCTCTTTCTGGTCCTGTCGTCTAGCGCTGTTTGAATTTTATTGTTACACTGGAACAGCAACTCGCCCAATCCGCTGCCCTTCTGCAGTTCAGTATTTATACCAGAAAGCTCACCTTGGTGCATAGCATTCGCCAGCAGCCTATCCTGCTTAACATTATAGTTGCATAGGCTGGGGTTGCCAGGAAATCTGAGAAGCAGCCAGCCATCTTAGAATACTATCGCGTTCTACTCCTAAAGCCGAAGCTTAAATGCCTTTCAAATTGTTTTTGCGAATTCCCTGTGCATACTTTGGAATACTTGTAGTCAGTACATATTCTAAGCCTATATCCCGCCTTATTGGGCACCTACCAAGTAGAACCAGCGGACCTGGCACGAAGCTAGCGCGTTTTCACTGGAACAAGCGGGTTCTTCCAGAATAACAAAATGCACACGGGGAATATTCAAAGAGGCAGGTTACCGAATGGTTCTAGAACACAAGCAAGATGAGACAGATGCAGTGCTTATGTTGGGGAAAGCTAGCAGCTTTTTCCCACAGCATTTAAATGTTCAGCAATAGTCCAACATTTGTAGAGAGTATAGGTTTGTTAAGGCATAAGAACAAAGTAACGCGTCTAATTGTCAATTGCTGCAATATCAGTAAATAGGTGTGTGTTAAAATAAGGACCGACTAAGGTGGTCCCGATCGACTATGCTTAGTTCTCTGCGAAATTTTTATATGAGGTAACAAAATGAATCTGTAGAATTAAAGCAACCTTATTTTTGCAAAACATAGCATGGATTTCTTGGGAAAAAATTCTTTTTTTTCGCTAAAGTAGCAAAAGGGCGTTTAACATATTATACCAATTCGAAGGTCCATCACTATAACATCTACGCACCGTACCCGCTAAAATATTTTCGTCAAACCTTCACCATAGGTAAATGTGGCGCTAGACAAGGTCAATTTATGTCACCCACAGTATGTTAGTGAAAAATTTACAAACTTGGCTTTTTGAGCAACTGCCTCTCATTGACCCCAAAATCAGGGCTTTACGGTGGCCATTATGGCTAAGGCGATGAAGCTTCAAAATATTTCTGACAATAGGGCAATAGGTGTCTCGCAATATAGAGACGAAGTATGCTACTACGCCACGTGTTTATGTCGTTATCAAATCTCAATAGTGCTAAAATTGCCAAAATAGTAAAAATTGAAACATTTAAGACATGTTCTCAAAAATAACCAGCACAATTTTTTGCGATATCTTTATAAAGTATATATCTATGGCAGCTTGTTGTAGTACTGCAAAAACGTGTTGCATCATTTTATGTGAGAAAATTGAGTCTATTAAAGACACATGTATGGTCACCCAACGATGTGCATCGTGCTAATAATAAAACTCATTTTCATATTTATTTCTGAACTAATCGTTTATGGCGTAGTGAAGAAGTTAATTTTGAATTTTCCGAAATCCTGCAACTTTAATCATACAACGCACGTTGCAGTAGCAAGCACGTGAGAGGGCGAGAGCAAGTTTTTGCAGCGCAAGCGGTTACCGGCTCATTCCAATAGCCGTTCCGGTTGGCGTTGGTCCCCGCCGGTGCATTGTGTCCGCAGTAGCTATCATGAGGAATGAGAAACAACAAAGCTCGCCGGACTCGAACCCTCAGTCCTGCTGCCAGGGAGTCACTCTGCCACGCCCGCGCTTCTTAGCATGGAGTGGGGAAATTAACGTGTCCTAGTGCGTGAGCAGGCATGCGATGTGACATGCGCGCCACGTAGCGTAGATACGTGCACATTTTAAATTGCACCTGCATAATATGACACCAGGTAGAACACCATATAGCAGGTCCACACGGACAAGGCACTCAATAATGCTTGCGGAAGAAAAAGAGGTTGAAACAGATGTATACATGAATGCTAGAAAAAAATATAAACTGTGTACCTCGTGCGTGTATATATGCAGGTATGCATACGAGTGTGAATGCATATACGGGTATATGTGTGTATATTTGCGTGCATATATATATATATATATATATATATATATATATATATATATATATATACATTTACATATATATATATATATATATACTTTTAGAAACGAAGGTGCACACATACGAAAATTGCATCTTTAATGTTTTTGACGTTTCGGCCGTGGCATGGCCACGACGAAGGCCGTGCCACGGCCGCAACGTTAAATACATTAAAGATGCAATTTTCGTAAGTGTGCACCTTCGTTTCTAACACTACCTATGCACCGGACCTACAGAACTTCTCATTGAATTATATTACATATATATACATATATAATGCTCAGCGGCGTCTAATTTTCTTCTTATCTTTTCATTTGTATGCACCACGAGAACCACACGAGCTACACCAAGTCTTCTTGATATAGTCACCAGTGGCTCTGCATGTATATGGGTATGGGTGTGCATGTGTGAGTATGTAGGTTCACGAGGCTATATATATATATATATATATATATATATATATATATATATATATATATATATATATATATATATATATATATATATATATATATATTGTAGCGAGATATAAGCTATTCTTTGTCATCTGTACATGATCATCATCATGTGGGGCTCATATGGGGTTCTTCTTCATCATCGCTTGTGGGGCTGGCTCTCGAGTGTGCTCCTTGCTGTGGGCGTGGTCGGTTCGCCTAACCTTTTGACGCGGAATAAAAGCCGTGATTACTGCTGCGTCACAAGTGGTGGAGTGTGCTCTTCGGTCCCCCGTCCTCTGACTCCCCGCTCAACCTCCTGGAGCTTCGATCGGGTCGCCGATTGTGCCAGCTGTCCGCCAACATGTCGCAGGACGAGCCCACAGGCACTTCTACTTCTACCATCTCGGCCTCGACTACCCCAGCCGCTCCATATTGGGTTGTCAGTGGGCACCAGCGTGATCCCCATCTGTTTGCTGGACTTCGCGGTGAAGACGTCGAGGATTGGCTGGACGACTATGACCGAGTGAGTTCGGCTAACCGTTGGGACGATGCGTCCAAGCTGCGTCACGTCGCCTTTTATCTGACAGGCGTAGCGAAGACTTGGTTTTTCAACCATGAGGTTGATTTCACGAACTGGGGTGCTTTCACACAGCAGCTCCGCCAAATCTTCGGCACACCGGCTGTTCGTTCTGCCCTCGCAAAAAAGACGCTCGACACTCGCAAGCAACAACCCGGTGAATCTTATACGTCGTACATCGAGGATGTGCTTGCTCTTTGTCGACGCGTGCACACGGCCATGACCGAATCAGACAGGGTTCGCCACATCCTCAAAGGCATCGGCGCCATTGCTTTCAATGCTTTAGCCATCCAGAACCCCACTACCGTCGCTGATATCGTCGCTACTTGCCAGCGCCTTGACGAACTGGAATCAGTACGGTTGCAGCCGGACACCACTGCAAACACTAGCGCCAACGACCCTACGTTACGAGCAATGATACGCGCAATAATTCGAGAAGAGCTCCAGTATCTTGGCTTAGCAGCAGGACCTATGCCTTCTCATGCCTCCGATACCAATCTGCGAGATGTCATCAAGGAGGAATTGGCATCCATGGCTGGTGCAGCGTACACGGACCCTCTAACACCTAGGGCCCCATCGACGTACGCACAAGTAGCCGCAGCTACTCCAGTCATCGTCCCACCGATGCCTCCAAAACCAACACCTGCTCACATCGCTTCCATGACTACCAGCGCACCTACCCAAACCAGCTATCCGCAGTGGCGTCCTCCTCGTCCCATCTGCTACTACTGCGGCTATCGCGGCCACATAGCGCGTTTTTGCCGCAAGCGCCAGCAAGACGAGCGTCGCGGCTATGACGTATACGAACGGGATGACTTTTCGCCCGGAGCTACTTTCCAACGTCTAGGGAGCTTCCATGACCAACGCCGTCCTTATGGTCCACCGCGCGGACGCTCTCCATCGCCTACTGTAGCATCCGAGACGGCTTACCGTCCTGCGAGACGCCGCTCGCCGTCACCCCTTCGCCGCTCGACGTCCCCACTGAGACCTGCTTCTCAATTCGCCGAGCGTCGTCCGGAAAACTAAATTATGCAGCTTTTGGAGGAAAAGCTGCATCGAACGACAGGACAGAAATTCCTCCATCGCGTCCGTACAATGTGATATTGGTTGGAGTAGAAGGTGTACAAGTAGAAGCTTTAATAGACACTGGTGCTAGTGTTTCAGTCATTCACCGTGATTTGTGTTCGCGACTTCGGAAAGTTACGACCCCCTATGAAGGACCTACGCTACTCGCTGCTCAAGGGGCCTCCATTCGACCTATCGCCATGTGCACAGCTCGTATTTCCATCGATGGACTTCTACATCACGTACAATTTGCAGTGCTAAGTTCGTGTGCCCAGCAGCTCATATTGGGATGGGATTTTCTTTCTATGGCCTCCGCCTCCATCTGCTGTGGACAACGCGTTCTCCATATGAACGACACGACCTATTCACTTCATGCAGATGACACACCCCTTCACTTCCGTGCTGCAGAAGATACCGCGTTACCTCCTCGCCATCAAAGCATCGTTACTATCACGTCTGATGTGATTGACTGCGGCGACGTGCTCGTCTTACCATCTGCACGCTGTCTTGCAAGAGGGATAGCCTTTGCATCAGGGCTCGTTAGGTTTGATGATGGCTCTGCACTTCTCTACGCTACAAACCCGACATCCGAAAAGATTCTCATCCCTAAAGGCACTACATTGGCTTGCGCCACTGCATCAGAGTCTATATCTGTTATTTCCTTTAAACCAGCTTCCTCTGAAGGTCCTTGTACCGGACGGGCCGCATCTCCTTCAGCTCTTGCAGCTGCCATCAGTTCCGACCTGACACCTTCGCAGTCACAACAATTGCTTGCTTTGCTCCAAAAACATGAAGCTTCCTTTGACGCGCATTCATCTTCGTTGGGAAAGACTTCGATTACGACGCATCGGATAGAGACAGATGGTACATCCATCGTGCGCCGTAGACCATATCGCGTATCGCTAGCCGAGAGGAAAGTCATTGACGAGAACGTCACCGACATGCTCCAACGCAACATAATACGCCCCTCTGCTAGCCCTTGGTCTTCCCCCGTTGTTTTGGTTCGCAAAAAAGACGGCTCTGTTCGATTTTGTGTCGACTACCGAGCACTTAACAAAATCACACGCAAGGACGTATACCCTATGCCGCGAATAGACGATGCCTTGGATTCCCTGCAGGGTGCCGAGTACTTCTCCAGCATCGATCTGCGTTCAGGCTACTGGCAGATACCTATGCATGAGGATGATAAGGAGAAAACAGCGTTTTCAACACCAGATGGGCTCTACGAGTTTAATGTCATGCCATTCGGCCTTTGCAATGCGCCCGCAACGTTCGAGCGCATGATTGACACCGTTCTTCGTGGCCTAAAGTGGAAGACTTGCCTGTGCTATCTCGACGATATTGTTGTTTTCTCGTCAACCTTCTCTCAGCACCTGCAACGTCTGGATGAAGTTCTCACGTGCCTTGCCAACGCTGGACTTCAGCTAAACACCAAGAAATGCAATTTTGCGAGCAAGACGATCAAAGTTCTAGGTCACATTGTGAGCAAAGATGGCATTCGTCCTGATCCTGACAAGGTTTCCGCAGTTCAGCACTTCCCTCGTCCCGAAAAGACCAAAGATTTGCGTAGTTTCTTAGGCCTCGCTTCCTATTTTCGGCGATTCATACGGTGCTTCGCCTCAATAGCGTCACCTCTGCACAAATTACTGGGTTCTAATGTTCCCTTTGTGTGGTCTCCCGAATGTGAATCTGCGTTCACCCATCTGAAGCAAGCTCTTACATCTGAACCAGTACTACGCCATTTTGATGAAGCTGCTCCTACCCTCCTGCATACGGATGCTAGTGGTCACGGAATTGGTGGCATTCTCCTACAGCGAGACGACACTTTAGGTGAGAGGGTCGTCGCATACGCAAGTCGCGTTCTGACAAACGCCGAAAAGAATTACACCATCACGGAGCAGGAATGTCTAGCTATCATTTGGTCTGTGCAGAAGTTTCGACCTTATCTTCACGGCCGCCACTTTACGGTCGTTACAGACCATCATGCATTATGCTGGCTTTCGACGCTGAAGACCTTGTCTGGACGACTTGGTCGGTGGATTCTTCGTTTGCAAGAATACGACTTTACCATTACCTACAAGTGCGGGAAAAAACACCAAGATGCAGACGCGCTTTCTCGCTGTCCGCTTCCTACGACACCATGCAACGGAGCTCCAACTACCATCCGTGACAAGCTTTCGCTCAATCCCTCCTCAGATGCTTTCTTGTTGGCCACTGTCGACGAGATGCCTCCACACGACAACAAATCCTTCCAATTTCATCAACTTGCCGACTCTTACTGTCGGCGCATCATTGACCACCTTCAAGGAGCTTCGCGCCCGCCTAACGCCCGCCTTCGTCGGCAGCTGACGCAATTTAAGATTGACAACCGCGTCCTATACCGTCACGTCTATCACCCTGACGGTCAACGCTGGGTTCCTGTTCTGCCACGCTCTCTACGTGCTCATGTCCTGCGGGCTTCTCACGACGACATGTCTGCTGGTCACCTTGGTTTCCAGAAAACCTATGACCGCATCAAAGGGCGCTTCTACTGGCCTGGATTGTCCGCCAGTGTAGCGAGGTATGTCGCTTCCTGCGCTCTATGTCAGCGTCGAAAGCTCCCTACATCAGCTCCAAGCGGACAACTGCAACCGGTTCCATGTCCGTCGCAACCATTTGAGGTCGTTGGAGTTGACCTATATGGCCCTCTTCCTGTGACTCTCACCGGTAAACGATGGATTGTGACAGCCGTTGATCACTTGACACGCTACGCCGAAACAACTTGTGTGAGTTCTGCCTCAGCCACTGAAGTTGCTGCATTCGTACTTCAATCCTTAATACTGCGTCACGGTGCTCCTCGCGTCCTCCTGAGCGACCGTGGAAAAGCATTCCTTTCGCAACTACTAGACGAAGTACTCAGAGCCTCCGGAACCACCCACAAGACTACCTCCAGTTACCATCCGCAAAGCAACGGCCTCACAGAGCGATTTCATCGCACGCTGTCAGACATGTTAGCCATGTACATTGACCCGGATCACAGAAACTGGGACGCAATTTTACCATTCGTGACCTTTGCATATAATACCGCCGTTCAACGCACGACCGGTTACTCGCCATTCTACCTTGTCTATGGTCGTTCGCCCTCTTCCTGTCTTGACGTCTCTTTCTTCGCGCCAACTGTCCATCAATGTCCTTCCTCCTGCGAAGAATATGTGTCCCGCATTCTGCGTTGTCGCCAGCTCGCCCGCATCAACACCGAAGCACGGCAACAGGACCGCAAGCAGCATTACGACGCCTCTCATCGCGTCGTGTGCTTCCGCCCTGGCGAGGAAGTGCTACTCCGGACACCAGTTCGTACTCCTGGCTTGTGTGACAAGTTTCAGCTTCGGTTCATCGGCCCCTACAAAGTCATGGAGCAGACTTCTCCAGTGAACTATCGCGTGGAACCAGTTATTGTTCCAAATGACCGCCGCTGCCGCGCCGCTGAGATTGTCCACGTTTCCCGTATGAAACCTTTCACGAGACGTTCACCGCCCCTTTGAGTTGCGGCCAGGATGGCCGCTCTCGCGCGAGGGGACATTAGTGTAGCGAGATATAAGCTATTCTTTGTCATCTGTACATGATCATCATCATGTGGGGCTCATATGGGGTTCTTCTTCATCATCGCTTGTGGGGCTGGCTCTCGAGTGTGCTCCTTGCTGTGGGCGTGGTCGGTTCGCCTAACCTTTTGACGCGGAATAAAAGCCGTGATTACTGCTGCGTCACAATATATATATATATATATATATATATAGGGATATCAGGGATATATCAGGGATATATATATATATATATATATATATATATATATATATATATATATATATATATATATATGTATGATGCATATGTATTTGCATGTATGCTGTGGCCGCATATTCTGTAGGGCGGGGGGGCTGTGGGCCTCGTCATGCTGCCGCTACTGGAGCCACTTTTGTTTGGAGCATCCTCCATCAAGTAGTTGGACATAACGTTAGTCTATTCTTGTTAAATCAAGCTGGCTAGGATACTAAGTCACTGCCGCACTTCAATGGAGGCGCTAATAAATCATCATCATCATTATTAGCATCGTACAGTGCTTCGCGACGTGAGATGCGCGCCGCGGAGCGTCTACACATGCGCGCTTTGTTTCTGCATACTATTATTATTAATATTACGCCAGGTGGCACACCGTGTAGCTGCTGCATAGGTTAGCCTTGTAGAAGAAAAAGAAGATTAAGGAGGGACATTGATGTTATGAAAAAAGAAGCAGTTTCGCCTCAATGGCGAAGCATCCATGGCGATAGCAAATTAATGGACCGGCATATGAAGTAATAACAGCAGTCTTATCAGCCGCGTAAACTTGTAAATTTAGGCGTACTAAGTAGATAAACAAGCATGGTGTCACGCGCGTTCATGCGCAAATGAACACACCTCACTCGATGACAGCCGAAACTCGCTGTCAAAACGCTGCAGTGAGGAAACTCGGCAGAAGCATCGAGTGAATTCGCCTTCACGCTGCTACTCGCATCAACGCAAACGAAGTCGTGAAAACACAGCGCAGCGCTGCAACCATCGCCGAAGGCTTTTGAGATGCAGCAGCCCGGCAGGGTGCGCGCGGCCACCCGGGCCTGCCTGGGTCTGGTGCGTGAGCGAGATGGAGCCGTCGGCTTTCACTCGCACATACAGCATATGGCGCGCGGCAACGATTTTATCGCCTCTGGACTGTATACGGAGCCTCGCGACAACGCCAACTGCAGAAATGCGCCGGGAGTGCGAATTACGATCGCAGTAAAACAAATGCCGCATACCTCTTCAATTCAAGCAGGCCAGGTCACTGTCCCGTTTGAAACGGAGCTTCGGTAAATGATCCTCATGACTCATCGTATCGTGTCATTTGACAGGCGACACGTGATATGCGTGCCGCGTAGCGCCAATGGGGAACCAGCGCTGGATAGGCGGCGCATCGAAAAGAGTGCGTTGCACGCCGCCGTGGCGACGAGACGCGGCATATTCCAGCCGCTCGACCAGACGACACACACGTGCGCGGCCGTATTATAGTTCGTATATTTCCGTTTTCGCGCCGCTTCAAGTGGACATTTTTCGTAAAGAAGCTAGCGCCATCAAGTGAAGAAATGACGAAAGAAGCTTTTTAAGCTTTATTATTTTTCGCAGTGTGTCGCAGCGAGCACGTGCGTTTCTATAACGGTTGCGCCTAGCTGCCTCGCAAATCTAGCAGTTACGGCTCCGGTCGTGCTGCGCTATGCTTTCGGAAGTATTAGTTGGCCTGAAGACATTGCATATTTCTCTGGCTAGACATAAAAAATTCTAATGTTACTTTGCCACAGCAGTCAATGGAGAAGAGAGAAAGTAAAACATCTTTATTAATAATATTTTAATGGCGAGAGCAGTGTGGGAGGAACCCTCAGTCCAGGGTCCCTAAGATAATTCCGGCGATGTTCCCAGCCCGTTGTATCACTGCTCGGAGGACCTCAGGAGGTCCGTCGCGGAGGGCATCGTCCCACAGCTCTTTGTTGCGTAGGGGGTAAAGGAGAGTTGGCAAGGGAGGAAAGAGGTTTGCAGTGCACTGAATCGTGACGTGGAAGATTGTGGGCGAGCTGCCACAGCCAGGGCAACGATCTGCATAACAGTGTGGGTAGAATTTGTAGAGAGAGACAAGATTAGGAAAAGTTGCGGCTTGTAACTGGCGTAATGCCACTGCTTCCTCCCGCGAGAAGGACGGAGGTGGTGCGGCGTGGGTGCGACGAATGCGTGTATAATGACAGAGTATGTCTTTATAACGGAGCAAGGGATCCGCCCACTCTGAACTAGTCGCCTCACCACGCCGAGTCACCCGGAGGGAAATTTCTCGGGCAACCGCATGTGCGCATTCATTACCCGGCAGCGAGGTATGACCAGGGGTCCAGAGCAAGTGGATGCGGGGAGCTGTGGTTGGTGTATTTTGCGGGATCTGTTTGAGAATTTGGTGCGCCGCTCTCGGGATGCCATGTCCTGATAGGAAAGCCCGGCATGCCTGTTGCGAGTCGGTCAATATATACACTTCCTCAGGAACACGGATGGCGTATCGAATTGCAAGAGCAACACCGAGAATTTCTCCGCAAGCGGCATTTGTTCCACGCATTGCAGCAGAGTCTCTCAGGGATTCGGTGCCATCCAAAACTACCGAGGTATAGCCCTCTTGAGTACGTGATGTGTCCGTGTATAAAGTGTGTGTTTCTGGGATGTTTGCAAGCATGCGGCCAATGTATCGTACACAGGCTTTGCGCCGCCCTTTGTCATGCTCGGGGTGCATATATTACGTGGCAATGGAGAAGAAAGCTTTATCGCATCAGCTGACTCGCGCAAGCGAAGGTTTGAGTGCTCCGCTGCTGGATCCGTATCAACGCTGGCTACATTTAGCATTAATTACATAAATTTACCAGATGCATCTCAGCTCCGGGTCCTCATCCGCATGCGCATTTTTAAAAAGACATAGGCAGCTTAGTCGCGCGTGCGCCGGCAGTACGCGCACACAACTCCTATTACAAGGCAGCTTCCCTCCCACATAATTCTTGGCAATGAATGGATAATATTTACCTTTCGTATCTTTCGCTTGGTGCGGTGGCGTTGGAAGGGGCTTGGCGGTGGTATTACGAAAATGGTTGGCACATATGCCGGATAGTGCATGCTATTGCTCATTTTGTTTCCGACGAAATGCCTACTGCAGATTCTGCCGTTTAGTACTGTCGGCCACGCTTACCGTCTTAACAATCGAATAAACCAAGCAAACACACGAAATTCTATTTAGAAACCAGCCCGACACCGCTTGACCGGGCGACAAGACGGGAACTTGCTCTGCTCGCTTACTGCGTGGATCCAACGCCACCTCCGTTCTTATTCTTATGGATTTCGAAAGTTCATTTAACATAATTCCCGTATACAATTGCAAAGTACACGCTTTTGGGACCTAAAAAATGTTTTAAAGAGTCCCTACCGATTGTCATTAGGAAAAAAGCTATAATATGGCAGCTGTCTTTTTGTACTGTAAAATCACATAAAACAGGAATAGCTGAAATAAGTAAAACAAGAAAATATAGTAGTAGGGAAAATTTCCCAGATGAGATACATTTTTCTAGCAATTTTCTTTTTTACGTCATCGAAAACATGGGAAAAGGAAAAGAAAAGAAAAAAAGTAATGACATGTGCAAGCATGCGCAATGTTACATATTGTTAATGAGTGAGTGCTTTAATTGTTTAAGAAATATATGCAATGTTCTTAGAGTGGTTAGGTCACTGTCAAGCTTATTCCAAACTTACGTGCCTCATAACTGTAGTATAAAGCGATCCTAATTAGTGTTCACCTTAAGCAATAAAAAAACGACAGGTAGATGCCTTCCCAACATTGCAAAGTAAAGGATGGAGCCAGACTCTTGTCAAGGCTAGTTTTTTATTAACTATTTGATGCATGACGGATGCGATGTTGTATGCTGTAAAATCATAAATGTTGAGTATGTTCAGGGTTTTGAAATCAATCTTCACTCTTAATATACATATTGTTGGGTGCTCTAAAGCGAAGATCTCTTTCGGGATGTGTAAACACCGGCGAGAGATTAGTTTTGTATGTGCAACCTCAGATCGCTAAGCAGTAATTAATGTTAGAGGGAACAAATGCGTAGCAAAGATTGAAAAGCTTGCGGAGAGGGAAATAGTTTTGACATTTCGACAGCACATGCAAGCCACATGAAGCCTTTTGAACAACAGAACGCACATGAAGGCGAAATTGAAATGGTTATCGATAATAACACCAAGAAATTTCGTCTCACTAGATTGTTTTATCGGATGGTTATTGTAAACGACATATGAATGAATAGTCGTTTTCCTTTTTTTAAGAATGAATTAAGATAAAAACTGTCTTCGTTGGGCTAAGGTGAAGGGCATTCTGTTTACACCAACGGTGGGCAATTTGTAATTCAGGGTTAAGCTCAATAATTAGGTTGCATTCCTCATGATCAGCTATTATAAGGTTAGTATTGACTGGTTCGAGTACATGGGTAGCACCCAAGAGCTGTGAAGGCAAGTCATTTATATAGATTAAAAAAAATAAAGCTCCAAGTATGGATCCGTCGGCAACGCCAAGTTTAATAAGGGTGCTGTTGGAGTGAAAATCACTTAGTTGAACAATTGGTTGCCGATTTTCTAAGTAATTGCGAATTAGCGTCAAAGGTATTCTATTATTTCCGTAACGAAGCAATTTATCGCTGAATATAAAATGATTGAGATGATCGAAAGCTTTCGCAAGATCTATGAGCAATCCTGCGACTAGATAACCACTGTCTTTTGATTTTCTAATTAAGTCTTAATGTTGATGCTGCAGTCTGTGTGGAAAGGCCGTTTCTAAAACCAAATTGGTGTCCAGAAAGAATGTTGTGCTTGTGCAGGTATCATTAGGCGCCTCGCGAATATTTTTTCGGGTATTTTACTGAAGAACGGTAGCACTGTAATTGAACGGTAGTTTTCTATTCTATGCTTGTCCTTTGACTTGTACAGTGGCAGCACCTAGGCAATTTTCATCCGTTCTGGAGACGCACCCATGACGAATGCGATATTGACGATATGCGCGAGAACTGGTGACACAATGTCAGTTACAAGTTTACCGACATGCGCCGAAACATTGTCAATTCCAGAGGCTGTGTTTCGCAAATGGAAAATAACTGAAGCCACCTCAAGCTCATCTGTAGGGTAAAGGTAAAAAGAAGCATTTGTTTGTGGAATGTACTTTGCATCAAAATCCTGACCAGTTGAGTAACTCTGGTACAAAAAATAGGAACTGAAAGCAATACGGATACTTTCGGGTGTAGTGCACACACCTTCATTGTATATTATTTTTTCTGGGGGATGTTGTTTTGCGTCTCGCCCAAGAAAATTGTTGAGAAGGCACCAGTTTTTTTTTTTCGAAGCCTTCCCGTTCTGTTCAATGCGGTTGCTAAAATACGCTTTCATTGCAGCATACATTGCTATATTAAGAGTATGCGTATACGTAGAATATTTTTCCTTCAAGGAAATGTTACAAGGTTGCCTTTTTAATTTGCCATACATGTAATATTTCGTTCTAATAGAACGCAAGAGCGCGCCCGTTAGCGAAGCATCTCGCGAGGTTGCATGTCCATTGCGCACACAGTAAGTGGTCGAGGTGGTGGCCATCGCCTCAGTAAACATGTCTCCAAACATGTCGTAACTATTGTTAGAGCATTTCGAAGAGCATACACGTAAGCAATCAATTACGCGTACATTATTTCCAAATACGTGAGCGGTAAATAATGTCCGGGTGAAACACTTCTTGCTTGAGTTCCGGTAATTTGACATTACAGAAAGCACACGACACTGATCGGCAATATTAACATCTAAAACTTGCGCATATTTGCAAACAGGAGTGTTAGACAACACGTGGTCTTTAAGTGTATTACTGAGTTCTGTTACACGTGTTGTTTTGTCTACAAGCAATGAGTAACCATAGGTAGTAAAACAAGACACATAGTCATAACAACAACAAGAATCAATGTCACATCAATATTAACATTACCAATTACTACCACACGAGCAGCATATCTCAAGAACGCATTAAATATACAGTCAAGGTTATCGCAAAACCCGCGATAAGATGTAGACGGCGACCTGTATATAACGCTCACAATAAGGTTATGGGACGGCTGCAAATGATTTTTATCCACCTCAATCCATACTGATTCACAATGAGGTGTTTTAAATTCAGTATCATATCGTCGCCTGTACGTAACGCTATCGTCTATGTACAGCGCAGCACCATCATGGGCGATGGCAGACTGATTGTAGGTTGCACGGAATTTCGCTTCTAGCTTAGCCAGATTTATTGTGATGTCCGACTACATTTTCCGTCAACCATGTCTCTGATATGCGAATAAAGGAGAACTTCTTGCTAAATAGGCTAATAAAATTACGCATTTAGTTCTGTTTTGTCCGTAAACTGCGCGCATTGAAGTGTGCACCTAGCAGCACGTTTTCACCAACTGTCTTTTAACTGAAATCGTGTACAGACACGTACGCTATGATGTCTGTGATTTGCTACCTAGCTGATACGACTAAGCTTGGCCTCACAAGTAACACGTACAACATAGCTGTATGTTGCTTTCCGTGCTTTGATTTGACCTTGATCAGTCCAAACAAACATCCACTTATTTTCCCTTTTCGTTTCAGTGCCGCAGCCAGCAATTTCTTTCTTTCCCGTGTGAGATGCTCATCTACGTAGATTGCATGTTTTCTGACGGAAGAAAAGGCCAGCGCACCCGTGGAAAGCCACGCTTTTTTTGTTCGCTGATAAAATTCGTTTCTGACTTTCCTTGAAGCAAAACGAACGATTACGTTTTTTTTTTGTGAACAAGAGAAACGCGATGGCAAACATCGATGTCATTGAAATAAATGGGGTAAATAATTTGCTCTCCTATCTTCTGCACTAATAATACACAGTCCTCATTTCGTAACATAGGTATATTCTTGATTTTAATGTTGGTATACCCCTTGAGTAATGCTTCAGGGACATCACACGGCTTAACAGCGTTTCATTTTGCCGCTTCAGATTCTCGTTACTCTTGAGCAAGGTTGCATTTTCCTTCACTATTTCGTAACATTTGCTGAGGAGAGATTCAATGTATCAATTAATTAGCATCATGCTTTCTTCCATGCCAATGACCTGGCTGGTATTTGCGCAAGGCATTCCCGGTGTGTAGTTATGTCATCCAGTCCGGAGGTAAGTGCATTCACGCTGACTTTTGGAGCTACCTGTCAGTGCTGTAGGACCCTGAATTTCGTTCGCGTCTGTCGTAGTGTCGTCTGTCGTAGCTGTGGCAAGAACCAAGAAGAAAAAGAAAGAATTGTAAGTGACGGTGTTTCCTGCCTGATGGCGAGTGGTGCATCAATTCCACCGAGAAAGCATCACCTCCAGAGGATTTCACAGGATCTAAAGGACAACGACCTTGTGGTGCTACAGGCCGATAAGAAGGGCGGCTTTGCTGTTATGCCGACTGGTGTTTTTCATGAGAAGGCCTTGCTTGCTATAACGAACTTCAAACGAGGGGCGTTCAAAGTCTGGAAGCAAAAACGTCAGGCTCTTCAACTTTTGGGAGAAATGATTTTAGTAAACCTGCACAAGATCGCAAAGGATGAAAAAGGGAGGTTTCTTGAGATATGCTTCACTGTGAAGACATACAAGCCTGAATGTCTGCTGCGCACCACTGTTTCAGAAAGGGAAACATGGCAACGTCTTGTTAGCCGGTACCTTCAGACACATCTGGGAAACGTGGTCAGCTACGACCCTTTTCTTGTGCATAGTTTTCTGGAAGTGCTGAACGATCTTGACAACTTGCCGCCTCGTGAATACAACGCGCTCTCCATAGACATTGAAGATCTCTTCTATTCGGTCCCTCACCAAGGTCTCATAGCGGCGGTCAGGGACAAGATCCAATCAACTGGTGAAGTCCGCTTCCATAATGCTGCAGGTGTAAGCACGGACAATTTCATTTCCTTATTAGAGTTCTACCTGAACTGAACCGCCACTTTGTTTGAAGGCAAGTAGTATGTGCAGAAGAAAGGGATATGCACCGGTTCTTCAGTAGCTACTGTCCTTTGCGATATTTTCCTATCTGTTCTAGGAGCTGAGATCAGTAATATTCTTTGTAATCCTCATGTAGTGCCCATTTACAGATATGTTGATGATTTCTTGGTCATTTTGAAGGACGTCCCTGAGCGCGAATTAATTTCTACTGTTGAGAGAACCATGACTATCTTCTCGAACCACCGTCAGGGTCTCAGGTTTACCAAGGAAGTTCCGAGCTGTGGTCAACTCCAGTTCTTGGATATCAGGCCAGTGTTTCCAAAGGAAGGCATATGTTGGATGTACAATACGCGTTCTTTGAAAGGCCTGCTACCGTTTAAGAGCGCCCATTCTAAGATTGTAAAGCGTGCAATTGCTACCAGTTCCCGGCAACGGCTTTAACGGTCTTGTATCCATTTGGTGTAAAGTAGCTTTAGCGCTCAAGTGCAACGACTACAACACGCAGGCTTCCCACCATGTCTGATTTCAGCTGTCTGCGAAACGATGCTCCAAAAACTAAAGCACCCGCCTCTTACCAGGGAGCTAGTTTCACGCAGTTCTTTTGCGGCAATTCCGTACCTTCATAAGGTATCGCACAACATTAAGAAAGTGGCGAGTAGGCATAACGTTCAGGTTGTCTTCTCGGCGCCTTGCAAGCTGTCTAAGATTTGTGCCATGAACGGAGAGAAACGCCCGGCTTGTTCAATTCAGCATCACAAGAAGTTCACTGAATGCAGGACACGTGTCTTCTAAGCTGGACAAATCCTCTAAGCAGGACAAATCCCTCTAAGCTGTGGTGGCAGCTATATCGGACAAACAGGCCGATGTTCCAATGAGTGTGCAATGGAACATTGTCGTAATCTGCGCAACAAGGAAGGGAGGTTCCTTGCAGAGCATTGCATAACTAGACTGCTCTAATTGCCACCCTCAGTTTGACAAAACTAAATTTTTGAAGTTTGGAGAAAAGACAGGTTTGAGCGGGAAATTGTGGAAGCCTATTTTATCGAAAAAGAGGGAAACGCATGTGGCAGCAGGTCGTCCATTATGCTTAATGACAAGGAGACGACTTTTTTAGAAGGTTTCATTTAGGCCTCATGTTAGAGTGATTTCATTTGATTTTACCATCTGTCTTCCTTTTATTTACCTAGTTTTTATTTTGCTGACGATTTTTTAGTGGCTTTTATGCTCTTGGACATTTTTTTTGACGCAGACGCTGTTCTTCAGACCATTATCGTTCAACACTTCTGTCCATTTCATTGTTTGTCACGTGGCTCTTTTTTCTCGCGTGGTCACGTGATTTATCAATCGTTTAGGTGAGTGACTATTAGAGATTTTAGTTTTGACGCAGACACTGTACTTAGACGCATTTTTCATGTTTTTTCCGTGTTATTCGTTGGTCATTATTCCCATAGTCGTGCGGGTTTTATCATTGACTGGGCCTTAGGCGTTTGAAGTGTGTTATGTTGTGGATAGTTTGGTAGTGAAGCGTAGACGGTACTGTTTATGTCTGGTTTTTGTCCCCGTTGGCTTGGAAAAAGACTGTACCAAATCAATTGCCTCCTCTGCTGATCCACGTGTGGTTCTTGTTTGCTCATTCAATAATATGTGCCAAATAACATTCCTGAATGGTCGATAGATTGCTGTTTTTTACTTCTAAAGTTTTGTGCGCGACTCGGCGTGAATAACCTAAATAAGGCAGGCTTGTTGCGAAAATAAACTTAGTTGCGAGTGGCGCCGGTCCTGTCGTTAGTGTTCTTAATCTCGAGTCCTGGTCTTCTGGACCTTGCATTTACTACTTCAAGCATTACTTGCTCGGCTCCCCCTGCAATCTGTGTGCGACTCATCAGAATGGAGTCAATGTTGCCCGGCGCTACAGGACGAAGCCTTCGCCTTCAAGTGGTCCCTACCTTTGGTCGCGCAAGCTCCATCACCAGAGTCATCATGTTTGTCGCGTCCACTTAAGCACTGGTTATAGCCTAGAGCTTTCAGTGGGCATGGAATGGCAGTAGCGCTATAGACGCATCAAATTTCCTTATCTTTTTTCTGCAGATGCTATCGTCGAGCAGCCGCTGTCATTACCAGAACAACCTGCAGCACGTACTTCACCTGCCATCTACTGAGCGGCCAGTATACCTGGTCGGCTGTCCCTGCAGTCTGTCTACGACTCATCAGAATTGAGTCAATGTTGCCGGCGTTACAGGACGAAGCCTTCTGCTTCAAGTGGTCCCCACCTTTGGCCGCGCAAGCTCCATCGTCAAAGTCATCAGGTTTATCGCGCCCACTTAAGCACTGGTTATCACCAAGCGCTTTCAGTGGGCATGAAAAGGCAGCAGCGATGCAGGCGCATCAAATTTTTTTCTGTTTTTTATATTGGTGCAGATGATATGCTCGAGCGACCTGTCTCATGAACCGAGTGACCAGCAGCACGTTTTTCGCCCGCCATCGACGCAGGGCCCGTAGCACCTACTCGGCTGCCCCTGCAATCTGTGTGCGTCTCATCAGAATTGGGTCAATGTTGACCGGCGCTAAAGGACGAAGCCCTGGCCTTTATGTCGTCCCCATCTTTGGTCACGCAAGCTCCATCGTCAGAGTCATCAGATTTATAACGCCCATTAGTGCAGTGGTTATCACCAATTGCTTTCAGTGGGCATGGAAAGGCAGCAGCGATGCAGACGCATCAAATTTTCTTGTTTCTTGGCGCAGATGTTATCCTTGAGCTGCCTGTCTCATGAAACGAGTGACCTGCAGCACGTTTTTCTCCTGCCATCGACTGAGCGGCCCGTAGCACGTGTTCTGCGGCCCCTGGAATCCATGTGCGACTCATCAGAATATATTCATTGTTGCCCACGCTACAGGTCGAAAACGTTCCCTTCAAGTGGTCCCCACCTTTGACAGCGCAAGCTCCATCGTCAGAATCATCAGGTTTATCGGGCCCACATCAGCACTGCTTATCACGAGGCGCTTTTACTGGGCATGGCAATGCAGCAGCGATGCAAACGCGTAAAATTTTCGTCCTTCTTGGTGAAGATGCTATCGTTGAGTGGCCTCTGTCATGAACTGAGCCACCTGCAGCACGTTTTTTGGCTGCAATTGACTGTGCTCCCAGTAGCGCCCGCTCGGCAGCCCATGCAATCTTTGTGCGACTCATCAGAATTGAGTCAGTGTTGCCGGCGCTAAAGGACGAAGACTTCGCGTTCAAGTCGTCCTCACCGTTGGCCGCGCAAGCTCCATTGTCAGAGTCATCAGGTTTATCGCGCCCACTTAAGCACTGGTTATCACCAAGCGCTTCCAATGGGTATGAAAAGGCAGCAGGGATGCGGACGCATCAAATGTTCGTCTGTATTTTTGGTGCAGATGCTATACTCAAGCGGCCTCTGTCCTGAACAGAGCGATCTGCAGCATGTTTTTTGCCTGCCATCGACTCAGGGCCGTAGCACCTGCTCGGCTGCCCCTGCAATCTATGTGCGTCTCATCATCATTGAGTCAATGTTGGCGGCGCTAAATAATGAAGCCTTCGCCTTCTAGTCATCGCCCGTTTTGGCAGCGCAAGCTCCATCATCCGAGTCATCAGGTTTATCGCGCCAAATCATGCACTGGTTATCACCAAGTGCTTTCAGTGGGCATGGAAAGGCAGCAGCGATGCAGACGGATCAATTTCGTTTGTTGTTTTTTTGGTGCACATGCTATTCTTGAGCAGCCTGTCTCATGAAACGAGCGATCTGCATCACGTTTTTCGCCTGCCATCAAACGAGCGGCCAGCATCACCTGCTCTGCAGCCCCTGCAATCTGTGTGCGACTGATCAGAATTTAGTGAATGTTGCCGACGCCTACAGGATGAAGTGTTTTCCTTCAAGTCTTCCCAACTTTTGGCCACGAAAGCTCCATCGTCACAGTCATCAGGATTATCACGCCCACATAAGCACTGGTTATCACCAAGCGCTTTCAGTGGGCATGGAAAGGCAGCAGCGATGCAGACGTATCAAATTTTCTTGCTTCTTGGTGCAGATGCTATCCTCGAGCGACCTGTCTCAGGAACCGAGCGGTCTGAAACTATGTTTTGCGCCTGCCATCGACTGAGTGGCCCGTAGCACCAGCTCGGCTGCCCTTGCAATCTGTGGGGACTCATCAGAATATAGCCAATGTTGCCCGCGCTACAGGATGAAGACTTCGCTTTCATTTGGTCCTCACATTTGGCCGCGCAAGCTCCTTTGTCAGGGTCGTCAGGTTTATTGCACCCACTTTTGCACTGGTTATCACTAAGTGATCTCAGTGGGCATGGTAAGGCAGCAGCGATGCAGACGCATCAAATTTTCTTGTTTGTTGGTGCTGATCCTATCTTCGAGCGGCCTGTCTCGTGAACCGAGCGAGCTGCAGCACGTTTTTCGCCTGCCATCGACTCAGCGGCCCGTAGCACCTGCTCGGCAGCCCCTACAATCTCTGTGGGACTCAACAGTATTGAGTGAACGTTGCTGGCGCTACAGGACAAAGCCTTCGCCTTCATTTCGTCCCTACCTTTGACCGCACAAGCTCCATTGTCAGATTCATTATGTTTATCAGACCCACTTAACCACTGGTTATCGCCGAGCACTTTCAGTGTGCATGGAACGCCTGTAGCCATGCAGAGCCATCATATTTTGTTCTTTTTCTTTGTGCAGATGCTATCCTCGAGCGGCCTTTATCATGAACCGAGCCACCTGTAGCACGTGTTTTGCTTAGCATCGACTGAACGGCCAGTATCACCTGCTCGTCTTCCCTTGCAATGCGAGTGCGACTCATCAGAATTGAGTGAATTGTCCAGCGTTGCAGGGCGAAGCCTTTGCCTTCAAGTGGTCCCCACGTTTGGCCGCGCAAGCTTCATCATCAAGCTCATCAGGCGTATCGCGCCCAATTCATCATCATCATCATCATCATCATCATCATCATCATCATCATCATCAGCTTGGTTTCGCCCACTGCAGGGCAAAGGCCTCTGCCATACTTGTTCAATTACCCCAGTCATGTGCCAATTGTGGCCATGTTGTCACTGCAAAGTTCCCAATATCATCCGCTCACTTAACTTTCTGCCGCCTCCTGCTACGCTTCGCTTCCCTTGGAAACCAATCTCTAACCCTTAATGACGATCGGTTATCTTCCCTCCTCATTACCTGTCCTGCCCATGCCCATTTCTTTTTCTTGATTTTAACTAAGATGTCCAACTCCCTCACCCATTATGAGCTGTTCCCTCACCCAATATGCTTGTTTCTTATCCCTTAACGTTACACACATCATTCGTTGCGTCGTCCTCAATTAAGTAGAGTACTTTTCGTAAGCCTGCAGCTTTCTCCCCTTACGTGATTACTGGTAAGACGCAGCTGTTATACACGTTTCTCTTGAGGCACAAGCTGCTATTCATGACCTGAGAAAGCCTGTCAAACGCACCGCAGGCAATTCCTATTCATCTGATTATTTCAGTCCGATGATCCGGATCAGCGGTCACTACCTGCCCTAAGTAGATGTATTCCACTCCCACTTCCAGTGCCTTGCTACCTATCGTAAACTGCTGTTCTCTTCCGAGACTGATAAACACTACTTCACTTTTCTGCAGATTAATTTTTAGAACCACCCTTCTGCTTTGCTTCTCCAGGTCAGTGTGCATGTTTGCAATTAGTCCCATGAATTACTAAGTACGGCAATAACATCAGCGAATCGCAAGTTACTAAGGTATTCTCCATAAACTATTATCCCCATTTCTTCCCAAACCAGGTTTCTGAATACCTCCTCTAAACACGCTTTAATAGCATTGGAAAGACCATATCTCCCTGCCTGAGGCCTTTTCTTACTGGGATTTTGTTGCTTTCTTTATGGAGGACTGCGCTGCCTTTGCAGCCGCTATAGATATCTTTCAGCATTTTTACCTATGGCTCGTCCACACCCTGATTCCGTAACGACTCCATGACTGCTCAAGTTTCGACTGAATCAAACGCTTTCTCTTAATCAATGAAAGCTATATATAACGGTTGGTTATATTCCGCACATTTCTCTATCACCTGACTGATAGTGTTATTATGGTCTATTGTTGCGTAGCCTTTACGAAATCCTGCATGGTCCTTTGGTTGACAGAACGCTAAGGTGTGCCTGATTCTATTTGAGATTATCTTAGTAAATACTTTGTCGGCAACGGACAGTAAGCTGACTGGTCTATTATTTTTCAAGTACTTGGCGTCCCATTCCTATGGATTAGGATTATGTTGGAGTTCTTCCATGAGGCATTGCATATAAAAGTCGCCAGATTTTTTAAAATAATTTGGTGGCGATTCTTCGGCAAATCTGCTGTTATCTGATCCTTCCCAGCTGCTTTCCCCCTTTGCATAGCTCCCAAGGCTTTCTTTAATTATTCCGGCATTATTTGTGGTATGAAAAATTTTTCTAGACTATTCTGCCTTCCATTATCGTCGTGGGTGCCACTGGTATTGCATATATTTTTATAGAACTCCTCAGCCACTTGAACTATATCATCCATATTGGTAATATTGCTGGCTTTGTCTCTTAACGCATCACATTTGATTTTTGCCTATTCCTAGTTTCTTCTTCACTGCTTTTAGGCTTCCTCCGTTCCTGAGGGCGTGTTCAATTCTATCCATAGTATACTTCCTTATGTCAGCTGTCTGACGCTTGGTGATGAACTTGGAAAGTTCTTGCAGTTCTATTCTAGCTGTAGGGTTAGAGGCATTTGTGCATTGGCGTTTCTTAATCAGATCTTTCGTGTCCAGCGATAGCTTACTGGTATTTTGTCTAACGAACTTACCACTGCATTCTATTGCACACTCCTTAATGATGACCATAGGATTGTGGTTCATTGCTTAAACACTAAGGTCCTCTTCCTAAGTTAAGGCAGAATATCTGTTTCGTAGCTTGATCCGAAATTCTTTTATTTTCCCTCTTAACCCATTAAAGACCAGCGTGACCATATGGTCACGGCATTCTGCACAGTGGATTTCAATAAATTACGATTAACGAAACGGCACCAAAATCGCCTTTGACGTGCCCTTTGACAGATTAGAGTTCCCTCTATGGATACCAAGTGGCAGCAGCTGTCAGTCGTTTTGTGGGAGCCCCTCGCAAAGGAGGGAATAAGTGTTGCTCTGGGAGTAGCGTTGCCATGCATTGCTCGAAGGAGTAAGCGTGTTTTTTTTTCACTACTTCTTTAAGCAATAGTCAGATATCCTTACCTCCGTATTGTTCTTAGAATATGTGACCTTCAATGAGCATTTGTGAAGGATTAATGTTTGATTTATCCATGAACGAGCGTGTTATCTTGCGCGTTGCCATATGGTCACGCTGGGCCTTTAGGCTACCTAACTTTTTATTTATTTTTAACTGCATTATCATCTCTTGCACGGCTGCTGGCGCGTTCTCGCAGTGGTTGTTTCTTATTTTATTGTCTGAATAGGTTGATGTTGGAAGAAATGGCGAAGCAATCGTAGAGGAACATGACGACGTGTCAGTGATTTATATCGAGCCGCCAGAGGCTAGCACCTATTAGGGTGAAAACTCGGCCGATGAAGACTCAGGTGGGCTCATTGACATTCTAAGCGGGTGGTAGCTATTAGCCGGCGCTGAAACTATTTTCCCTGACGGACGCCGCATTGGTGGATGCGACTCGGACGATGACGACCCCGGCGAGCGAGGTGACAGAATATCAGAGGTTTCTTCTTCTGTAGTTGATGCGCTCATTCCGGCAAAATTATCCGCTGCTTCTAAGTGAACGAAGGGTGATCTCCAGACAAGTCGTGGCATATTTCCCGACCCAAACTTTGCTGCTTACAGGGACTTTTCACCTGTTGAGTTGTACGATCTTTTTGACAACGCCGTACTCGATAGGGCAAGTACTCGTATGTTGAGAAGAAGCGAATAAAGGTGGCCCATCCAAACACTGTTGCTAAGTACGAGATTTATAGGAGGTACGGACCAGGTGGATGCAAATGCAGGCGCCTATAGGATTGCAATCCGTGGCAAAAGTGGTGGTGGCCGATTTTCACTTCACTTTGGGCTGTATCTATCAGCAACGCTTGGGCGCTAATTCGTAGCACAGGGTTCAACG
The DNA here is from genome assembly GCF_038994185.2 of Dermacentor albipictus. Classification (NCBI taxonomy): domain Eukaryota; kingdom Metazoa; phylum Arthropoda; class Arachnida; order Ixodida; family Ixodidae; genus Dermacentor; species Dermacentor albipictus. Next base: position 516,986,103 of record NC_091821.1, read on the forward strand.
TCACGCAGGTGGAATTCCGCAAGCAAATTGCACAAAGCTACCTGATGCGATGGGACAATACGCCTGGAGGACCTGGTCAACGCAGAATACCAAAGACTGGTGATGTCCTGAATGGTACGCGGTGTGACCAAGTGGCCCACTTTGTTGCACCAATACCTAATGGCAAAAGGTGGAGGTGTGCATGAGATAATTGCAACAGCGCGGTGCATACACAGTGCACAAAGTATGACGTCAGCATGTATATTCCAAGATTTAAACCATATCACACTAAATAAGTGCTCGACTATTCGCTATATATGTTTTTTGTGATGTTTCATGGCTTGAAATAAATGTTTTTAAATTCGCATATTTTGCTGTAGCGTAAGGGCCCAGTGTGACCATATGGTCATGGGCTATATTTCAAAAACTAATTAGGCAAGAGTAATAATTTCTTGCATGTGAATTATTAGTATAAATGTAAGTTAAGATATGACATTTATTTCAAGATAGCAAGAAAATAAAGAAACCGGTCCCTAATGGGTTAACGCTAACTCATTGATGGGCTTCTTATGTACTAGTTTCTTCCATTCTCTCCTCAAGTCTAGGCTAATTCAAGTTCTTACAATCGCATGGTCACTGCAGCGCACCTTTCCGAGCACGTCCACATCTTATGTGATGCCAGCGTTAGCGCAGAGTATAAAGCCTGTTTTATTTCTAGTCTCGCCATTCGATCTCCTCCACGTCCACTTTCGGCTATTCCGCTTGTGGCAGATGGTATTCATTATCCGCATAATATTCTGTTTTGCAAACTCTACTAATAACTTTCCCCTGCTATTCCTAGTACCTGTGCTATATACCCCCACTGACTCGTCTCCAGCCTGCTTCTTGCCTTCCCTGTCGTGGAAGTCACCCATCAGTATACTGTATTTTGTTTTGACTAGATCCATCGATGATTCCGCGCCCCATTAAGCACTGGTTATCGCAGAGAGCTTTCAGGAGGACATGAACGGCAGGGGCAGTGCAAACGCATCAAGTTTTCTTCTGTTCTTGGTGCGGATGCTATCGCCGAGCGGGCTCTGCCATGAACCGAGCCACCTGCAGCACGTTTTTCGCCTGCCATTAACAGAGCTGCCAAGATCACCTGGTCGGCTGCCTCTAGAATCCGTGTGCGACTCGTCAGAATTGGGCCAATGTTGCCTGGCGCTACAGGACGAAGCCTTCTCCTTGAAGTGGTCCCCACCTTTGGCTCTGCCAGCTCCATCGTCAGAGCCATCAGGTTTATCGTGCGCATTTGAGCACTGGTCATCACCGAGTGCCTTCAGTGGGCATGGAAAGGCAGCAGCGATGCAGACGCATCCAAATTTCTTCAGATTCTTCGTTCAGATGCGATCATCGAGTGGCCTCTGTCATGAACTGAGCGACTTGCTGCACGTCTTTTGCCTGCCATTGACTGAGCGGCCAGTATCACGCGCTAGCCCAGGTAGCACATAAGAGATGCCTAACGTTTTCACGTCATTTAGTTGAGACGAATAAAACGGTTTAATGTCACGAGTAAGACGACTTCGTTGATAAAACGTCGTATATGCCTGCTAATGTCCGGCTTAATTACTTTTTTCAGACTATCTGTAAGAGCTCTTCTAAACGTATTCGAAAAGATGGTCTTTAAATGGGACTGGGAAAGGCACAAATAATCCCTTTGCCAGGGCGCTTCATATATGATTTCTAAATGCTTTTAAGGCATTATCTGAAAGCTGGTCTAGCAGTAGTCTAGTAAGGTTTACGATAATCTGGAGCTCGTTTTCACGGTTTTCAAATGGGTTGGATAGTCTGTGTCTAGTGCTACTGAGCTCCTGACGGAGAGCCAAGCACTGTTGCCTATAGATCCGGACAACATTCATTTGGGCTAGACGGTGCATACTTGAATTAGGAAGGAACAGCGCCAATTAAGACGATCATGAGAGGGAGAATGGCGCTTGTCCTTTTTCGTTCTCCCTATCGCGATCGTTTTAGTTGGCGCTGTTCCTTCCCAATTCATGTTTGCCTATAGAGGCCGACGCATTAGCGACCAAGTCTCCTGAAAAGGCGCATGTCCACGAAAAGGAATTCGCAATGCCATCTTTGGTATGCAGCAAGAATGTTTATAACCATAATGGGAATGACATCCCGCTAAGGAATGGGTGCATCTTGACTATCGGCCAGGGCAGGGCTTCTGTTTCAAGAGTGCATGAAATGAGCATATCACAAAGCAACACTTTATTGCGAAAATAATACTTATGCAAGGTTTGAGCAAAATATCGCAAAGTAAATCGAATTAAAAGCACATCAAGAATGAATAAAACTACTAGAAACAATTCTTAATGAACAAGACATTGATCAATACTGGGTAGAACATGCATAAATGAAATTCGTAAGTATGCCTAATATGATTAACAGCAACAACGCGAAGTGTGCTAAAGTTTTTTTTTTATTTTGCACAGTAAAGAGCACGTGCTATCAGATGAACAGACTAGAGTTACTTAGAAAGTGATATCACTGCGACTGCAAGAAGCAGAATGAAAATGAGAGATTTATTAGCATGGTATCTGCCTACAAGTTATGCTACCATTACCATGTTACCAGCCACCTAGAAGCCTCAAAAGAATAAAAAAGGAATAACGACACATACCATCAAAAATGAATCCTGTCATAAAAACCAAACGGCGAGAACATGTCAAGCTTGAAAGTATTGTCTTTATGGTACATCAAATATTGTAATGGTGAAAGGAAAAAATAACCATTAAACTAAAAAGACACTCTAGTGATTGATCTAAAGAATACTCAAACAAGAAAATCTGTGTAACAAGTGAGCACCACTGTAATGCAGAGTAGGATCAGTAGCGCTATACATAGTGATATAATCATAGTACCCTAGTACACGAGAAATGAATGTGCAAGCTTCATTATTAGGGAATTGTACAGACCTGGAAATTTCCCGGCCATGGCGGCCACATTTCGATGGGGGCTCAACGCGAAAACACCCAGGTACTTAGATCTAGGTGCACGTTGAAGAATCCCAGTGGTCCAAATTTCTGACGTCCCCCACTACGGCATGCCTCGTAATCAGATAGTGGTTTTGGCACGTAAAACCATATAATTGAATGCTTTGAACCTGGAAATTGACTAGAATGCACAGGAAGCTGCGCTTTATTAACCAATGGAGCAATGGTCATAATAAGTTCGAATCCGTTTATATAAACAGCATTGTACAAAAGCTCCATATTTACCAATTTCACAAAAACAGGCATATGGTTGCAATGAATCACTTGCAAACCCATGAATACATTAGTACACCTTGCACACATCTCCAGCCTCCTAAAGTAGATAAAAGGAATTGGCTTGACATCCCGGCCCTGCGAAAGTGGATGTCCAGCGAAGCTCTTTATACGAGGGTGTGCAATGCTTTACTGCTTTAGATTGATGGTAATTTTGACAGCACGCCACCACCCGTAGCGGGGCTGCAAGAACACTAAAATCAGATGCTTGGCTGGTTATTCCACAAACGCAAGGCCAGGAACATCACTTCGCCGGTCGCTAACTACCATTCCCGTGGCTGCTTGCGCAGCAGTAATCCGGGAAATGTATGCGGGGAGCGGTACATGCTTCGCATTATAACCAGGCGCACCTTACCAATTATGTCGCTGGGATACTTGTTTTGCGATTGTTCTAAATTGAAAGATATCCTGTTCTACATGTTGCATCCGTGCTTCCAAAGAATGTATGCACTGTGCGCTTCTCTTTGCAGAAGCCTCTGCCTTACAGGGGTACGAGCCATCGCTTCTGGCCCTGCAGTGCCGCCGCGATCGGCCCATATTTTCGGCAACGGACACGAACACAAAAAAATGCCGACCAACTTGGGGCCACTAGCTTCGCTGTAAAAATCACTCTGAATGACAAAAAGCATTTCACAGAAATAGCCTAAGCCAGTGCTTTACAAGTTCGTCCACACTTTCGCATCCAAAAATATTTGGCACACATTCCAGGCAGAGTTCCATTGATTAGCAGCTTGGGAGCACACCACTTTGTACTCTATAGTTCCGTTGGCAATGGCACGGCCGTACATGCTGGTACATTAAATGTGTTCAATGTAGACACACTTGCTGCCCTGGACAGGTATGCCCAGATATTCGCACTGGTGCTCCATTTCATCGAAGTGGACACGACATTTTGCACTACGCTGGCAACTGACATGTTTCGAATGCAGATGCAGTGGATTTACCAGGACGTCTTGCGCACATACCATCTCTGACAAATGTATGCACTCACTCTTCACTTGGTAGAACTGAACTTGTGTTCAGTGTTCCCACTCGGTGTGTTTGCCAGATAAATGGACAGGCCTCATACAAATTTCTGCAGCTTCGAATGAAACATATAGCAGCACACTTCAGCTACAATGTCAAAGATATGCTAAATATTATGACCTATGAAAGTGGCATCAGCACAAAATACGCAACTATTACACTGTATTCAGATCATAAAAATGAACATAACCAATGCCAACTATAAAAATGTGTTGCTGAAGTTGTTTTGAGCACGCTGTTCAATGAAATGGGAACATATTATGTAGATTCCGCCTTAGGTATACTAAGCATTTTAACTATGTACTGACAATGTATATTGCGTTCACTCGCTCTTTCTGTGCTAGCAATCTGATTGCTTGCCTTTCTTAAACGATTTGTAGGACGTCCTTAAAAGCAGATGAGGGAAGGTGCCTCTATGTATATCCGCGTATTCTTCCGCCCTTTTACCAGGGGCCACTGTGTTGCTGACAGTGGTCTGAAGGAGAACGATCAGTTGGCACATTGCAATGAAGCAAGAATTAAAGCCACTATGTACTTGATATATTATCACGCTTTATGTCACCTGTCATCTGCTTACTACCATTAAAGGCACCACGCTAAGTTACTATATTCTCCATTTAATCTGATATTGCTGCATTTATTGGCACACTGTTGCCTTCTAATCACACCTTTAACTAAGACCTGCAGGTAGGGACAAGTACAATTAATCATGCACAAATCCATTCCGCAATACAAGGCTAAAATTGCTGAGCAAATAACCCATATTGCCGCAGACAGCTCTCCACACGCCAGTTGCGCGCACTCTCGTGAAGTACCCTTCCAAGCGCCTCATCGCTAAAGCCCCTAGGCATTGTTCATCGCGTCGCCCTTTAAAGACAGCGCCTGTCCGTCATGCACGCGCACACGGCAGCGCCCGGGTACCCCGTCCAATGAGAAATCACGGCGCCGGTCCTGGTCTTCGGGGCACGTGAAAGTGTGTTCGGTGTGGAGACGCGGTTCACTGTTGATAGGCTGCTGTTACCTCGGGTTGCAAATTGCGTAAAAGTGATTTAGGCTTTAGTTTCCGTGCACAAGTTCGCCCACAATATATCAGTTGGTTTAGTGCGCTTCACTGAAGAGTGCTAGGTTTCTGGTGGAGGTGCGGGGTATAATTTTGAGTGCCGAGGTCGTAAGCGAGCGGAGCACCGACCTTCAGCGATTGGAATCCAGACAACTGACTCCAGTGCACCAGCGCACAAGCCGCTGCCTCCGAGGAGACACGCCCGAGTTCGGACTGCCTCTTGCTGCAGCAGTGCAGGTAATATTTACCAACGACGGTGCAACCATGACCAGCCCGGTGGCATCGCCTCAGCTCATCATGTACCAACCGCGCACGCCCGAGTCCTTCCACGGCGATACGTTCGAACGTGTGGAAGACTAGTGAAAACACTTCGAGCGAGTCGCAGATTTCAACGGCTAGGACAAGGCAAAGATGCTTTGCAGCGTGTACTTCGCGTCACAAGAGTCAGCGAGGACATGGTACGTGAATCATGAAGCGGTGCTCTCTTCGTGGGAAACATTTCGGAGACAGTTGCTTGCCACGTATGCCAGCACCGATCGGCGAGAGAAGGCACAGCACGCTCTCCAAGCCAGAAACCAGTGCACTAACGAGATTGCTCGTAAGTGGCATGTGGAGAGATCTCTGCGGCATTCCAGGGTAATATTACATAAACTCTAAGCACCAATTGCTATGTATTTTTACCCATTAACTTACCTAGTGAACCGACATCCTTAAATGCCTAGGATGTTCCTCCGTTTGACGTACGCTTTGAAAATTTGTTGCAGAAGAACGAAGAACAGCGGATGCCCTGTTGTGCGTAGTGCACAAACAGCGCACAAATTGAAAAAAAAAAACGTTCGAACGCCTCCGAAACTCCTTCCGTGCACATGACACACGCGCGAACTCGGTAGACGGGCGACTAAGTGCCGCGAAGGCCGCGCACCATAGTGAGCGGCACCAGCCACACAGAAAAAAAAAATAATGACGACCTGGAATAACAGGATATTTTACGCCAAAGGGATTCATGACTCACAAGCGCAGTATCCACTAATGTGTTATACAAATAGTATATGCGGTACCCATTCGCGAACTACAGAAACTGTAACAAGGACAAAGCTAGCAGCAGCGAAAGATTTTGCTAGCATTCCGAGGCGCCGAAGAAAATCGAATTCGGCCCTCTCATATTGGACACAAAATTCATCTTAAGACCATGAAATACCAGTCACGTGGGATAAAAGGGGCAAAATACAATCGAAGCTGAATCGCAAACGATAACAGCGCGGTGTGGTTCACACAAAATTCTACGATTGCGCTGTAGGCCAGGGCACGGAAATACGACGGGCACTTCACCTCATGTCTTGCACTACGGTACTCGTGGTGAACATTAACAAAGAGCCCGTTTTCAATTTACCTTGTCTGCCACATTCTTGCTAAACAGAAGACTGTACCACAGTGACTGCTGTCTAGAGGATATTGGCAATGTGCGCATACACGGCATCGCCGCCTGTCTTGGCATCGTGCAAAACTTGCTATAGGTACACGCATAATGGCCGATCCCAATGCCAGGCACCCAAAAGCAACATTTCATCTCTAACGTTCATCTTAGTACTGCCCTTAACGCCCTAATTACAACGTCACTGAAAAGGCACCTCACATAGCAATAGCGACATGACAATGAGCTTGAAGAGAACATTAGTGCCCTCCACTCGGCGCTCTTGAATGAATAATTCAACTGCTCTCCAAATGAAAATCACACGAACAAATCGCTGCACATGCAGTGCCAAGTAATACAACAAAGCACAATACTTAATTGACAAAGGACAGTGCGACCGAAAACAGTGAGAAACACATGACTGCCCACACGACCAGATTTGCGGAACTACGCAAAGCCCGGTTTCACACGGCAGCCTTGGCCACAGCTCAGCTGCTCTTCAAATTAAAATCATACAAACAAATCGCTGCACACGCAGTGCGATGTAAGACAGCATAGTAGAATACTTGCTTCACAACGGACAGAGCAACCAAAAACAGCAACAATCACACGGCTGCCCAAACGAACACAATTTCGGAACTATGCACAGACCGATTTCACATGGCAGCCACAGCGGCCGCCTTCGCCACACGCTTGGTCATGTGACCGATTTGACGACGGTTTCGTATCGCCACCTTGCGTAAGATTGGATCATGTTCACTGGCTGGTGAAGCGCCGCGGTGTGAACGCTTGGTTTGCGCGTCGGCGTGTCGTGCGCGTTTCTGTGTATCGTGTCGTGCAGAGCCGCCCTCTCTTCCGTTGGTCTTTTACGCGCTGCCTCGCTTGCTCGATATGCCGCTCCCTCTCAAACCAGAGCAGCGAGCTGGCCGTTCCCGTTGCGCATTTCACAGGCCTTTTATTTCGGACGCCGTCAGTGCCGCAAAATTGTGGTTAGACGATCGGCGCGTCTGACCACGCGTGATCGCACCAAGCTATGCGCCCAAGCGTGCCGAGACCATGCTGTTGAGTCCCATGAATATCAAAGCGAATAGCTTACTGTCTCCGGCTGCTTTTATAAGGCTTTTTTTTCTATATTGCACAAGAATAAAGGAATGGAGTTAACGAGCGAACATCACTTTCTATGGCACCGAAGGAATGCATCGGTACATCCGGTCAGTGTTCGGTCGTAAGTACTGTTGATGTGCAAGGAACCCGCTAGTTGGTTCTTTTGCTCACTCGGCAACTCTCACCCACTCTCTCTCGTTCTTTCATTCACTCGCTCGTTCGGGCTATTCGCTTGTACTGACATTCTTCGACGGTGGTTTTTGCATATTGCTTTTGTATACAATGTACTCACAGTAGAATTCACCCCAACACTATCTGCAGAGCACCGTTCCTGTAGTAACGGATGTACCAATGCATTCCTTCGGTGTCATAGAATGTGATGTTCGCTCTTTAACTCGATCCCTTTATTCATGGTTAATATAGAAAAAAGCCTTATAAATACCAGCATTGCCATTTGTTGGGCGTGTTGGTAAACTGAAAGCATATTTAGCGCCAGCAAACAAGGACGGGAGGGAGACGACACCACAATGGGCGAACTTCAACAACTTGATTTTCAGGAAATACACCTATATATCCCATGCATAGTGGCGCCACCTCATCCAAATCTTAACCGTCCAAAAAACAGTCTCCTTATGTAAGAAGTCGACCGAAGGGGCACTAACACGCGTATCACTATTCCGCCGGGTAGCCTAAGCCTCAATAATCTCTCACACGTCTTTATCTTTGTGCTTCGCAAGAACCCGGCAGGGTCCGGCAAGGCAAGGAATCGGGCAAGAACCTGACAGTGAGTTGACAGATGACCGTATTGCTTATTTTTCACGTTTAGGTTAGTTCACAGATGACCATATTGCTTATTTTTCACGTTTAGGCTATGACCGATTACGGGGACATAGCCTAAACGTGAAAAATAAGCATTACGGTCATCTGTCAACTCAATGTCAGGAATGCGGCTTTGCACCAGTGTATAGATTCTACCGGGTTCTTGCGAAGCACAAAGATAAAGACGTGCGAGAGATTATTGAGGCTCAGCCTGGTGGAATAATGATACGCGTGTTAGTGCCCCTTCGGTCGATTTGTTAGATAAGGGGACGACTTTTTTTGGACGGTTAAGATTTGGATGAGGTGGCGCCACTGTGCATGGGTTATATAAGTGTATTTCCTAAAAATCAAGTTGTTGAAGTTAGCGCATTGTGGGGTCGTCTCCCTCCCGTCCTTGTTTGCTGGCGCTAAATATGCTTTCTTATAAATACGCCACATGAGAATGTTTATAATATGGAACACGGGAAAGATTAACATGCCATCGGTAAAGTACATCTCAGTGTGTAAGAAACTGCGAAAAAAAAACGCGTAGAAAGCAAACAGATCAAGTAGGTCGGGCACTGCGCTCAGTGTGTAGCAGCTCTGAATTTTCCTGCGTATCCTTCAGTGCCTACGTGCGATGGCAAGTTGTTTGCGCGGTATGAATGCATTTGCAAAATGATGAGACATATGAATCGTTTCACATTTGCACTTGTGGTCATGACAACAAGATTACTGCAGAGCACTGAAAGAAATTGTCAGAAAAATTGAAAGATGATAAGGTTAATAAAAAAGCCAAGGCTATTGAAGTAGAGGATGCGCTGTCAGAATCAGCACTAACACCGGCATTGTTTACTGACTGGCAGCGTTCTTTCGTAGACGGGAGCCGTTGTTCGCGTCACAAAGAGCGGCTTTGACGTTACTGCACTCGTGCACCATTCCTTCGTGTCCTATTGCGGTGTCAAGTTCATTTGCAATGGTAAGTATCTTCTGACGTGAGGTCAACACCGCAAAAGGTTTATATTTGGTAGCTAAACTCATGCTAATGCAGGGCGAATACGGCAGCGATTGACAAGAGTGCCGTTTGATAATGGAGAATTCCCCGCCAAGGACGGCACCGTCGAAAAGCCAGCACGCTAACTGAACAGATACGGCCAGACTTATGAAAACGTTTTCGAAAAGTATTCACCTCTAGTTTTTAAACTATCCTGCTTACGACGTTTTTAATGCGTCAAGTTTGGTCAAAAATCTGTTTGAGACGTTGAATCCATTAATACGACGTTTTGAAGACTGTGCTACCTGGGTGTGGCTGCCCCTGCAATCCGTGTGTGACTCGTCAGAATTGAGTCAATGTTGTCGGCGCAACAGGACGAAGTCTTCGCTTTCAAGCTTGCGCCCCTTTTGGCGGCGCAAGCTCCATCGTCAGAGTCATCAGATTTATCGCGCACCACTTGAGCACTTGTTGTCAAAGAGCGCCTTGAATTGTAAATGAATGGCAGCAGGGATGCAGGCGCAACAAAATTTGTTCTGTATCTTGGTGCAGGTTAGTCCATGTTCTCACACGCACAAGCAATGTCAACCTGCTGCTATTTCCATGCCCAAGCGTGTTGCAATATGATATCTGTGAATGCACATACGTGTTGAAGTTATTGATCCTAGGCAGCCATATTGAACAGAACACCGCGCCACATAAGCTGAATCGTAGTCAGTCCAAAAACGTTGTCGTCTCCTAGTTGGAAGCGTTAAACGAGAACTGGACAAGAAGCATAAGGAAATAATATCCCAACTCAATGAAGTACGGCAAACAGAAACAGAAAGTTCTAGCATCAGATGACCAGCATGAACGATAGGCCTGTTGGAGTAAAAAAAAAAAGTTGCCACTTCGCAGGCAGCCAATGCCGTCGTCATTGCCCGGGACGTGTTCGAGGATGTGCAGAATGAAGCAGAGGTGCTTCATCAACGACTGTACGCCCTCTAAGTCAGGTCAGGTCAAGATTATTTGATTTTGTGGGCACACCGGCTGGCAGTCCAACAACATCACGATGAATTCATTCCTGCTTTTCACGCAGGTATTGCTACTTGGAACGACAGAGACGGCCAGTGCAACGGATGAAGCTGTGTGTCGAGTTCGCTCGGCTCACTCGAACGGAGTCTGCGCAAAAGAACTGCCGCATCAAGTCGACACCAACAGCTGGACACCACCCCCTTCATCGTTGTCGTCTTCACTCTACATAAGGAATAGCCCGTCTGGGATTCCTTTAGTGGGCACACTGGCTGGCAATCCAACAACATGACGATGAATCCATTCCTGCTTTTCACGCAGGTTAGTAACAAATATGGTTCTATTCGAACGAGTGATCGTTGTTTCGTCCAGCCGGTGTGCCCTCAAAATGTGTGTACATTATTTTCGCACTCACGGAATGTTTTTGCTGCTCTTCTCATGCTCTGCGGGGACGTTGAGTGTAACCCTGGGCCCGGTACTACAGAGGAACTGCTTCGCCAGCTACTCGAAGGACAGAAAACCATGCAAAAGCAGTTGGGTGCAATAGAAGTTCACTTAAAAGAGGTGGCAGAATCTAAGTCAACTGTAAAAGAATTAGGCTCTAAGATTGCCGGTTTGGAAAGCACTGTCCAAAGTCTTGAAAGAACACTGGTCCACCTTGAGGATAGAAGCCACCGCAATAACCTTATCTTATTTGGTATTAGCGAAAAGGTGTATGAAACTTCGGCATCACTTTCTGAGACAGTGCACCATGGTGAACCTATTTCAGGACAAGTTAGGCGTATAGGTCTCCTCGATAGAGAGAATCCATAGGCTAGGGCGCAAACAAGCAAACAAATCTCGGTCAATAATTCTTACTGTTCAAGCACTTCGAAAAAGTGAATATACTTAAACATTGTCATAAATTTAAGGGAAGCGAAATCTCTGTGTCTGAGGATTTTTCCGCTGCTACAAGGACAATTAGAAAGAACCTCTGGGCGAGTGTTGCTGAGGGCACAAAAGAAGGCAGGAAAGTGAAACTTGCATACGATAAGATTAAGATAGATAATGGCATGTCTCAATGGGGCAGCACTTTGATGAAAAGGGTTCCAATTGTTCAAGAAAGCCGCAGTGTAAAAGGAACACAATCAATAAATGATTGCCCTAAAATGACGTTTCGGTGCATCAATGTCAATGCCCGAAGTATAGCACACAAATTAAATGGTTCCGTCGTGGTCTTTCCACTATTACGGAACTGATTGCAACTGTCCACGACCTGGCAGCAGCATTAGATAGGCAAAGTCAAGTCGATATCATTTTTCTTGATTTTGAGAAGGCGTTCGACCGCGTGTCACATCACAAATTTTCGGTAAAATTAACACCCATATTAAAACACGATTGCCTTCTCTCGTGGATTGAAGCCTATCTTTCGCACAGACGTCAAAGTGTAATTGTCGATGGTGTCCTTTCTGATGCGGTCCCAGTGGATTCCGGTATTCCGCAAGGCTCTGTCCAAGGTCCCCTTTTCCTTCTAGTGTTCATTAACGACATTGCTGGAGACATACCTGTTAAACTGCGACTGTTCGCACATGATTGTACAATTTATCAAGAAATTTCTAGTCCTGACGATCAACTTCTTTTAAGTGATTCCTTATCTACAATAGAAAATTGGTGCTCGACGTGGCAAATGACTGTGAATTCGGAAAAGACCGTAGCAATGATTGTCACACCCAAAATAACCCCTTAAGTTTTACATATCGCATAGCCAACAAACCTCTCTTAGTTGTAAATACCTTTAAATACTTAGCAATTCACATAACCTCTGGCCATCGATGGAATGCGCATATCTCGTATATCGAAAAAAAGAACCCTAGGACAACTGCATTACTTGAGGAGAACACTAGCACAATGTACTAAAAAAATAAAGCTTTTATTCTATAAAACCTATGTACGACCGCTATTAGAATATGCTGTGGTAGTATGGGATCCCTGGACCGAAAGTAACAAAGTGAAACTAACAAATGTCCAACGCAAGGCAGTCAGGTTTTTATTTAATTGTTACAGCTGGAATATCAGCCCAACAGCCCTGTTGCACACTGCAGGACTCGAACAGTTGGACATCCGGCGTCACCGCGAACGACTAAAATTATTTTACTTATATTATCATAATAAAATAAAACTAGAGGAAGCCGTTCTAGTTGAGCCCCTCACCCACCGCCCTACGCGTTTCTATCATTATAAAGAAGAAGGCGCGTTTTTGTGTAAAAGAAATAATTTAAATGCTCATTTTTTCCCCGCACCATAGTTCAATGGAAAAATATACCTGGAAACGTGGTCAGTTCCGAAACGGTGACCTTGTTTTTACAAGCTCTGAGTCAACAATAAGGCGCACACGTAATTTGTTTTGAGTCGAGTGTTTTTTTGTTTGATTCTGCTGTGTTTTGGACTCTGGTCGAGTCTCGTTGTTTGCTTCTTTTGTCGCAATGAACATTTTCTCCGTTCCTATTATTTCTGTACCCCACTCCTGCCTAAGGCTTGTATTACAGGCGGGCTGTATTTGCTAAATAAATAAATTAAATTAAATAAATAAAATAAATACAAAATTTTCCACGGCTTACATGATTCGCAAAACGAGACATGGGCTGAATCGCAACAGCTTGTGCGTGAAACACGTCATTATTCATTGAGCTTTCAGCAACCAAACGAGGCTCGAGCACATCGGCTAGGTAAATTTTCTATCCATAGATGACATCCATGTCAAGTTTTTAAATTTCAAGATCCGGGAAGTTCTTTTAGTGAAAGAATCAAAATAAAAAAAAAATCCGCAACAAATGTTACCGAAGATGTTTGCATGTCAACTCAGAATTCACGTAAAAAGACTACTCTAATTTGGAGAGGCAAGTGAAGAGAAGTTTGCTGTTTATCTGAACAGCTTGTTCATAAAAAATGGGTGTTATGTCTACATTTTTGCATCAGATAGCGTCTGTGAATGCCAAATAAACAATGAAGCATCATCCCAAAGCCCTGAAAGTAGCACCCTGTCAGCCCATCAGCTCTCAGCGTAGCTACCTGTTTGCAGTCATAAGCCTGAGAATGACATATGTATTTTTTTCTAACATTCGTATTGTTGTTAACAAGCGTGATGTTTTCGGTGTCTTTCGACACGCGCAGTACAAACATTGTGGTCCGCATCAAAAGCTGGCTGAATTCCAAGGTATAGAATGAATAAATCTTCAATGCGAAAAGAATTTCACAAAATGTTACTGTGACCACGGTGATAGAACAGGAGGCGGTGTTCTGACAGTGGTGGCAAATCATCTGCACTCTTCACACCTGCCACTTGTTTCCTCTCTTGAAATTGTATGCGCATGTATAGGCATCAATCATTGAGACACTACCTTTTAGGCATGCTGTCGCCCTCCGAGCGCCCAATCGTCATATTGTGGCTATCGTCTTGGCTTACTAAACCAAATTTTGGTTAGATTTCCTTCTTCGCCATTGTTTTTCGCTGTTTACTTCAACCTGCCCAAAATGCACTTTAAAGATTAAATTATGGGATTTAAGGTGGCAAAACCACTTTCTGATTATGAGGCACGCCGTAGTTGAGGACTCCGGAAATTTCGACCACCTGGGGTTCTTTAACGTGCACCTAAATCTAAGTACATGGGCATTTTCGCAGTTCGCCCCCATTGAAATGCGGTCGCCGTGGCCGGGGACAAAAATTAATTGGTCCGGTGCATTGCCCTCCACTCTTGATTCGTCATCTGACACGATTGGCTTCTTAAATCTGTGCGCAGACAGATTTAAGAAGCCGACTCGTACCACATCTTCTTGCGCTAATATCCTCGATCTTGTTCTAACGACGTCTCCGGATCTAGTTAATTCACTGACATTGCTGCCGGGCCTCAGCGACCACTCCATCATCCAGTTCGAGCTTAAAAATACTAATAGACGTATGCGATATGAGCCCAAATATATCAGAGACGACTCGAGAGCACATTGTTCTTCCATAAATTCAGAACTAGGAATTTTTTAGCTGACCACATGCAAAAATTCGCTCACCGTAAAGCGGAAACGAATGCACTGATTTTTAAAGAAAATGTTCAACATTTCGTGCATAAATACATATTTTTACGTGTCATATCAGGCAAGAAATGTTGTCCATGGTTCACTGAAGAATTAAAACGTATTTTCAATAAAAGGAAAGAAATTTCTCGCAGAGCCAGGACAAGCGGCCATGCTTGTCACTGGGATGCATATCGAGCCATCCCTTCAGAATATAAGAAAGCATGTATGACGCGCAAGCGTGTATTTTAGCGTAGCACGCTACCGTCATTGTTGATTAAAGACCACAAAAAATGTTGGATCGTTGCTGGTCCCAAGCATGAAACATCAGACAGTTCTTGTACTGCACCATGACAATACGTACGCAGCACGCAAGTGCTTTGCGGGACGTAGGAGCGCGCGTCGCGTTGGAGCTTTTAGTACAGCGAAATGCCTAAGCGCGTAGGCGACCGAGCGCGAGGCGCCGGGCGAAGCGCATTGGCCGCGGCCGCCAGCACGCCGAACTGTTGATCCTTCTGACGTGATGTAACGTGTGGGCGAGTTCCCGATTCCTCGACCTATACTGATGCCTCTAGGAGACTCTACTTTTAATACGGACGAAATACACGAATTATATCGAGAAAAATAAAAACCGAGTACTTGCTTTCTGAGACTAGCATGGTCATTTGCGACGAGCTGCGCCAAAAGCAGGTCGACCCTTTCGTGCACACACCAAACACTGAACACTTTCTCAAAATCAAAGTTCGTATTTTTGCTATGCATTCCCACTGTGCAGGATCCGGGAACGGTTTCTGTGTCTTCACTTCGTGCAGCTAAGCCAAATCGCAGGCCATTGAGAAGTACAGCCTTCCGCTGGCCGCCTTTGACGCTGCCATTTTGGGAAAACTCCTTTGCCTCGCGCTCTTCCGAACTAACGAGAACAACTAGAGCTGCGCGCAAGGCTCCCTACGTGCGCACGCAAGAATACGATGCGTGCTTACGTAGCGGCCGCGTACGGATCACGTACCGTTCGTGTTGCGCTGCGCACATGCGCACTTTGCAGAACGTAGCAATCTTACGTACGTAACGCAGTTGCGTACTCTGCGTACGTTGTACTAAAACTGCCTGCTAGCCCTTAACGAGAGCAGCGGCGCAGCCATTCCTTCATTAGTGCCTCAAGTGCTTAATGGTGCTTTTTCTAAAGCTTTTCTTCAGCAGTCATCTGTTCCCATCTCCTGTTTTCGCCCTGGGCAGAATGCTTTAATGCACCAAATTGCGTTTGACAGACTTCGTGTACAAAGTTTAATTATTATTATAAAGGTTTCCTCATCTTCAGGAATTGACGACATCAATTGCAATTTAAAAAATACAAGTGTTTATTCTTCCATTTACTTGAGAGAATTTACGCAGTCGTTGGACTCGGGACAGTTTCCCAGGGACTGAAAGGGGGGCAAGGTTGCAGCAATGTTGAAGCCTGGTGATACTCATTGCGCCACCAACTACAGACCAATATTGTCAACAAGTATCGCATATAAAATGTTTGGACATATTGTTACGCAAACAAATGATTAAGACTGGAGACTATTTACAAAATGTATTTGCAAAGGGTGACTGAAGCGCTGGCCAGTTCAGCCGACAGCTCGAGAGCCAGAGAGCGTTCATTGTCTTCGTTGGGGCGCCCGCGGTAATCGGCCACAAGAAACACGCAATGTGCATGTATGATTACCCCCCGCGGTAGAAGCACCGTCTCGGGGCGTCTAAATATCGCTGATAACCGGCGAGCAATACGGCTTGAGGCGTTTTACAAGCACAACGTAGGTGGAATTTGGGGCGGATGAGGCACTGGTACTGACTGGGGCGATTTTGTAGGTACTGAACATAAACTTACAGCGCAAACACCTCAGACGGACCGCAAAAGGAAGATACCGCACCCACTGGCGCTGTCTAACAACTTCTTTATTTCTTCGTCGTCGATACATATATAAACCCTAGGCCACACAACCACGCAGGCGCACAGATTACATTACTGAGATCTGCCAAATTATGACAGACGCAAACGTAGGAATTCAAATTCAGATGAGTGCAGGGACAAAGATGTGTCACTGATGCAATTATCGCCTTGTCTTTTTAAGTGGTAAGCCTCTAAGTCAAGCCGCGCATGCTCATTCTTGCTTTTGCGAAGAAGCAACATCCGATCAAGTCGCGCATCACAATTGCTGCAGGAGTTTATATGCGCACCAAGATGCGCTCCTCTCTACATTTTTGCTCATTTTTTGCGCATGCTCCCTGAGTCGCTCGTTGACGCAACGCCCTGTCTGGCCAACGTATGTCTTACCAGATGAGAGTGGAATGGCCTAAACAATAGAGAGTTTTAGCCCAGCGGGTTTACGGCCAGCGGAGCGGAGCGGGCGAGCGGAGACGCGACTGCGCATGCGCACCACGCTGAGGCGGCCAGCGGTTTTACGGAGCAGCGTTTACGCCCGCTGGAAAGCACTCCCCAGCGGAGGGTATACGCAGCGCGCGAGCGTGCGTAAGGGCGCGCGGGCGTGTATGGGAAATGCAAGACGGCAGCCTAGAACATGAACGCCGGCAGTTCTGCATCGAAGACGGCGACTGCCGCGCTGACCCGTACATTAGTACTCAGTACATTATTAACAAATAATGCTCTGAGAACATGTAATATATCTTTATTCAACATTTCTTGCATAATAAAAGCAAGCGTAATTCAATTTCATTTCTCAGTAACTCCTATTCGAACCACTAGGTGGGGCAGCAGAGCGCCGCGCTCTTTACCCCGCTCGAGCGGTTGATCCGCTGGGCTAAAATTCTTCTTTCGCGAGCCGCTCCGCTGGCGCAACGGTGGTGACCGCTCCGCTCCGCTGGCCGTAAACCCGCTGCGCTAAAACTCTCTAATACTAACAGCGCCAATTCTTAAGAGCCAATTCCATACATGACGTCGCAGTGCCTCTTTTCACAATCTTCGAGTGCGCAGACTTAAAGGACAAAAGTTCCTTCTGCACACGGGCTTGATACGCCCAACACACATGGTGTTCACAAAACTCAAGCTTCAGATCCAAGAACTGCAATACATGATTTGAGGACTCTAGTGGGTCAACACAAGGCCTTGTTCATGTTCCTTAAAATCATCTAAAACCATATTGATCGTATCGAAGTCCTGTGATGGTCCCTTATATACATACAGTTACCCATCAACTCAAGAAAGTTGCTGGCCGGCAAGGTGTTCCTTTGATGTTTTCTGCGCCTAACATGCTTTCAAAGCTATGCACCCGCACCCGCGGAAAGAGCAGAGGAGGATGCCACATTCGGCATGGTGCTTCATACGTGTAGTGCGCTGTTGGCATTGTTTATGCCCTTCCACTCTCATGTGGTAAGACGTACGTTGTCCTGACGGGGCGTTGCGTCAATGAGCGACTCAAGGAGCATGCGCAAAGAGTAAACAAAGATGTAAATGGAGGTGCACACCTTGTTGCGCATACAAACTCTTGCAGCAATAGGCAGGCGCGACTTGATCGGACGTTGGTTCTTGGCAAAAGCAATAATGAGCATGCGCGGCTTGCCTTGGAGGCCTACCACATAAAAAGACAAGGGATAATTGCATCAGCGACACATCCTTGTGTCTGCACCGATTTGAATTTGAATTCCTGCGTTTCTGTATGGGATGATTTGGCAGATCTCAGTAATGTAATCTGTGCGAGACTGCGCGGTTGTGTGGCCTAGGGTTTATATATGCATTGACGACAAGAAATAAAGAAGTTGTTAGTCAGTGCCAGTGTGTGTCGTATCTTTTGTGGTCCATCTTAGGTGTTTGCACTGTAAGTTTGAGTACATAATTATGTACCAACTCAGCCCAAATTAAGTTTTACTGCATTTCGTAGGTAAGCGGAGTCACAACCTGCAGCACACGATATGCACCTGTGTACAGAGACAGTAGTTTTTCTGACAGGCCAACGTAATGAGTCGGGGATCACACAAGTGTCAGAGATCCAGGCGAAAGGTGCACATCTCTGTGTTGGCGATCGTATAAGCGGCGTTGCTTGTCTTGAGAGGTCAGGAGGCGAGCGCGAGCAATTTCGCATGCTTGGCCTGACCTGGTGATGGCGTCAAGTGCCTGCTCGCTGGTCTGTGCTGCGGCGGATGGAAGGAATGCGTCCAGCGGGCATGTGGGTTCTCAGCCGAAAAGCATAATGGGGAATACCCGCAGTGTCCGGACGCGAAGAATTAAAATGCAAACGTGACATAAGGTAGGGCAAGGTCCCAATCAGTATGGCTGTATGAGACGTACTTTCCAAGCATGTCTGTTAGGGTGCGATTCAGACGCTCCCTGAGACCATTAGCCTGTGGATAGTAAGACGTAATCAGCTTGCGCTTGGTGGAGCAGGACTGCAGGATGCCGGCGATGACTTTAAAAAGAACTTCCACGGTCTGTGAGCAGTAGGTGTGGAGCATCATGCTGCAGAATCCCGTCGCATAAAAGAAAATTGATGACATCTGTGGCGCAGCTTATTGGAAGCGCTCTGTTGATGGCGTAGCGCGTGGCATAATCTGTCGCCACATCGACTAAATTGTTCCCAGACGTGGATAGCGGGAAAGGGCCAAGTAAGTCCATGGCAGCGCTAAAGAAAGGCTCCGAAGGAATGTCGAGCGGTTGAGGGCACCCGGCAGAGATCGTCGATGATGTTTTTTCGGCGCTGTCATTTTTCGCACGCCGCAATGTATTTCCGGACGTAGTGGGCAAGGCCACGCAAAAAGAAGCGTCGGCGGATCCGGTTGTAGGTGCGCGAGACACCAAGGTGACCTGCCGTTCTTAAATCGTGAAGTTCTTGGAGAACAGCTGACCGGAGGTGCTTAGGAATGACGAGCAGTAGGGCAGGACCATCGGGGCGTACATTGTGGTGGTATAATATAGCATCCTGAAGAACAAACAGGTGAAGGTAGTAATCAGAAGGCGAAGCTTCCAAGCCATCAATGATGGCTACAAAGTGGCATCACGGCGTTTCTCGTCGTCAACGTGTAGCAGCTGAGAAGCGAAGAAAACGCAAGCGTCGGTATCGGGGTCACAGTCGGCGGGTGCTTCGTTCACTGGATGGCGTGGTAAACAGCCTGCGTGTTGATGCAATGGGCCCAAATTGTACGCTACTACATATGAATACTTTTGCACCCGCAGAGCACAGCGACCAAGCCGGCCGGTAGGATCCTTGAGTGAGGAAAGTGGTGACAGAGAAGTGCGTGCCTACAAGTAAAGGTGGAATTTGCAAACCACCCAGACGAGAGCCAGGCATTCACGATCTGTAAGCAAATAGTTGCGCTCCGCTGCTGTGAGGAGGCGGCTAGCGTATGCGATAACGCGATCTTGACACTGTTGGCGCTAGACTAAGACGGCACCGATACCGTGACCACAGGCATCGGTACGCACCTCTGTAGGAGAGGACGGGTCACAGTAGGCGCGTATAGGTGGCGTGGTGAGAATGTTGGTGAGGTGGGTAAACGTGGCAGTTTTAGCGGGGCCGCACATAAACGGCCCGTCCCTTTTCAGAAGACCAGTAAGAGTTCGGGCAATCGCAGTGAAGTCTTTAATAAAGCGTCGGAAGTATGTGCAGAGTCCTACAAAACTTCGAACGTCTTTGACAGACTGAGGAACCGGAAAACACGTGACAGCACGAATTTTCTCCGGGCCTGGTGGAGTACTGGACGCGTCGACAAGGTGGCCCAGCACTTTAATCTGCCGACGACCAAAGTGACACTTCGAGGAATTTAGTTGGAGCCCAGCCTCGCGGAATACTGATTGCACATTCTTAGATTTCCAGAAAGCATTTGATCATGTTTACCACCAACTATTTTGTTTAAATGTCAGCAAACTAAACACTTACCCTAATATTTTGTCATGCATCAAGAGTTTTTTCGTAAGAGAACTCAATTCGCTACTGCTAATAACGTTCATTCTTCACCACGTTTTGTTACCTCAGGCGTACCTCAAGGTTCGGTGCTGGGACCGTTATTGTTCCTAATATATAATAATGATCTACCAAACCATAGTACCTGCGCTATCAAACGTTTTTTCAGATGACTGCGTTATTTACCGAGTAATATATTTCGCTTCAGAGCCGTCCATACTACAATGTGACTTAGATAAAGTATCTAGCTGGTGTAACACTTGCCTGATAAAACTGATTACTACCAAATGTAAATTTATGCGTGTTTCACATAGGTCTGCTAACGTTTATCCTAGTGTGCATCATATTTCAGGCTCTATACATGAACAAGTAATGACGTATAAATATCTAAGGTTCATATAGCAGATTATCTTTCGTAGCAACTTCACGTCGATCATATTGTTGACAATGCTAACCGCACGCTAGGTTACTTGCATCGTAATTTTCTATAGCTCATTTTCGTTAAAGCTACCACTTTACAAAACCGTATTAGGATACGCAAGCTCGATGTGGGTCCCGGGCGTCGAAACCCTTACAAATAAATTATAATCGGTACAGAATCGCAGCGCCCGCTTTATGTTGTCTAACTTCACTCGCACTGCTAGCGTAACTACAGTGAAAAGTACCTTGAACCTTCCTATTATTTTTCTTCGGTGAAAACTTTGCCGATTGCTACTTTCTCACAAAATATATTACCATAATCACCAAGATAAAAGTCATATTCTTTCTGAGCCATGATTCATATCACTTCGCACAATCCATCGCCATAAGGTACGCATTCCATACTGCCTGACGAATGCGTATTTATACTCATTTATACCGTAGATGGCCTGATTGCAACCACCTGCACACTTCTTTTGGTGATATTTCTGACACTTGCTTGTTTACAACCACCATGCAAAGCTATGTATTTCAATAATCTGCCTGGTTACCTGTTTTGTTCTTGAGTTTCGCGTAAACTTGCGCTTTCTTCCTGTTTTTCATGTTTTCTTTTTGCTATATTATGACTGCAACGCTTTCTTTTTCCACTGCATTCGTAACGTCCCACTGAAGAAATAAATAAATAAAAGTATTTGATGTAGACTAGAAATTTTGACTAGGAATTCTTCAACGGCCTAGGTTAAATTATCATAATCAACGGCGTACATATCCTCATTTTGTTTATAAAGCAACGAACTTCACGGCGATTGCACTTGGTTGAAATAATTCACATGAGCCCGAGCAAATATTGCAATATGGCGTTATTTAGGAGCTATGACGAGGCTAATAAATGTTGACCAATTTATCATTGCGAGGTGCTTTGACAGGGAAGGTTTGAGAAAGTCTTCTAACAGTCTAAGAATCACAACGTCAGGTCTATGATTTGTAAAATAATATAGTTGCCGTATCCACAACCACTAATAATCATTTGGGCAAGCAGATTTTCCAAAGTGCAGATTCACAGTCTCTTCCATTCTGTGTTTGCGTACCCTGCTACGTACAATGAATTTCCTCAGTGAGACTTTGCATTCTGCAAAATGTGGTTGTCTGAGTTTCTGGCACTGGCCTGTCAGCTCTGCATAATTCTTTTTTATTCTCTGAAGACTTGTGCTTGATCCTTCTTTATCTGCAGCAAGTAAACGTTTTAAAGCTTAGCAGCTACAATGTTCACGAAAACATGCGCATAGGGTGACTTCGGTGGCCGCACCACGTGCTATTCGGGAGCACCAACGGCTATGCTCCTGTGTACGGCAGTCCTGTCCAAAGAAGCCGTATTATGAGACACGTTCCGCACAAGCACGTAAGATATTGAGTTGCATCTTTTTTTTCTTAAACTGCTCTCTAACTTAGTTTGAAAACCGCCAATTTACCTGTAACACCTTAGGCTAGTTCTCTTGCTCAGCTATTTTGAATTCTATTCTAATAACTAACTGCAAACTTTCGGCACTAACATGAGAATGATGTTCGCTCGCACGTATGCGAAAATTTTCATAGGACCGCTTGAAGCAGGCTTGTTGTAAAGCCTTACATTTTAAAACATGACACGTATCTGCGTTACACTGATGACATAAATATAATATGGGAACACGGCACAAGTGCGTTAAACGGCTTAATTAGCCATTTCAATCGCTTTCATCTGAGTATTCAATTTACTGCTCAACGGTCTAGACAATTTAGACAAATTTACACAACGGTCTAGACAGAAAATGGAAAACTGAGAGCCACACTTTACCGGACGCCTACGGATAGCCAGCAATATTCAAACTACAACAGGCATCACCCGTGGTACAGCAGGCAAAGAATTTTTGTCGGACAATCGAAACGAATAAGTAGAATATGCAGCGAAGACCACGATTATATCCACCACCTAAATGACCTTAAGAAAACGCCAGCAGAAAGAAATGATCCACAAGTTGCTCTCGACAGACCTTCTCATGTCGCGTAAAGATTGGAGAGACAGTCGTAATTACGTTGGAAACAGCCTACATCACAATCTGAAAGTCCTGCAGCCTTTATAACAACATATCCAAATGCCCTCCCAAACATAAACAAGATCTTGCGAAAACACCACCCAATATTATCAAGTAACGAGCGTCTAAGAAAAGCGTTCCAGTATGTACCCAGGGTTACCTATCGCCGAAACAGAAATATTAAAGAGGTGTTAGTGAAAGAAAAAGTCAGACATCATTCCCCTGTAATAAAAGCACGTTATCGCACCTGCTGTAAAACCTACAGGCTCCTTCAAAGTGACACTGCTATTAAAGGTACCGCAAATAGTTATACACACGAAGTGAAAACTAGCTTTACTAGTACAAGTTCGGATATGATTTCTATTGTCGCGGTACAACGTGAACAGAAGACAGGGAAACGTTTTTCAGGAACAGCAGGAACGTTTGCTCAAAAACAAACAGGACAGAGGCACGACTTCTTTGTTCTTCCCCAATCTCACTGATCCACTAGACAGATCCCGCTAATGCCCGCATCGTCGTTCTGATCTGCATAAAACACACGCGTCATTTGTTCCCCTCTCAGAGAGCATCGCCCAGATGCTAGACAAGAAATGTCACGTGCAGAAGTAAGGGCCTCTCGCATAGTCATTCGCTCACATACGATTTCATGCGGACAACGTGCACAAGTTCAGGACGGTACGTTCGGCGCCGCGTACAATTGGGACTATTGGGAATGACCTCGTAGGCACTGATTCGCCGCAATACTCGATATGGTTCCAAGTATAGCCTGAACATCTTCTTGGAGAAGCCTCGTTTCTGTATGGGTGTCCAAACCCACACGCTATCACCAACTTGATAGGGTTCTAGGGGGAAAATCACAGCGTCCTGCGTCGTAGCCTTGCTGCTGGCAGATTCGCAAGCGCGCCAGCTGCCGAGCCTTTTCTGCGCGTTCCACAAACACATCGGCGTCCGTGCCAGTGTTGTCAAAGTCGTGTGGAAGCATCGCATCCAACATCGTTCCTACATCCTGTCCGCGAAAAAGGCTTAACGGAGGTGTGCGCCTCATGGCTTGTTTCGCCGTGTTATACGCAAAGGCGATATAAGGTAGTATGTCATCCCAATTTTTATGTTGAACATCTACGTAGATTAAGAGTATGTCTTCAATTGTTTTGTTCAGGCGCTCTGTTAGTACATTGGTATGTGGACGGTAAGCCGTTAATTTCCGATGAGCCGTTCAACATAGCAGCGAGACGTGATCAACAAACGTGCTGCCCTGAATACGGTTCCTCGGTCTGTTATTGCACGGTTGCTGCGCCATGTCGCAACACAGCATGCTCAATAAAAACGTGCGCCTCCTCGGCTGCTCTGCTTCTTTGGATTGTCTTCGTCTCAGCGTAACGTGTGACATAATCGGTTGCGATGATAACAGAGCGTCTACCTGCAGTAGAAGTAAGAAGTGGGCCCAGAATATACATTCCTATTTGATCAAATGGACTTCGCAGGAGGCTGGACGTGCTGTAGGAAGCCCGCTGGTTTCGACGGGGGAAACTTGCGCTTCTGGTTATCGAGACAACTGCAAATTCGATGATTCACAGCGGTGGTAAGCCTCGTGCACTGGTACGGTTGATGCACTCGCCCCAATGTTCGCATGTAGCCTAAGTTACCAGAAGTCACTTCGTTGTGACAGGCTTGAAGCACTTCCGTGCGAAGAGCCGCAGGAATGCCGAGAAGATAAGGGGGCCCGGTTGAAGACAAGTTTCTTTTATAAAAGACTTTGGCCAGTATAGAAAACGATAACACTGCTTTTGCGAAAACTCTAGGCTGTTTCGCAGGTCTTCCCTCTAAGTACTTGATTAGTTCAAGCAACTCATGGCCAACCCGTTGTTGTTGTGCGATGGCGGATGTGTTCAGAACTGAGTGTTCTGAGTGGCGGATGTGTTGAACATGCAGAGTCTTCTTCGGGTGGCGACTCTATGGGCGATATACACGGGCAGTCGGTATCCCTATGTCGTTACCCCGACTTGTACATGACAGTCATGGCAAACTTTTGCAGCCTAAGATTCCAACATGCCAATCGTCCAGAAGGGTCCATAAATATACTTTGTTTAGTGCAAAACGGGTTTTTTTGCGCTAAACAAGGCATTTATGGATCCGCACCAACTACCCCGCCAACGCATTGTCCACAAGGACCTTAAAGTTTTCTCAACCAACACAGTGAATGATGGTCGCTGATAATTTTGATGTTGTGCCTATACAATTATGGGCGAAATTTCATAAACGCCCAAACTATGGCGAGGCATTCTTTCTCAGTTGTGAAGTAATTAGCCTCTGCACATGAGTCTGCTCTACTTGCGTAGGCAGGCACTCTTTCTGTGTCCTGCAGCTCCACAAGAAAAGCTCCCAAGCCAATATTGCTCGAATCAGTGCGGAGCAAAGTGAGAGCTGTCTCGTCAATGTGAGCAAGCACTGGAAGTGTCTGGAGACGTTGCCGTAAGTCGATGAATGAACCTTGGCATTCCTCGCAACGTACAAAAGCAACGTCGTCTCTCGTGAGGCGAGTTAACGGCGACGCATTGCGAGCAAAGTCTGCTATGAACCGCCAGTAATATCGGCTTCACGACGTTATGCAGCGGGAGTGTTGAGGGCTTTTTATTGTTTTGCGGTGGGCCTGCAACCTTACAACCAGAGGTCACCACCTTCACCTTCCCCCTAGGTGGGGTGGGCGAGCTTCGTCCTCCGAGTTCAGCAAAAGTACGTCCAATAGGTGAAGCCATCTGACGTGGAGGAGTTGGAGAGCGTGACCGACGGCCGAAATCAGACTGATCATTGGGTGCGGATTCGTCACTCGCGTCCGCTACTGGAAGTCCCTAAAAAGCAGCGCCGTCGCGGCGTAGCATGGACTCGTCATTTGCACGTCAAACATAGGACCATGGACGAAGAGGTCGAAATGATGTGCCGCGATGTCAGCAATGCCGCGAAATGTGGTCGGCGCCTCCGCAGTTACAACACAGTGGGCGGCTATCGACGGTGGGCCACAGGACATTTCTCCGAAGCTGCAGCTGTCCCATAGTGTCGTTTTGCGGTGTTGACCAAGGCACGGCGAACAACGGCTGGCGGTGTGATTGCAACGGCATAAGGGGCGCGCGCCTGGAAGCGTCCGATCCCGACGCAGACCAAGGAGCGGCTGTCGGAGGCTGGTGGTACGTCGGTGGGGTTGTAACGGATGATGGCCTTCGGACAGTGGCGGCGTAACTTACGGGAAGCTGGTGGTCTTGAAGATCAGCTGCCGGGAACGCACCACTTCAGTGATTCACGCTCGGGGTCTATCCAGTGTCAGTGTCAGTATCTTGAATTTCCTCTGACGAGCTATCTGATAAATTCACGCAAGGGGTTATGATAATCGATAGTCACTGAGACGGCATTGATTGTTGTGATGGTGTACAGTCGATCGTATTGCCTGCATTTTTGATAGAGGGCCTGCTCAAAAGCCGTAGCCTCTTTGACGGAGTCAGCGACGGTGACTGGAGGATTCCACACAATCGCCGCGAACAACTGCTCTTTGACAACTCGCATGAGGTAGCGCAACTTCCTATTTTCGGCCATGTTCGGGTCGGCACTACAAACGAGGCGGACCATGTCCTCGGCGAACATTGTGACCAACTCATTGGATGGCGGCACCCGTAGCTTCATCATCTGCTGGGTGCGGTCGCCTTTGTCGGCACTCGCCATAGTATCCGTGATGTTCTGCCGCAAGTCATTCCATGTCGTTAGGCTAGCTTCGCGGTTCTCGTACCAAATACGGCCACTGTCAGCATGAGCTAAATAGACGTTTGATTGCTTTGGCTGCTCAGTGCACTGGTTAATCTGTGCGACACGCTCATGCTTGTCAAGCCAGTTTTGAATGTCTTCGAAGACTGCACCGCGATACCGACCGGGAACCAGTGGATACGGAACGATTACCTGTCGCCTTTTTTGAGTCCGTGGTTTTGCATTCAACAAAGCAATTATGGATTCGCACCAACTTTCCCGCCAACGCATTGTGCCGATTACCTGTTGTTGACTGGAAAACCGTCTCCTTTGGGGTTCTCGCGGTGAGCTGGTGCGGCCATTGCGAGATGTGTGGAGCTCCTGGTGATAGATGATTGAAGAGGGGCGAAGTCCGGGGCAGAGCCTAGCAGTCAACGACTAAAGCGATGGACGGGTGTCGTAACTGGTGACAATGCGTCCGAGCTTGGGGAACGACTCCCAGAAGGACTCCAGAGCATCAGGCGCTGTCCCTACACAGCACCTTTCCCAGCGCCGCGTCGCAACGCGCACAGCTGACAGGGAGACGTTCTTCAAGAACCGCAGAGCGACCTGTTCAAAAACAAACAGAACAGAGACATGTATTCTTTGTCCTCGCCCAATCTCAATGACTAATTGGACGGAGTTCGTTAATGCCCCCACTGTCGTTGTCATCTGCATAGAATGCACGCGTCAGCATTCTTGAATGTTCCTTCTGTAAGAAACAATACAACGGTAAAGCGGGACAACCAACGAACGACAGATTACACGGAAATCGTGCGGACACATCTAAAAAGCTTTCCAAGGCCGTCGCCGACCATTTCAACAAACAGGGTCATAACCTTGATGAATTTAAGCTCTACATCGTACAGCTTACTTTCCGTTCTGCGCCAGAACGAAAATACACAGAATCATACCTTATCCATAATTTCAAGACATTGAAGCCAATTGGCATAAACGTTTAAAAGGGATTCTTAGAATCTATTCACTATGCTAAGTTTCAATCTATAGGCAACGACACTAAGTTTGCTTGCTTAGTGATTTCTTTCTCTGTATTTTTTTTTCTCTTTCCCACATTTTTTCGCTTTTTTACAATTTATATATAGTTTCCATTTGAGCAATTTAAAAATATTCAGCAGCCCCGTTTGCTGTCGCTTCATTTCTTATGTCTTTCGGAGACGCGATAGCCCACGACCACCAACGAAGCAGGTAAAAAAAGGGCGCGCTGCACACGGCCGCTGACGCTCCGGCTGACCGACGGCCATATCACCAGCCTTGTGCACAGCACTACTTCATTCTCAATTCTACAACCTCGCCGTTAACGCACCTTTTATCGTTGCCGCATCCACCCGCCTACCCCTTTTCCCCTTTAGGAGAACCCTGCCTATACATATTGTGCCGAGCAAAGCATATGTCGCCTTGAAGAAGAGAAGTACACTTATTGAGATGTTGGCTCCTGCTTTTGCCTTGTTCTCGTTCTCTTCATCGTCTTGAACTTCCGTCGTCCGCCTTCTCCTTATTTTCCCTCAATCTCCACTATGTCATTTTAAAAAAGAGCATTCTCTGTTTTTTTCCGCTAAATAAATGCATTTTGCCTCAACTCCGTGTGAGAGGTGTAATAGACATGAACTGAAAGTGTTAACGTGTAGAAAAGTGTTTTCTACACCAAGTGATTCAATGTTTGTAATGTTTTCCTATTTAACAACGAGATTTTCGCGTGTTTTCTTAGTTGAGGTTTCTTGCGCGTACAAGAAAATTGTGTTGTAAAAGTAGTCGCAGTTCTGCGGTGTGGAAATATTTTTATGCCAAATATCAAAACGTAAGTGAACATGAAAGAAAAATACTGTTGTTAGAATAAAAAGCTGTTAACAACCAACGAAGTGAAAGTGGAAATATTAGACACTCGTTTTGCGAGAGTCCTCATCTTAACATAAGCTGCTCGCTCATCCCTTGCAGTGGCATCGTTATCTTTTCCAGCTAGTCTGGTGCATCGTTCATGCACCCGGGGAGCATAGCAGATGTGATCGGATGTGGATGCCCGAAATAGCTTCTCGCGACTCGTCTATAAAAAAACACGCCGTACGCGCTTTCGCGTGCTTGCTCCCTCAACGCACCGTAGATGGAATACGCACGCTCCGAAGATTCATGTTGAACTCATGTAGTGGCTGAGACAAAAAAGACACAGTCTGATTCACTCTGCTTGAGAACAACAAAAATAACTGGTTCAGAATTCAATATGAATGTGATTTTGTTTTATTATTTGGAGACACATCGTTGGGGCGAACATACATGGGTCTTCAAGTAAGTGCAATGCTCTCACCTAAAATAAAACATTGCAACAAATTTCTGAAGTACTTGATTGAAAAGTCTTGGGTGAGCTTCCATAAAATTCTCGTAAAAATTGGGGATGAGGTTTTTAAGTCTCTAAAATGTTTAAATTTCGCTATATTTTCAATTTAGGCATTTTATAGTAAAATAATTATGTGTTTAGCTTATTACTTCTTTTGATAATGCGAGAAACCTTCTGAAGATTTGTCAGAAACTCTCAGCTTCATCGCTATAGCTTTAGTGGCAAAAAAGAAAGAACCCTGATTTCTGGGTCTTTCAGAGGCAGGTGATAAAAAAACAAAGTTTGTGAATTTTTCATAAAACATACTGCAGCTGACAATTTTACCTTCCCGTGGTCCAATGTTACTAGCGGTGTGAATTTATCGAAAACATTTGAGCAATGTACGATGGGTTAACTTTAGATTGATAGGCCTTGCATTTCGTAAAATCTGCAAGGCATTAAAATGCTCTATGCCACCTTTAGTGAAAAAAGTTTTAAAGTGAAAGTTTTACGAACCGTGTTGAGCCGAGGTTCCCCGTCGCCAGCTATTTGGCCTTCATTTGACCGCAACTGTGCCGCGGCCTTGACAACGCATCACCTGACTCCCCACGCCGAGCTGCGTGCGTTTAAATGTCGTACGAAAATCTCTCACGTCACGTGATCCTAGATGCCTAGGGACAGGATTGTTTAGAGACTTTTCAGAAGGCGTCGGGACGGTGGCGCCAAGTGATGCCATGGCGCGTTGAATCTCCGACCAGTGCCTCCTCTGTAACATGACACCGCAGTGGGTTCGGTATTTGTTGGCGAAAAGCCGTGCAGGAGTAGTGGTGTGGTATGTCTGCTTTTGGTCTTGGGGAACTCTGGCGGTGTGAGACCCGTATTTCTGAAGAATTCAGTGGTGCTGACGATCGAAATTTTCAAGTGGTGTAGCGCCTCGGCAATGCAATTTGCGAACCGGCGTTGTGCAGCAGCGTCACCATGTTCGCCCTTTTCGGCAGCGTCATCACATGGCACATGCACCTTTACTTGACGGGCGTCGTAGGCGGAGGTATTGTACGTGTTCCTCGCCATGACTTGCGTTACGTAATAATATAATGCTTGAGGTGGTATTTGCTCACAACTGTTGACGCGTCCTTGAAATCGAGCAGCACATGTTTTCAATCATGTTCAGCGCTAGGGCGTTATCCGTGAATTCATGAGGATCACTTTTATCTTGGGCTTTACTACAATTATCGCATACTTCGGTGAACATAATGGAGCTTTGGTGACATCACATGGTATGACAGAATTCCACGAATGGAAGTGCAGAGTAGATGTTTAATATTATTGGTACTAAGGGGGAGATGAACACAGTTACATGGAGTTTGTTGCTGTGCCCTGTGATGTTAAACTGCATATCTGTCCGTTTTTCGCGCTCTTAGTTTTAGCAATGGGACGCAGGGTTCTGTGCAAAGTTGGAAGGAATGAGTGTGTATATTCCTCTGTAATACCTTCACCGCAGTACATTTGTGTAATGCGACAAAGCAAAGTGTATTGCAGTGATGGGATGTATGGCAGTCCTAGATCCAGTTTTGATGTCCCCGTTACCCTGAAGATACTGCCCCACCCGCTTTACTATAATCTTACTATAGTCTTAGCATGCTTAATGGACTGTATGAATCCGTGAAAGTACAGAAGGAGACCATTTTGAAGGAAAATAAGCTGTTAAAGGATGAAAACGCAAAGCTGTCTCAACGTCTCATGTCTCTAGAGCAGTATTCCCGACTGAACAACGTGGAAGTAAAAGGCGTTCTCGTCACGGAAGGTGAAAACTGTCTGGCTGTAATCCAAACTATTGGTGAAACGATTGGCTGTCCTATCGTCCCCTCCGACATTGACATTGCTTATCGTGTCCCCGCAAAAAAAGACAAGAACATTATCGCACGATTCTGTTCCAGGTCGAAGCGAACTGAATTCATTAGTAAAGCTGAAAAGGCTAAGCTCACCACATCAGCCATTGGGTTTTCGCGAAACAATGATTCCCCGTTTTTGTGAATGATCACCTCACGCCAGAGAACAAGCGGCTTTTCGCGCAAGCTCTCGAATTGAAGACTAAAGGATGGCGATTCCTCTGGACTGAAAACTGCGCAATCAAAGCTAGAAAGACTGAGAATAGCCGCGTTTATCGCATCTCAGGCGTAAGCGATCTGGCTATCTTTACATAATCAATGCGCGAGCACTCCCGTTTTTCCGAAGTAAATCCTCACCATGAATAAAGGCATGTTTTCATGTGATCAGGTGAAAACATTGTTACACGACAAATCGCACAAATTTTCGTTCATTCACTGCAATATTCGAAGTCTGCGCAAACATCATGATGACCTTTTGAACTTCCTTAGTTTACTTAACCACAATGTTTCGTTAATATGCCTGTCTGAAACATGGCTAACACCAGTAGATGGCAATCTATTCGGTCTGTCAGGATATACCAGTGAATATAGTTACCGTGGGGTTCAGCGAAGTGGTGGATCTGCCATATTTGTGAATTCGTCGATTTCGTACACTCGTCGTCATGATCTTTCGTTCCGCAATTTGTTGTGCGAGTCTGTCTGGCTGGAGTTCGACCGGAATGTCCTGTCCCTCAATAACCGGAGTACAATCCTGGCGTCCGTTTATCGTTCCCCTTCATCGTCGTATTCGGACTTTTGTTTGCAGCTAGAAGAAATACTAAGCATCTTAATCAATGAAAACAAGAACATCATCATTTGTGGTGACATTAACATCAACATACTTAATCCCAACTGTCAGTCATGCTCTGATTATACCAACTGCTTATTTAGCTACGGTTTCTCTTCCTTAATCGATGTTCCAACCAGGTGCGACACTTCTGGTTCTTGCACATTGATAGATCATATATTTTCCTCATCATCTTCTGACTATACCACTGGAGTAATAGATTATTCCATTACTGACCACTATCCTCTGTTCTTCCTTCTAGGTGTCGCAAAACGTACGCAGTGTGACCAATATTCAAAAAAAATTACCGACGAATACGTTACTTCCTAATGCGAAATTTGAGCGCAGCAAATAAGCTGTTTCACCTTTTCGATAGATTGAGGCAAAGAAATCGAGCAACACATGTATGCGCTATCACAGAATTTTTTTGATATTTTTCACACGTATTCCTTTAACAAAGACTCCACTAACAGTTCTTGACAGTCATGAAGGAAGCTTTGTGGTCGGAGAAATAGGCTGATATATGTTCGACTTGGTACACCAATGCTTGATTCTCAAAGACGAGATCTATACAAGTGCCTCGCGAGGTTGTCACAGCCGTGGGACGCATTACGAGCGAGAGGAACGGGATGTTCTCCCGCATAAGTGTTAGGAAATTGCTGTTTGTCTTTATGTCAACATTAAAGTCCCCCACTACTAACATCGGTGTGGATCGATGGACGGTTAATGCGAGTTGCAGGAAGTGCACTGCCACCGCACAGGGCGAACGGCAGCGGCAATTTCGGCTCGGGCGGTGCACATATACAGATCCGCCGCCACCG
Source organism: Dermacentor albipictus (assembly GCF_038994185.2). NCBI lineage: Eukaryota > Metazoa > Arthropoda > Arachnida > Ixodida > Ixodidae > Dermacentor > Dermacentor albipictus. Next base: position 517,018,845 of record NC_091821.1, read on the forward strand.
ATCTGGCTCTCTGATTGCCACCGCACAGGGGTTGCATTGGAGGAGGAGCGAAGAAAGGAATTAAGTTCGAGCCGGCGCTTTGACAACCGGAGACTCGCAGGAAGGATGCCAGGTAGGGGGGCGGCGTGTACACCCAGCGGCAAACGATCCGGGGGGCAGAAGCGCGCGCAGCAAGCGGACAACACGATAAAGGGAGGAGGGAAGAGATAGCAGCGACTGACTGATGCCGCTGACGCCGATAGTGAGTCAACCCCAGCTGCGGAGTTGGTTTCAGGGACAACGCCGCCGATGCCGACACAAACAATATGATACCCTCGCTTCCGCAGCGCTAAGAACCAGGTCTAGCCGTGGGAAGGTGGTCACGTATTCGTCGACGTGCCGGGGCCTACGTGAAATAACCGGCGCGTCGGCAACTGAAGAGCACCCTATCCGCCACACAAGAACAGGGGGGGGACCCTTTCCTCCTCTTTCTGCATGGCGGCGACGGTGTTCTATGCAGTCACGTTATCTTGACTCTCTAGCGGCGTCAGCGGCATCCAGCGGTATCAGTCGGTCGCTGCTAGCGCTGGGGGGATGAAAGGGGGGCGGAGCTGGTTACGAGGCCGACGACAACGCCGACGACGACGCGAAACCCAGGAACGGACGCCAAAGATCTGCGCTCTAAAAATTCTTTCAATGAAACGTTATTTATACAGAAGGTACAAGGCACTTGTTGGGAGAACGTTGGATTGTCCTGACAGGGCGTACTCGATATTTTTATCAACAATAACAAACTATATCGATGAGTGCACAACTCATGTGTCCTTTCAGCAAAGATTCTCGTCTCCCAGAAATCCATGGATTACAAATGCGTTGCTGCGCTCTATAACAAAAAAGAATAATCTTCACAAAAAGGTGAGACTGCAGCCGTTTACACAGCTTTGCGAACTAAATTTAAGAAATATAGCAATATCCTTTCTGGTATCCTTAAACGCGCAAAACGGGACTATTATGAAAGACGGATAATTCAGAACGGTATGAATACCAGGCGTAATTGGGAGCTTATTAAAGAATTTCTTAATATTACAGAGTCTAACACGGGCATTAAAAAGATAATTTACGACAACGAGGAATGAACAACCGAGGCTGACATATTAAATGCTTTTAGTGATCATTTTGCCACTTGCCAGAACACGCTATCGCCTAGTGTTTTACGCCATCTCCCACGTTGCCCTCAGTCATTATTTCTTCGACCGGTTTCTTCCGAAGAAGTTTTAAAGGTAATTTCTTCTCTTAATGTTACTGGACCTGGCCTAGATTCTATTCAGCCTTCTAGAATAAAACTGGTTGCGGCAGACATATCATTTGTTTTTGCTGATATCGTTAACAAAATTTTTAGCACAGGCATTTTTCCTGATTTGATGAAACAGGGTAAAGTAATCCCTGTGTTCAAAAAGGGTTGTCGTGAAAACATTAATAACTACCGCCCAATTTGCATTTTGCCGTTTTTTAGTAAGGCCATTGTAAAACTTATTTACACTCGTCTAATGCACTATCTCAATAAATTTAATCTTATTTCTCCATTCCAATTTGGTTTTAGGCAGAATTATTCGACGGAATCGGCATTAACTTCACGGATAACATTAAACGCTTTATTGACGAAGGGTTTGTTGCAGGAGCCATATTCATCGATCTAACAAAAGCCTTTGACACTCTAGATCATTCTATTCTTCTGTATAAGCTCGAATCTTTTGGTATTACTGGCCCACCTTTAAATCTTATTCGTAGCTACTTGTCTAACAGGCCTCAAGCAGTGTATCTTAATGCCAATTCTCTTCTACTAAAGTAATTAACTGCGGCGTTCCCCAAGGCTCTATACTAGGCCCATTGTTGTTCTTATTATTTATAAATGATCTACCAAATGTACTTACCAATTGTAACTGTTTGTTATGTGCTGATGACACCACCATCTACTCGTCACAGAAATCGCTTACCGCACTTCAAGACACACTTAACACCGATCTTAACAATGTGTATTCCTGGTGCACTGATAATAAACTTCAAATCAATCCTTTAAAAACAACCTTTGTACTATTCCATAATCCACAAACACCGATTTCTTCTCCAATAACTGTCTCGTTAAATACTTATGTTATACCGACATCTGATACTATTAAATTTCTGGGTAATACTCTCGACAAACACCTTAAATTCAATAGCCATGTCAACTCGCTTATAAAGAAGGTTTCATTTGGCATCCGCATAATCATTAAAACACGCGCATTCTTCAACGCTCATATTATTAGATCGTTGTATCATGCTTATATTCACAGTCATTTATCATACTGTTTATCCTCATGGGGTAATACATATGCCATTCATCTCAAACCACTTCAACGTCTTCAAAATCAGGCAATAAAATTAATGACCTTTAGCTCATTCCGGTGCCATTCTTTACCTATCTATCAACATCTTAACGTTTTACCCATTCAACAGCTGTTCTATCATAAGTTGTCACTCATTACATTTCGTCTCTTTCATCGTGAAATAACCTTAGACAGTCTTCCTTTTGATAACCTCATGAGCAAAAATAATACTAGGTTTGCAGAACGCAATAACCTTCTATTACCTAAAATCAGATCTAACTATGGTAAATTTACACTTCGTTTCCATGGTATTTCACTTTGGAATCGCATTCCTGTTAATGTTAAGTCATCTCTTTCATTGCAGTTTTTTAAACACAATATGAAAAGAATACTGTTAGCAGAAGCATCTTTTCAGTTGTCATAAAAACATTTTCATATTTATTACATTTTCTTTACATTACTTCTATTATTGTATCGTTGGGCTTCATATTTCTGTAAAACAATTTGTTTCGTAACATGCAGAAGAGCCAAATTTTTTTATATTACTATATAATCCTGCTTATGATTATTTATTGTGATATTACTGTATAACGCTGTTTTTACTGTATATCTAATTGTCTTCTATTAATTTGCACTTGTTCCCTACGAATTGTATTTTAACGCGTTTTTTTCTTTTCTTCTGTTTGTTTGTTCGCCCTCTACTTGCTGCTCTAACACTCTTATGCACCCACTAATGATAGGAGGTCCCCCTGGCAGTTTCTCACTCTGGGACCTCCTGATGCTGTATATAATATGTAAGCCCGTTTTTCGTACATGTCATAACAACAACAATAAACTTGATACTTGATACTCACGTACTCTTGAAATCTCTATCTGCTAGTGTATTTATTTTCACATGTTGAATGGTCCCACTGCAATACATATGTAATGTAGTGGGACTGTACCTAATGTAATGTAATGTAAGTAATGTAATGTAGCTTAATAAAGTCACAACTGATTTGACAATGTCGGACCTAAAAGTTTTATAATGACATGGCCAATACAACAGCCAAGACATCACTTCAACCATTTATTAGGATTGCCAAACTAATCTTACAGCACAGAAAAACAATCTAACCACCTGATGAGTTCATTAGCAAGTAATACTGGAAAGCACAGGTCTACTGGCCAAGGGTGTGGAGAAGTGATTTAACACTCAACCGACACATCCTAAGTGCTCAAACACTTCTAGCATATTGATGCAGGTTGATCAGACTTACTGCGATATTGGCTGGTTTAGAACGAAAATAATAGTATTGGATAGCCGTACAGCGGGGCGTAGAGGTAAAACATCCACCTCGTGTGCAAGAGGACTGTGGTTCCAATCCCGGTGCCACGTAATTTTCCCCCGGATTAAAAAAATCCGCGTGTTCATATAATTGCAAAAACAGGCGTGGAGTGTGGCCTCATCCCGATGACCATAACCTGTAAAGCACTCCCTCACCAGAGCACGATTGGCCACCCTGGTGCAGTATTTGGCCACAACCTCCTATATTGTCACGTGGTGGTGACGTTAGGAACACAGTAGCAATACTGTAATAGACAAAACTAATATTTATTGGGCGAACCTGTGCCCACAAAACAGGTTACACTTATAGCACAACGATAGCGGCGAACACGGTCGGCGATCGTCGAAAATCTGATCAGCGGGTCATGCGCGTCGGCTTTTATACAACAGTCGTCGAATGTTCCAGACTAATCGTTGGGACCCGCGTGCTTTCCATAAAGTTCTACATCATTCGCGTCAGGCGAATAAATCAGATAACACAAGGTTCGGCGCCAACAGACTGCGGATAGAAGCATCGATAACTTTCCAGAAACTTCGGATACATGCAAGCGCGTCCCGCGCTGTGCTATAAGATTTGTCAGGCGGCAAAACCTGGTCGCCCGATAAATATAAATACACGTGTCAATATCAACACAACAATCAAACCCCGGCCCTCAGCCCCCAGCAGCTCAAAGCAACTGACCACGGCGGCGGTGAGAGCTGCGACGCAGCAGAGGGTGCTAAGAATCCCTGGTTCCGGACAGGCCGTCATTGAAGTCTGAACCTGGCAACGTTTAACGCTAAAGCGTTATCTAGTGAAGCGAGTCTAGCAGTGCTATTGGAGGAATTAGAGGGCAGTAAATGGGATATAATAGGGCTCCGTGAAGTTACGAGGAAAAATGAAGCATATACAGTGCTAAAAAGCGGGCACGTCCTGTGCTACCGGTGCTTAGCAGAAAGACGAGCACTAGGAGTCGGATTCACGATTAATCAGGATATAGCTGGTAACGTACAGGAATTCTATAGCATTAACGAGAGGGTGGCAGGTGTTGTTGTGAAACTTAATAACAGGTACAAATTGAAGGTCGTACAGGTTTAATAACCTGTCATCCACATCCAATAAGTAGGCATCCTACATCCAGTCATGATGACCAGCAAGTTGAAAGCTTCTATGAAGACGTGGAATCGGCGATGGGTAAAGTCAAAACAAAATACGGTATACTGATGGGCGAATTCAATGCCAAGGTAGGCAAGAAGCAGGCTGGAGAAAAGTCAGTGGGAGAATATGGCATAGGCTCTAGAAATAGCAGGGGAGAGTTATTAGTAGAGTTTGCAGAACAGAATACTATGAGGATAATGAATACCTTCTTCCGCAAGCGGGATAGCCGAAAGTGGACGTGGAGGAGCCCGAACGGCGATACTAGAAATGAAATAGGCTTCATACTCTGCGCTAACCCTGGCATCATACAAGATGTGGACGTGCTCGGCAAAGTGCGCTGCAGTGACCACAGGATGGTAAGAACTCGAATTAGCCTAGACCTGAGGAGGGAACGGAAGAAACTAGTACATAAGAAGCCGATTAATGAGTTGGCGGTAAGAGGGAAAATAGAAGAATTCCAGATCAAGCTACAGAACAGGTATTCAGCTTTAACTCAGGAAGAGGACCTCAGCGTTGAAACAATGAGCGACAATCTTGTGGGCATCATTAAGGAGTGTACAATGGAAGTCGGTGGTAACTCCGTTAGACAGGATGCCAGTATGCTATCGCAGGAGACGAAAGATCTCATAAAGAAACGCCAATGTATGAAAGCCTTTAACGCTACAGCTAGAATAGAACTGGCAGAAGTTTCTAAGTTAATGAACTAGCGTAAGACAGCTGACATAAGGAAGTATAATATGGATAGAATTGAACATGCTCTTTGGAACGGAGGAGGCCTAAAAACAGTGAAGAAGAAACTGGGAATCGGCAAGAATCAGATGTATGCGTTAAGAGACAAAGCCGGCAATATCATTACTAATATGGATGAGATAGTTCAAGAGGCTGAGGAGTTCTATAGAGATTTATACAGTACCAGTGGCACCCACGACGATAATGGAAGGGAAAATAGTATAGAGGAATTCGAAGTCCCAAAGGTAACGCCGGAAGAAGTAAAGAAAGCCTTGGGAGATATGCAAAGGGGGAAGGCAGCTGGGGAGGATCAGGTAACAGCAGATTTGTTGAAGGATGGTGGACAGATTGTTCTAGAGAAACTGGCCACCCTGTATACGCAATGCCTCATGACCTCGAGCGTACCGGAATCTTGGAAAAACGCTAACGTAATCTTCATTCATAAGAAAGAAGACGCCAAAGACTTGAAAAATTATAGACCGATCAGCTTACTGTCCGTTGCCTACAAACTATTTACTAAGGTAATCGCAAATAGAATCAGGAACGGAACACCTTACACTTCTGTCAAGCAAAGGACCAGGCAGGATTCCGTAAAGGTTACTCAACAATAGATCATATTCACACTATCAATCAGGTAATAGAGAAATGTGCCGAATATAACCAACCCTTATATATAGCTTTCATTAATTACGAGAAAGCGTTTGATTCTGTCGAAACTTCAGCAGTCATGGAGGCATTACGGAATCAGGGTGTAGACGAGCCGTATGTAAAAATACTGAGAGATATCTATAGCGGCTCCACAGCCACCATAGTACTCCATAAAGCAAGCAACAAAATCCCAATAAAGAAAGGCGTCAGGCAGGGAGATACGATCTCCCCAATGCTATTCACAGCGTGTTTGCAGGAGGTATTCAGAGACCTGGATTGGGAAGAATTGGGGATAAAAGTTAATGGAGAGTACCTTAGTAACTTGCGATTCGCTGATGATATTGCCTTGCTTAGTAACTCAAGGGACCAATTGCAATGCATGCTCACTGACCTGGAGAGGCAAAGCAGAAGAGTGGGTCTAAAAATTAATCTGCAGAAAACTAAAGTAATGTTTAACAGTCTCGGAAGACAACAGCAATTTACAATAGGCAGCGAGGCACTGGAAGTCGTAAGGGAATACACCTACTTGGGGCAGGTAGTGACGGCGGATCCGGATCATGAGACGGAAATAATTAGGAGAATAAGAATGGGCTGGGTTGCGTTTGGCAGGCATTCTCAGATCATGAACAGCAGGTTGTCATTATCCCTCAAGAGAAAAGTATATAACAGCTGTGTCTTACCAGTACTCACCTATGGGGCAGAAACCTGGAGGCTTACGAAAAGAGTTCTACTCAAATTGAGGACGACGCAACGAGCTATGGAAAGAAGAATGATAGGTGTAACGTTAAGGGATAAGAAAAGAGCAGATTGGGTCAGGGAACAAACGCGAGTTAATGACATCTTAGTTGAAATCAAGAAAAAGAAATGGGCATGGGCAGGACATGTAATGAGGAGGGAAGGTAACCGATGGTCATTAAGGGTTACGGACTGGATTCCAAGGGAAGGGAAGCGTAGCAGGGTGCGGCAGAAAGTTAGGTCGGCGGATGAGATTAAGAAGTTTGCAGGGACGGCGTGGCCACTATTAGTACATGACCGGGGTTGTTGGAGAAATATGGGAGAGGCCTTTGCCCTGCAGTGGGCGTAACCAGGCCGATGATGATGATGATGATGATGATGATGATGATGATGATGACTGTGTTGAGAGCTGGCGTCCACGCCTTCAAGTTCTGGCACATCATCTTTCCACTTGTGAAGGCAGTCCTGTGTTAAATTTTCTTCTCACATGTGATGACAGTGATTGGGCGCATCTGCTTCATTATTCTTCTTCTAGAGCTTGGTTTCTCATATTTACTGGATAGGGCTGTTTGTGTCTTGTTTTCCTCAAGCAGAGCACAAGACTTAGCAATGGGTAGCCCAAATATAGATTTGCGAAAACCGAAACGAATTCAGCATTAATAAACTAAAGGGTTGTTTTGGTGGAGACCAGTCGGCAAGTCCATATATGAAAGAGAAGGCAGGCACCGCATGAAGCAAGATTTCTGCGCATATTTCACCAGCTACTGCATCATTGTTTTCCATTATTAGTGAAACTGCAATATTCTTTATACAAGAACTTGTCCAATATTGTGTTTTGCAGTAGGATGTTAGCAGTGCTATTAAGGCACTTGAATACTCGTAAATAGTACTAGAGAGAAAATTTAAAGTAATAACGCAGTGGCTTTTCGTGCGTAGTCTATGAATACACCTGGTGCTCTTATGGTCATTTTTGGCCTATCTGCTAAACCATTCAAAACAAGGAAAGCTTATACAAAATTATTATGCAAAGTCAGACCACAACTAAACCAGAGTTATCCTTGATAAGCAAAGTATATTTATTTGGTGACATTTCCTGTGGCCTTCTTATTGGGCTTTCTTTCCTTCCTTTTCAGCTGTGCTGGTTCGTTAAGTGGCGAGAGGGTTTGTGAGTTTTAAACATTGAACGACTTAGCGAAACCTTTTTTGTGTTGTTGTTTCTTGGTTTCAGACTCTGCTTGCATTTTAAGGCATGTTTCCGGTGTTTTTTTTTTCCTTTTTTTATGGGTAGGGCATGGTAACATTTTCTACACCACGTCAAGCATGTTGTGCCATAGTGTTCTTGGATGGAGCCTTGCCCTTTCATTCTGTGCAATATGATGTTTTTTTGTGTCCAAGGCTGTTTCACATTTGGGAGTGATTGTAGCATTTTCCTAAGCTTTGACTCTGTCACCCAAGCTTGAAATATCGCTACCCACTGCTGGTGGCATGACACATGTGACATATTTTTTCAGTGAAAGGAAGTCTGTCACTTATCCTGTGCACTGGTTGTCTTTCTCTTTTTTGATTAGGGCTGGTTGCCTATATTTGCTCCATTGTTGCATTTCAGAAAAGGAATGGCTGTCATAATTGACATCATTTAACCGTATTGCATAAAATGTGGGTTATGTGTACTTGCAATAAATGGCAACAATAAATATAATAAATATAAGATAATTATTCAAGAAAAGTGCGTTTGCATGGTGGTGCAACTATGAATTGTGGCTATAAGCTTGTAGCACTGCTTGTGCAGAATATAGTTCATCTGTACTACTTTCAAATGTCATTGTTTTTATCTGCATTTGTATATCTCCAGTTCCTGTGAACAACACACATCGGGTGAAACAGTGGCGTGCACCTGCAGTTGGGCTCAACGAATAGCCAAATTTCTGCCTGTTTGACGTCATTAGCCTATTAGTAAAGGTAGTTGTTTCTATAGTAGCCTGTTTGCTCAGTGTAGAAGCCGCTGCGGGGTGTAAAAATATCGTACACATCTTCAGCTTTGCTGGGGACACAGCATCTGGCACATAGTTTGTCACAGGCCATGTCTTCTGGGCAAATTGAGTTTACTCACTAGGAGAGGGAGAGCCAAGTTTGTTGGATATGAAGTGAACCACCAGTACACCCAGCGCCCTTCTTCATTTTGTGTGAAATATGTGGTTTTAGCGACCCTTGCTTTATACACTTCTTGTCCGGCAGCAGTCTTTTGCTTTTGAAACACTCAGGATAGCTTTCAGCAAGCTGGACAGAAATATTACTGAGAACCCGAAGCTGTCAATTGTCGCACTTATCATGCGAACCTTCATACCATATGATCAGGGCGTAAACGAATGAGCGTGTACCTCAAGGCCTTGTGTAGCACATGCCATGAGTTTGGAGCAACATGATGTATAGTACTTTTTTGATCGCATGCTATAGGTTCAGCAGGTGTAACCATGGTTCAAGTGCAGCGCAAGGTCAAGATAACAGATATCTATGAGCAGCACCTTGGTAAAGGAGACGCTGGGAAAACTAGTGGGAAGCCTGTAGAACATCTGGTTGACCCAGTTGCTGGATTCATCACGCAGAATGTGAAAAAGAGAAGGAAGTCATCTACAAATCAGAAGGTTCTTACATATAGACGCTGTGCTAAAGTTTTCAGGCAGGCCTCTGTCATAACATGCCAACAAGTCTTAGCGCGCAGACTATGCACGACCAACTACATATGCCTTCTGTTCGTGCAAAGAACAGCTCATTGTAACTGGCGAGGATGGAGTGGGAAAAAAACAGCTCCATTAATCTGGTTGAATTGATATAAACAGTGATTTGTAAGTATGCATCGCCATACTCCCCATCGCCTTCTTGGGTGACATCAGCAAGGACCAGCTTGAGGCAAAGGGGTAATAGACGTCTTTACAAGCTAAACATGCATGCATGCATGCATGGAGAGCACATTGCGCCCAAAATGTAGGCACTTCACAGGGGCACTGAAGAAGTAACAGAGTATTGACACTGGGCAAAGGCAAGCTTCTCTGCTACTGAAAGTGAGAGAGGCACAAAGGAGAGATGCCTCGACCTGCACCACTAGTGTATCTACTAAACACCCAGCACTGTTGCCATGTGTCGACCTCTGAAACAATCCCTCTCAAGGAAAATAATTTTTGTGTATCCGTAATGAAGGCAGCGGCGGCACAGAATTGCAGCAGTGGAGTAGAACTAGAGCATCCGCTTCGCGTGCAAGAGGACCGTGGTTCGAATACCGGTGCCGCACAATTTTCTACTGGATTAAAAAAAATCCGCGTGTTGATAAAATTGCATAAACAGGCCTGGAGTACGGCCTGATCCCAGTGACCAGAACCGGTAATGCACTCACTTATCACAGCAGGATTGGCCACCCTGGTGCACTACTTGGCCACAACCTCCTATGTGAATACAACAATCATACCCTGGCCATCCATCCCCAGCAGCTGCGAAGCAACTGACCACGGCAGCGGTCAGACCAGTGACGCAGCAGAGGGTGCTAAAAATCCCTGGTTCCGTACAGGCAGCCATTGGAATCTGAACCTGGCAACGTTTAACGCTAGAACGTTATCTATTGAGGCGAGTCTAGCAGTGCTATTGGAGGAATTAGAGGGAACTATATGGGATATAATAGTCCTCAGTGAAGGTAGGAGGACAAGAGAAGCTTACACAGTGCTAAAACGCGGGCACGTCCTGTGCTACCAGGCTTAGCGGAGAGAAGAGAAGTAGGACTCGGATTCCTGATTAATAAGGATATAGCTGGTAACATAGAGGGATTTTACAGCATTAACGAGAGGGTGGCAGGTCTTGTTGTGAAACTTAATAAGAGGTACGAATGGAAGGTCGTACAGGTCTAGACTCCTACATCCAGTCATGATGACCAGGAAGTCGAAAGCTTCAATGAACACTCGGGATCGGCGATGTGTAAAGTCAAAACAACATACACTGTACTGATGGGCTATTTCAATGCCACGGTAGGCACGAAGCAGGACGGAGAAAAATCAGTGGGGGAATATGACATAGGCTCTTGGAATAGCAGGGCAGAGTTATTACTAGAGCTCTCAAAACAGAATAATATTCAAATAATAAATACCTTCTTCCACAAACGGGATAGCCGAACGTGGACGTGGATGAGCTCGAATGGCGAGACTATAAATGAAATAGACCTTATACTCTGTACTAACCCTGGCATCTTACAAGATGTGGACATGCTCGGCAAGGTGTGCTGCAGTGACCATAAAATGGTAAGAACTCGAATTAGCCTCGACTTCAGGAGGGAACGGAAGAAAGTTCTGCATAGGAAGCCGTCAATAAATTAGCGGTAAGAGGGAAATTAGAGGAATTCCGGATCAAGCTACAGAACAGGTATTCGGCTATAACTCAGGAAGATTACCTTAATGTTGACGATAGGAACGACAATCTTATGCACATCATTTTGGAGTGTGCAGTAGAAGTCGGTGGTAACTCCTTTAGACTCCTTGTCAACTCCTGACTCCTGTCAACTCCTTTGTCAGTAAGCTAACGCAGGAGACGAAAGATCTGATCAAGAAACGTCAATGTTTAAAGACTTCTAACCCTACAGCTAGAATAGAACTCGCAGAACTTTTCATGTTAATTAACAAGCGTAAGACAGCTGACATAAGCACGTATAATATGGATAGAATGGAAGACGCTCTCAGGAACGGCGGATGCCTAAAAGCAGTGAAGCAGAAACTAGTAATAGGCAAGAATCTGATGTATGCGTTAAGAGACAATGCCGGCAATATCAGCCCAGGAATATATCATACCTGTGTATGTTTTTTAGATTTTCCACATGATTCCCTTAAAAATACATTACTCATGCCGCCAACATATTGTAACGTAGGTTTGAGACGGAGTGTTGCAAAAGAGGCGTTTCTCTTTAGTTGCGAGACAGAAGAAGAGCGCGCAGCTTACGCACTTCATCGTCTTTCACGGCGCCGACCTTTGCCCGCACCGTTCTGCTGTGCGGCAGCCTCAAATCTTTGTGTCAATGGCCCCCATGCGAAAAGCGACCGTCTCGGTCGCGTCACAAAGTTCTTTCAGCGACATAGGAAATGGAGCTCGTCAGGTGCATCTCGACGTTCACGTACGCGCATAGTATGGTTTCATGCGCACTACATGAACAAGTTCAGCGCGAGGACGACGACGGAGCGAACCGGGGTCAGAACTGCGGCGGACGACTTCGTAGGCCATGTCAATGAGGCGGTGCGTAACCTTGTAGGGACCAAAATTCCGGGGAATCAACTTTTCCGAGAGTCCACGGTGACGGACCGGCGTCCAGACCCACACGCAGACGCCGGTATTGTAATGGTCGTCGCGTCGACCCTGGTTGTATCGAAGGCTGTCGGTACGCTGTTGGCTCCGGATACGATGCCGAACAAGCTGGCGTGCCTCTTCGGCTCTTTGTAAAAACTCTTCCGCGTGTTCGCTCGTCCGGCTATTAGCAGCCAGAGGTAGCATGGCGTCAAGTGTTGACGTGACGTGGCGCCCGCATACAAGTTGGAACGGCGTAAACTGTGTAGTCGCCCGTACAGCAGCGTTGCACGCGAAGGTTACATAGGGTAAAATCTCATCCCACGTCTTGTGCTCTACGTCGATATACATGGAGAGCATATCAGCCCGGAGTTCTGTTCAGACGTTCAGTTAATCCATTGGTTTGAGGGTGATACGCAGTGCTCTTGCGGTGAGAGCAATGCGTCAGCTCGAGAACGTCCTCCATAAGTTAGGCTGTAAATACTGCAGCGCAGTGGGTGATGAGAACAAATGGTGAACCATGTCGTACGACGATGTGACGTACAAAGAACTTTGCCACTTCATACGAGTTTGCTTGCGGAATAGCTTCGGTTTCGGCATACCGGGTTAAGTAGTCGGTAGCGACGATTATCCATTTGTTGCGTGAAGAGGTCATTGGGAATGGCCCAAGTGGCTCCATTCTTATTTGTTGTAACGGTGCTTGAGGAGGGTCCACAGGGTGAAGAAAGCCAGCTGCTTTAACTGGTGGTTTCTTGCGGCGCCGATAATCACGGCCCGTCTTGACGTACCGTTGTACAGAAGAATAAAGTCGGGGCCAGTAATACTTCTGTCGCATCCTTGCTAATGTTTTGCGAATCCCAGGAGTCCCACCGGGCTCATTATGGCACGCTTGCAAAATGTCTTGGCGCAGTGCCGATGGCACGACGAGGTGCGTATTTGGACCGCTTCCGCAGTTTTTCCGGTAAAGGACGTTGTTGTGCAAGTAGTATGATGATAACCACGCACGAGCGAGCGGGGTAAAACACCTTCAACTACTTGAAAGTGCTCGATCAGCGGCAGCGGCTCAAGGTCAACGCACTGGTGCTCAGCCATTTTTATGGCGTGGATAACGCCGACAAATGGCAAGTCATGGTCAGAGTCCGATGACGTCGTAGGGAGTGCTGCGCGTGACAGTCAGCGTCACTGTGCTTCCTTCCAGTTCGGTAGACAACTGTAATGTCGCACTTTTGTAGTTGCAGACTCCAACGTGCTAGTCTGCCTGAAGGATCGTTGAGGTTGGCAAGCCAGCACAGCTCGTGGTTTGGTCACTGACTGCCTTAAAGGGTCTTTTGTACAGGTAACGTCGGAATTGAGTAATTGCCCACACAACCGCTTAGCATTCTTTTTCAGTGTCTGAGTAGTTTTTCTCAGCCTTGTTGAGACTGCGGCTTCCATAAGCAATGGTGCTATCCGCACCAGCTTGCCACTGCACTAGAACTGTGCCGAGACCAGAATTGCTGGCGTCAGTATGAATTTCAGTATCAGCGTCTTCGCCGAAATAATCAAGTATTGGGGCCTCTTGCAAACGCTTCCGCAATTCATTGAACGACTGCTGCTGCTCGTCCGCCCAAATGAAAGGCACATCTTCGCATGTAAGGCATGTCAGAGGCCCAGCAATCCTCGAGAATTCCTCGACGAAGCGCCAATAATAGGCGCATAAACCAAGGAAGCGTTGGACAGCCTTCTTGTCTGTGGGTGGTGAAAACTCGGCGACGGCAGCTAACTTGTCGGGGTCTGGTCGGATGCCTTCAGAACCAACGACATGGGCAAAAAATTTGAGCTCTTGGAACCCGAAGTAGCATTTTCAGACTTGATGGTGAGGCCGGGAGTATGGGTCGAAGCGAGGACACTCTCGAGCCGTGCGAGATGTTCGTCAAACGTGCTCCAGAACACGATGACGTCGTCCAAGTATACGAGGCAGGTTTGCCATTTGAGTTCAGCAAGTACGGTATCCATCATCCGCTGAAATGCGGCAGGTGCGGAACAGAGACCAAAGGGGAGAACTTTGAACTCATAAAGCCCGTCAGGTGTCACAAATGCTGTTTTTTCACGATCCAGTGCATCGTTGATGCGTGGCAATAGATAAACATCGCGCTTAGTGAAACGGTAGAGCTTTCTGTAATCTACACAGAAGCGTAGTGTGTTGTCTTTCTTTCTGATTAACACTACAGGGGAGGCGCGCCGGCTGGTGGACGGCTGGGTCACGTCATCTTGGAGCATCTCTTTCACCTGATGCTTGATCGCTTCCCTTCCCACTGGAGACAATCTGTAGCAATGCTGACGGACAGGACATGCGGACTCGTCCGTAATGATGCGGTGTTTTTTGATGCACGTGCACCGCCCTTTGGATTACGTTGAAAAACAGTGCGCAAATTCATTCCCGAGACTCAGTAGACGATCTTTCTTGTAGTCTGGCAGAGCGGCGTTAACGTGAATGACGTTCTTTTAGGCTGGATAACCCAGATTGCAGAGACGATGCGGTTTCAAATGTGGCAATATCAGTTACATCGGTGATTTCGCGAAGGAAGGCGATTGTCATTCCTCGCGGTACACGCCGATATTCATTGCTAAAGTTTGTTAGCAAAACAACTGAACATTTGTTTCGCAGCCGAAGAAGCCCTCTGGCTATACAAATGTGACGCTCAAGAAGCAGGGGAATGTTCGCCTCAGCAATTCCTTCGGCGTCGTCCGCCATGTCGAATCGGACAAGCGTAAGCACGCTGCTCTTGGGTGGCAACGTGACGTGATTGTCAGCTACGCGAAGCATGACGTCATGGTCGTTGTCATTACTGTTCGCTACGGCTTGCGTAGTAGCGAAGCTCACTCTAGACTCTTGCAGATTGATGATGGCACCGTTCGCCTAAAGGGAATTCATGCCGAGTATAAGTTCCTTTGAACACTCAGGAAGAATGACGAGGTCGCCGATGTACGTGAAGCCCAGAATTTGACTCGCGCCGTGCACCGGCCCATTGTAGTTATGAGATGCCCTCCTGCAATACGAATCTGAGTTCCAGTCCAATGCGTCGAAACTTTATTCAGTATACGCGCGAGATTCTGGCTCATAACAGATGTGTCCGCACCCGTGTCGATTAACGCCGTGGCTTCGTGGTCATCTATGGTAACTGGTATGTCGCAGGATACTGACACGGAATTACGCTGCTTTCTCTGCGTCTCAATTACGTCATATCGCGGTCGTCGCAGTGGAGGATCTTCTGCGTTCGCCACGTCAGCGACCTCACCTCCGCAGGTCGCTGCACTCAGTTTTCCTGGGAGGCAGGGCTAATTGAGGGACGCCTCGTTGCTCTCGGCGTGAAGATGGGGCTGAAAGACCTGTTTCGGGTGGAGGACGGTGACCGGGGTTCACAGAATCGTGGGGCAAACGAGTTCCTGGCATCCGCGAGGTATGCTTCAATCTCCAGGGCCCGGAGAGTGCCCGCCACGCGTTCTCCACCATCGGCATGCCAGTTTGAGCCTGGTGACACTCGGCCCTGCATCCCTCGACGAAATCCTGGCAAGGGAGGACCTGAAACTTCGTGCCACTCGTATGCTGGGCCAGTGGCTCAGTCAACGGGCCACCACCATCTCCCTGTGGATCTCGCCCTGCCTACTACCGCTTCAAAGCCTCTCCAGGACTCCAGGACGGCCCCACAGTACAGGAGCCCCATGCTTCGGTACCTCTCCCCCCCTCTGACGACGAGAACATGGATATGTCCAGCTCCCGGAAACGCGTCCGCGAGACGGAGAGCGAGGACAAGAAGCCAAACGGGCGACACAAGCAGTCGTCGAGCTCTCCCCCCAGCCCGGAGCAGCACACGGCAGCCAGCTGCCACGTGCAGCAACCGGACCACGGCAGCGCCATTTCCCCACACTCGGGCGAAATAGCCGCCACCTCCTCTACGCCTGCCGCCCTAGACGGAGGCCCTCCAAAAAGGGCGAGCGCCACCTCTCGACATCCCGCCGAGTTCACAGCCGCCTCCTCCGCGCCCCCTCCGAGCCAGGGCGCGCCCGGCATCATCCTCGGCGCGCCGTCTGCTACTGATGGCGACGCGACCCCTGCAGCATCTGCTAGCGAACCAGCTACAAACGAAAGCGCTGCCGACGCGATGGAACTGACGGACGCAACAGTCGCTGTTTCGGCACATCAGGGCCCTGATCACACCGCGGCACGCTTTCTGAAGGACGCATCATGCCAGCCTGCTTCGCAGGGAAACCAAATGGGAAGAAGAAGCAGAAGAAGAGGAAGGAGCCTGCCCATGCTTCCCGTCCGTCTCCTGCGGCAACGGACGACTCGCGGCACCCACCCGCTACCCAGGTCACCCCCAGCGTGCCTACAGCCGCAGTACAGAGAGCGACACCATCCGCCAGCGAGTCCACCACGTACGACTTCACGCTGGTGCAGTCAAAGAGGGGCGGCGGCGTGCATGAGCCCTGGAGACTGCTGCACTCCCAGTTGACCCTGCGGTCGTCGGTAGGGTGCTCTTCCGTCCCTCGGCACCCGGTGGAGCCTTCCGAGGAGCACCGCGCCTCTCACATCGTGGCCGCCGATACTACCACCCGGGAGTGCCTGGAGGAGCTGCTGGCAGTCACTGAGCTGCACGGAATCCCAGTGACTGCCCGACTGCCAGCCGAGCGCGGAAAGAGCAGCGGTTTCCTGCACGGGGTGGTTAGGTTACCCGCGAACACAGACCTGCTGGGAGCCTTCGAGTCGAGCGTTGCCGCGCTGTCGGCAACGAGGGAGGAGAGCACCATCACCATCCGATACGCGGGACCGGTCCCCCTGAACACGTGCGCCGTTTCAAGCTCGGGTTCAGGGTGAGGCCTGCCAGGCCCCGTCCAGTGCAATGTCGGCAGTGCTGCCGCTTCGGGCACGTGCTGGAGTCTTGCAGATGGCCGACCGACTGCCTCTCCTACGGCAAGAGCTACGCGGAGGGCGCCTCCTGCCAGAAAGTCCGTTACAGGAACTGCGGGGGCCCCCATAGGGCCGACACTCCCGCCTGCCCCAAATGGCAGGATAACCGGTAGGAGGCCGCCATCATGGCTTCCTCCATCTCGGCATTGTCAAGGCGTGCTGTCAGGGCAGCAGTCCGGGAGGAAAATCAGCCGCAGCAGCCCTCGTCATCTCCGGCACGGTCCTATGCGAGCATGCTGAAGAGCCCCAGCCATGCACCCAGGCATCCAGGACCAGCCCCTCATGCCTCTCAACGCCAGCAGACACGGGATATTGCTGCTCCACCCACCCAAACTACTATGGATCAGCTGGTAGAAAACCTGCTGCTCACCATGCATGCAGTCAGCACCATGCTGCCAACTGACCATCCGCCCCGGGCCATCTGCCTGCAGGCAGTGGCATTTCAACAGTGACACAATCACCATGGCTAGTCGCACAGTAAAACGTCGGCCGCACATCCGGCAATGGAACGTGCGCTCGCTGCGCCGTCAACACGCCGAACTGTCTGAACACCTACTCCTGCACGAGTACGACGTGCTGGCGTTGCAAGAGACATACACGCGCGACGGGGAGTGCAACCTTCCGGATTTCGTTGGATACCACAGTGCGACCACCTGCGAGTTACGGACTTGCGCCAACGTGCCGTGCTGTGATCCGCTCCATCCAGCCGGTCGCTCCCACCCGTCTATTTACGTCCGTGCGCACCTTGCCCAAGCCGTCGTTTGTGTGGCCGACATCGTTCCTACCTCTTTAGAGTGCCTGGCTGTTAATGTGTGCGTTGGGGGGCCGGCACTTGTGTCGCCAGCGTGTACGTGCAAACCGTACGTCATTGGGAAACGACCTTCATCGAGAGCCTCACCGCGCGCATCGGTGGTGACTGTGTCATGTACGGTGATTTTAACTCTCACCACACGGCGTGGGGCAGCACCCACAGTGAGCCGAATGGCAATTCCATCCATGCTTCGGGCCTGCTAATCATCAACACCGGAACTCCCACTTTTGTGCGTCGGAGGGTACACGGGAGTGCGATAGATTTGTCGCTCGTGAGTGAGCGATGCCACTACGAGTGGGTTCGCAGCCCTGTGGCGCAGTTGTCGGATCACTATCCGATCTCCCTCGACCCGCTCGGCCGGAACCGCACGACGTCGTGTACGTATCCCGTCACGGACTGGTCCCAGTTTCGGTCCCTCTGTGCCATACCCCCTCCGGCAAGTACAAACTTTCTTACACATCTTACGAGGCGTTTGGATGCCACTACGAAATCGTGCTCGGTGCCTGCTGGAACGCCGGTCCCCGATATCAAGCTACTCAATCTGCGCGCTGTCCGACGTCGCGCCGAACGCCGTGCCATCAAGAGCGACAAGGTGGAGCATTGGACTTTATACAACCGCCTTGATGCTGCGTGCCGCCGTCACGCCACGCAGCGCTGCAACCAGAGCTGGCAAAGTCTCTGCGTGCCGTTGGAGGACACTCGCGACAAGTCGCGCCCATGGCGCGTTCTCACTTCCGTCCTCTGTCCCAGGATCACTCGCCATCCTGCACTCTCTATCGCGGTGGCTACAGGCTTGAGCACAGAGCAACTGGCCGAGCTCTTCGCCGATGCCTTCACTCCACCGCCACAGTCTGTGCGCCCCGTCGGTGTACCCTGCGAAATACCGCCGCACAACAAGGCTGAACTCCTCGCTCCCCTGCACTACTTTCCTACGAGTGCAATCTTGGAGCACGTTGAGGTGCTTTGCTCGACAGAGTTTACCCTCAGTGAGTTGCACATTGTTTTGAACACGCGTAAACGACGCTCAGCGCTAGCTGGTGCCGACGGACTAACACATCAGGTCCTCAGGAACGTCAATGCAGCGCAGCTCCCTTCCCTACTCGAGGCCTTCAACGGCGTCTGGCGCAGTGGCATTATTCCTGCTGATTCGAAAGAGGCGATCGTCGCGTCCCTATTCTCAAGCGCGGCAAAGCTGCCACGAGCGTCAGCTCCTATCGTCCAGTGTCGCTTACTTCGGCAACTGGCAAAACTATGGAGGCCATGGCCTTGCTCCGCCTTGAGTGGATTGCCTCTGCCCTCGACGCTTTTGTGAACACAGTGGTCTCCGGCGACTACGTTCAGCAGCTGACTCTCTCGCGGACGTCGTAGCTAAGCTCGAGCACGCAGCAAGTCGCCAAGAAGCCGGCTATCTCGTACTGCTCGATGTGCAACGCGCATTTGATGGTCTTCCTCACACTACCACCATTCAAGCCCTTCGTGAGCTGCGTGTCACCGGCCGCCTCTTTGACTACATCGCGGCCTTCCTCAGTGACCGTACCCTCAGAGTGCGAGTTGGCGACACGCTCAGTGCCCCTCGCAGCGTGACCTCCGGGTTTCCCCAGGGCAGCGTGATCAGCCCATTTCATTTTAACTTGGCTCTGGCAATACTACCTCACTACATCCCCAAGATTACAGCCCACGAAGTCCGCGTGGCGATCTACGCCGATGACATTGCACTGTTCGCGTGCGGGCCTACGGACCTCGGCTTCCAAGTGCAAGAATCCCTGCAGTCGGCGATCAACGCCGTCGATGAATATCTCGCCAGCAAAAGGCTCCAGCTCTAGGCGTCAAAAACTGAGGCGTTGTTAGTACACCCCAATGCTCATGCGCGCTTCGAAATGCCTTGTCTCACGCTGCGCGGAATCCCCCTCCCGTGGCAGAGAAAAATGCGCTATCTCGGGCTTGACATCGACTGCCGGCTCAACTTTAGCGCCGCTGTCTCCCAGCTCTGCAACAATTCTAAGAAGGTGGCTGGCGCCGCACGCTCCCTGCTCGCCCGTGGTCGTGGTTGTACACCGCAACTTGCGCTTACAATTTACAACTCGGTCGCAACAACGCGAGCACTCTATGCGCTTCCCCTCACTAATGCAAGAGCCACCACCTGGAACGCCATCGACATGGAGCACCGCACCGTAATCCGCCAACTCTACGGGCTTCCTCGCAGTTCGCAAGTGGGAGCCACTCTCACCAAGCGGGAGGCTGGCCGCCCTCACTACTCGCGCGGAAGCAAGCGCTGCACCACATCGAGCGCCTCCAGCGTTCGCCACAGGGCCAGCACATCGTGTACCGCCTCCACACCCTCGAAGGCTCGGGCATGGTCCAGCGTGCCACCGAGTTCAGCGTACTCATCTGCCGCAACTTCTCCGTCTACCGCTCTCGCCACACGGCTCCGCGCTACTCGACGTCACCACCACTGCGCCAGCTGTCAAGTCAAAACGCCGAACAGCCGTATGTGCCATGCAGCAGGAGGCGGCTGCACTTCTCTACGAGCGCCTAGGGCACTAGCTGCTCTTTTACACCAACGGCTCTGTGTCGAGTGATGGCTCCGGTGCTGCGTGCACGGCGCCGGACATTTCCGCTACGCGACAATGCCGCCTTCGGTACGCTCACTCCGATCGCTTCCCCATCGCCCCCTCCGTCACCCCTTTCGACGTGGCCAAGACGACGATCCTGCGCACGCTCCGCGCGCAGCATCCGGACCCGCGCGTTGCGGCAGGTACGCCCCCTCGCCTCTTCCCCCGCGCCGGACTCTCCCGCGAGGACCGTTCGTTCCTCCTTCGCCTGCGTGTCGGCTGCTACATGATGGCCGCCAGACTACATAGGCTGCAGGGAAAGGGCAGCCCCGTGCGCAGCAACTGTGCCGATGTCGAGACGTTCGGGCACCTCTTACTTCACTGTCCTGCTTTCAGTGTGGAGCGCACGGACTTGTGTTCTTCGTATCGGCGTTTGGGACTGCCCTGCGACACGACCATCGCGCTGCTTTTTCCTGTTGCCCACTGGTCTATCGTCAAGAGTGCGCTTGCGGCACTACTTGACTTTTGCAGTTGGACACAACTAAGAGCGCGGCTCTGAGCCCCGCATTCGCTTATGTTTTTTTTTTTGCCGCCTCCTCCTTTCCTCTCTCATCTTTTTCTCCCCACACCCCTTTCCCCGTGCAGTGCTGTGGATGGTGTCCTCCTGTGAGAGACAGTTACAGCACTGCACTTAAATCTTCCATTCTCTCTAAAATCACTTCACACACAGAGAGGTGATCGGCTTCACCGCAATGATAACACAGGGGCTTCGGGTCTGCGATGCGCCATGCGTCGCTATTGCGCGGTGGTCGTGTTTCAGCCTTGAATGGCGTGCGGCGGGGCCTGAAGTCGCCAGTTGCTTGTTCAACGGCGCGCACACCATGAAAGTCCGGGGCGTCGCTCACACCACGAAAAATCAGGGGCAATGAACTTCGCGCTGATCCTGCAGACGACATGCAAGGTTGTGGCTGCCGTACCTCGTGCTGGGGTGTCTCGTTTCGCTCTGGGGCTTGGACTGCCTGCCTGATTTCCTCCCGGACGGCCTCAGCCGGAGTGAGGCGCTGTGCCGATGCTGGAGCCACCTGAAGCTTTTGGAGCTCTTCTCGAACAAGTCTAATGAGCTCCCACAAGGCGTCGGTATTGTGCGAGGGCATAGCGAGAGGGTCACGCGATAGAGTCGACACGTCGTGGTTCGACTGCCGTGTTCGCTGCTGCAGTGCCTTTTTCATTGATAAGGCTTCCAGAGAAACTCTGCAACGGTCTTTGGTGGGTTGCGTATTAGGCCACCGAATAACTCTTGCTTGACACCGCGCATCAAGCTCCTGAGCTTCTTTTCTTCCGGCATGGATGGATCCGCGCGTCGGAAAAGTCGGCACATATCTTCAACAAACATAGCGACGCTTTCGTTGTGCCGCTGTACTCTCGCATCAATTGCAGATTCAGCTCGCTGGCGCATGTGCCGATTAGCTGCCCTCGGAATTCGTCGCATATCGATAGGGCCTCGAGGGCAAAGTAGGCGTTGCATAGCTTGCGCTCTGGAGTCCAGCCATTGTATTCTGCGACACGCTCAAAGTGATCGAGTCAGTCCTCTACATCCTCGAAGGTGTTCCCACGGAAGGACGTAGGGATTCGCGGCTGGTTGAGGACGACCTCGGTGGGCGCGGTCGAGGAAGATGATGGAACCAACGTACTCATCCTTCTGACTTGGTTGGGTAGCAGCTCGGGCTCAGGTGGCGGTCCTTGAAGACGGCGGCTTGTCCGTACGTGCACAGGAATCAGCCCGACCGGACTTCGTACTGGGCTTGTAGACGGTGTTCGATCTGGGAGGGGTAGCATGTACCCAGTACCTCCACTCGAAAAAATGTAACGTAGGTTGGAGACGGAGTGTTACAAAAGAGACGTTTTTCTTTAATGGCGGGCCAGAAAAAGAGCGTACAGCTTACGGACTTCCTCGTCTTTCATGGCACCGACCTTTTCGTGTGCCGTTCTGCGGCGCGGGAGGCCCGCATCTTTGTGACAATATGTGTCACCCCGCTTAGATCATCCATTTCGTGTTCCACAGTGCCCTATAATATCCTGCAGGAACTAATTCATTCCAAAAACATCATTGCAATGGAACCAGCTACCTCGGGATATTGAACTTTCACAAGATTTTGAAGAATTTAAGAAGAAATTACCAACACAATATTGCTTGCCATAGCTTTGGATCCATTTCCTTTTTCCTCGAAATCATGCGCATTCTTACATATATTTTTTTACAGATTTGCAGTGTTCACATTGGTACTAATGGTGGCGTTTTGCACTTTGCATCACTTTTCTTGGTGTGATTTAGCGTTTCTTAGTATTTGTACCATTTTCAACTGACTTCAGGTTCCGGGTTGTAAATTATGTACTTCCATGCATATATATATATATATATATATATATATGTACGCACACACACTTTCAAGTAACTTGTTTGCTGAAAAGGCTATGGACAAGAGCCGATATATATATATATATATATATATATATATATATATATATATATATATATATATATATATATATATATATATATATATATATATATATATATATATTGCGATGAGGTTTATTCTCGTTCACGACGTTGTGGAACGCTAGGCAAAACAAGGCACTGCAAGGGCTGTCCGAAGCACGGGGTCGCTCGAGATCACGGCACGGCCCTTCGTCTTCCTCTTCAGACGGCACATACACAGGGGCGCGTCTGCTTCATTACAATGCCCCGGGAGCTAAGCGTAGCCATCCTGGCGACTCAGGGCGCGGAGAAGATGAGCGGGTCGTAGTACGGTTTCAGGCGGTTGACATGTACTGTCTCTCGCCCACGACGACGCAGGTCTGGTGACACGGTGAGCGGCTCGACGATGTAGTTGACCGGTGAAGTGGCCTCGATTATACGGTATGGACCGTGATAACGCGCCAGGAGTTTGGAAGAAAGGCCAGGAATGTTGGCTGGTATCCAAAGCCACACAAGTGAACCAGGAACGAAGTTGGGCGGTGGTTGATGAGCACGGTCATGTCTTGTCTTTTGACGTTCTTGAGTCTCACTAGTCAGGGCACGTGCCAGCTGACGGCAATCTTCAGCATACTTGGCGACTTCGGAAAGCGGAGTATACTCTGTAGCGTCACGTTGGTACGGCAGTATGGTGTCCAAAGGGCATGATGGCTCACGGCCATACACAAGGAAAAAGGGGGAAAAGCCGGTGGTCGCTTGCGTCGCGGTGTTGTACGCGAACGTAACAAAGGGGAGTACGGTGTCCCAGTTGGAGTGGTCGGATGAAATATACATCCGCAACATGTCGCCAAGTGTGCGATTGAAGCGCTCGGTAAGACCGTTGGTTTGGGGATGGTACGCGCTCGATTTGCGATGAATTATCCTGCAC
Organism: Dermacentor albipictus; assembly: GCF_038994185.2. NCBI lineage: Eukaryota > Metazoa > Arthropoda > Arachnida > Ixodida > Ixodidae > Dermacentor > Dermacentor albipictus. Next base: position 517,042,792 of record NC_091821.1, read on the forward strand.
TCAGCGAGGAGGGCTTGGATGCCCTCCGACAGGAAGACACGGCCCCTATCACTCAGTAATTCTCGGGGAGCACCGTGACACAGGACAAAATTGCGAAGGATGAAAAAACCAACGTCACGGGCGGTCGCTGCTGGCAGTGCTGCAGTCTCAGCGTAGCGAGTAAGGTGATCTACGCCGACAATAATCCACCGATTTCCACGCCCGCTGCATGGAAACGGGCCGTAGAGGTCGATGCCGACGCGGTCGAACGGACGAGACGGGCATGGCAGCGGCTGCAACGGTCCTGTGAAACGCTGTGTAGGTGTTTTGCTTTGTTGGCATGTAGTGCAAGACTGAATGTACTTTTGCACAAAGTTGTACATGCCTCTCCAATAATAGCGCTGACGCAACCTTGTGTAAGTTTTGAGGACGCCGGCATGAGCGCTTAGGGGGTCAGCGTGAAAAGACGCGCAGACGTCAGAGCGCATATGACGAGGTATAGCGAGGAGCCATTTGCGTCCGTCGGGCATGTAGTTTCGGCGATATAGAATGTTGTCCCGCACTGAGAAGTGGGTTGCTTGGCGACGCAGTGCTCGTGTCGAAGGGACATCAGACGGAGCAGCAAGGTAGTCGAGTAACATTGCAAGGGATGGGTCCTTGCGCTGCTCTGTGAGCATGTCAGGGATGGTGAACGGTGACAGGGTGGACGAGGAAGCTGACAACGACGCCAAATCAGGCGTCAGTGGGGAGCGAGAGAGCGCATCAGCGTCGGAGTGCTTGCGACCAGAGCGGTACATGACGCGGATGTCGTACTCTTGCAAGCGAAGCGCCCAACGTCCCAAGCGTCCAGACGGGTCTTTCAAGGAAGAAAGCCAACAAAGGGCATGGTGGTCAGTAACAACGGCGAAAGAACGGCCGTAAAGGTATGGGCGAAACTTGCTTAATGCCCAGATGATCGCTAGACACTCCTTTTCTGTGACGGAGTAATTTAATTCTGCTTTCTTTAGAGTACGGCTCGCATAAGCGACGACGTATTCATCATAGCCAGCTTTCCGTTGCGCTAAGACCGCGCCAAGGCCAACTCCGCTGGCGTCAGTATGGACTTCCGTGGGAGCATCAGGGTCGTAATGGCGAAGAATCGGTGGTGAGGTCAACAAGTGGCGCAATTGCTGAAATGCTGCATCACATTCAGGTGACCATGCTGCTATGCCGTTACTGGCGGAAAGTAAACTTGTCAAAGGCGCCATGATGGATGCGAAATTGCGTACGAAGCGACGAAAATAAGAACATAAGCCAATAAAACTTCGGAGGGTTTTGATAGACGTGGGCCTTGGGAACTCTGCAACAGCGCGGAGCTTGTCTGGATCCGGGAGGACGCCGTCTTTTGAGATAACGTGACCCAATATGGTTAGCTTGCTTGCAGCAAAGCGGCACTTTTTGAGGTTAAGCTGTAGACCGGCAGAGGCGAGACAGGTCAGAATGTCATGCAGGCGAGCGAGGTGCGTCGGAAAATCGGTTGAGAAGACGACGATGTCGTCGAGGTAACATAAACAGGTCTTCCATTTGTGGCCACGAAGGATGGTGTCGATCATACGCTCAAAAGTAGCAGGCGCGTTGCACAACCCGAAGGGCATGACGTTAAATTCGTAGAGGCCATCGGGTGTAACGAATGCGGTTTTCGGACGGTCAGGCTTGGCCATGGGAACTTGCCAGTACCCGGAGCGCAGATCCAAGGAACTGAAGTATTCTGCGCCTTGTAAACAGTCGAGAGCGTCATCGATTCGAGGCAGAGGATAAACGTCTTTCCTCGTTATCTTGTTTAGGCGTCTGTAGTCGACACAAAAGCGAATGGAGCCATCTTTTTTCCTCACCAATACGACAGGTGAAGACCAAGGACTTTGAGAGGGACGGATGACTTTACGTTGGAGCATGTCGTCCACGTGCTCCGTGATGATTCGGCGCTCTTCGGCAGAGACACGATACGGGCGCTGTCGCAAGGGGGAATGGGAACCAGTGTCGATGATGTGAGAAACACCGGTGGCACGGCCCAGTGACGTCTGATGACAGTCGAAAGAAGAGACAAACTTGTGAAGGAGAGCGAGAAGTTGGCGGCGATGAGATGGGGAAAGTGCAGGGTCGATGGCCTTGTCAAAACCCACTGAAGGTGATGAGCCGGAGACCGAAGCGATGGCGTCAAGGTGACGGAGGGAGGCGGCAGGAACATCGAAGTCGTCGACGTGGTCGACCGCTTGAAAGTATCCTACCGTCTCTCCACGCAGTAGGCTGATCGGGTACTGGTAGTAGTTGGTGACCAGCATCACAGTTGAGCCAGAGGTTACAGTAAGCACGGCAAACGGAAGAACAATGCCCTTGCGTTGAGCAAACACATCGGACGGCGTGAACACTACGGTGGCGTCAGATGCGGAATCAGACGACAAGACAACAGCCATCGACGACTCAGGAGGTACGGTTGTGTCGGCATCAACAGTGAGTTTGTCGGCAAAGTGAGGAGAGCTGGTCGGCAGTGATTCACATAGTGGTAAAAGCGACACTTCTGCACGTGAACAGTCAATGACAGCATGATGACGTGACAGGAAATCCCAACCAATGATGAGGTCGTGAGAGCACGATGGTAGCACGAAACACTCGATTATGTACAGAACGTCGTTGATGACGACACGGGCCGTGCATACAGCTGAAGGGTGGATTCGCTGCGCGCTGGCAGTGGCGAGCACCAGGCCAGAGCGAGCTGTAGTCACTTTTCGTAGCTTGCGGCAAAGGCCCTCGTGAATGACGGAAACGGCTGCTCCGGTATCGACTAGTGCCACTGCTGGTACTCCCTCTACAAAAACGGTAATTACATTTTGCGGCGAAGATTGAGGTCTTGAGAAAATCGACGTATTTGCAGTTCTTGCCTCAGGAACTGCAGCAGTCAGTTTCCCTCTTCAGTGGGAACTCGACGACGCAGGGGCGAAATCGAACGCCGACGAGGGGAAGGGGAACGCCGAGTTTCCAACCGGCGATCAGTGTCGAGACGTCGCGGTGATAATGGAGGCGTGGCGGCGTATTGTGGTGCGTAGCGGGGCCTGTCAAAGCTGGTACACGCAGTTGAGGCGCGGCGGCGACAGAAGCGTGCCACATGGCCAGCAATGCCGCAGGCGAAGCAGATAGGCCGGTTGTCTTGAGTGCGCCACGTCTCGGTGGGACGAAAAAAGTGTGGTGACGGTCGGGCAACTTGAAATGAAGCCGGATTCATGGGCGATGGAAAGGAAGCGGTCTGCGCAGGTGGCCGTGCAACCACGGCTGCATAACTGAGCGGCAGCGACGTAGGGTGGTTGGCAAAGTTGGTATGGGCCAGCGGCACACTCATAGGGTTGGGTGGGGGGGTTGTAGGAGCTGCAGGAAGCGCTTCAGATATGTGATTTCGGATGGCTTCCTGCAGCGTTGGAGGCAAAGCTGCCGTAGGTGCGTCACTGTGAGGCAGCAGCGAGAGCTGCCTGGCCACCTCTTCGCGGATAAAATCTTTGATATGCTGCGAGAGGGTCGAGTTGGTGAATTCGGTAGAAACCGCGATGCTGGAGACGGAATCGGCGTGCTGGATGTTCTGGCGGGCGATGGAACGTTGGCGGCGCAGCTCGTCAAAGCTCTGGCAGAGGTTAATGAGGACGGATACGCTAGTTGGGCCTTTGGCCAGCAACATCTGGAATGCGCTGTCCTCGATGCCCTTGAGGATGTGTTTGATCTTGTCATCCTCTGACATGCTGGGATTGACCCGCTTGCACAAATCGAGAACATCCTCGATGTAGCTGGGGAATGTTTCTCCAGGCTGCTGTGCGCGCTGGCGTAGACGCTGTTCAGCGCGTAGCGTACGCACAGCTGGGCGATCAAACACTTCTGCAAACAGAGTCTTAAAGGCGGACCAGCTTGTAAAGTCTGATTCGTGGTTGAAGAACCAAAGTTTGGCTACGTCGGCGAGGTAGAACGGCACGTTGGTCAGCTTAGACTGGTCATCCCATCGGTTATGGGCACTTACACGTTCGTACGATGAGAGCCAGTCTTCCACGTCGTGTTCGGCGGTCCCACTGAAAATGGGTGGGTCGCGCTGACGAGGGACGCCGGCGCAGATGACAGTGGCAGCCGGTGGGGCGGGCAACGAGGTGGCGGGATCAGGCATAGTGCAAGGCGATCTTGTTGGCAGGGTTCGAGTGCGGAGCTCCAGGACGAGGCGAAGGATCTCAGCAACCTCCACCAAATGCGATGAGGTTTATTCTCGTTCACGACGTTGTGGAACGCTAGGCAAAACAAGGCACTGCAAGGGCTGTCTGAAGCACGGGGTCGCTCGAGATCACGGCACGGCCCTTCGTCTTCCTCTTCAGACGGCACATACACAGGGGCGCGTCTGCTTCATTACAATATATATATATATATATATATTGCTACGGGCTAGTATTTCCAATGACGAAGAGCCACGCAGTAAGAAGACGACGACAACGATTGAAAGCTAGCGCGGTATGTTGCCTCTTGGCCAACTGCGGCGTATTGCCTTGTAAATATACTAGTCATAGCTTTTCGTCGGTGTCTTCCTGCGTAACATATCTAGTGGAGGTGGATGTTCCCTGTACCTCGTCACGGAGCTTCGCAGTGGACGGTACGTCGAGCCTTCCTTCATGGCTCCCGGCGACGACAACTCGACTCCGCCGGCTCCGACACCTGCTGGCCACCTCGACGACCTGCATCTTATCTCCCCGCTCCTCGTGATCCTGGCGTAGTGTCGCGAGAAGATGGGGAAGACGTCGAGTACTGGATCAGCCTGTGCGAACACGTCAGCCGCAATAACCGGTGGGACCCTGCTATCATGCTCGCCCACGTAGTCTTTTACCTCGGTTGCACACCTCGAGTTTGGTATCGGACCCACGAAGATGAGCTCACCAGTTGGGATTCGCTTACGCAAAAGCTCGAGACTTGTTCGACAACCCCTAAGGTCACCAACTTGCCGCGCAGAAGGCGCTTTCCGGTCGTGTGCAGAGGTCAACGGAGCCCTACGTGACGTACATTCAGGACGTCTTGGCTCTGTGCCGCAAAGCTGACACACACATGACTGAGTCCGACAAGGTCTCCCACATCCTTAAAGGCATTGCCGATTACGCCTTCAACTTGCTCGTATTTAACAACGTGGCGACGGTCGATGCAGTTATAAAAGTGTGCCGCCGCCTGAAACTCGCTAAAAGCCGACGTATCGACCAACAGTTTGCCCGTCTGCCCAACACCTCAGCGACATCTTCCTGTGCTGACGCTCCTGGTCCCAACAACACTGGCGATGTTACCAGGATTGTCCGGCGTGAGATCGAGGCCGCCTATTCGGCTGCCTTCGACTCCAGCCCCTTTAATGCACCTGCAGTCACTGCTTCCCTGATACAGGCAATTGTCCGCCAGGAGCTCGCCAACATGGGTATTAACACCATCTGCTCGGCCCATCGCCCTGATACCCACCCGGCTTCTTTGATTCCGCCCCGTCCCGCACCTTCTTACCCACCACGTTTCCGCAACCCCTCTGAATGGCGCACTGCAGACGACAAGCCAATTTGTTTTCACTGCCATCTAATTGGGCACATTTCTCGGCACTGTCGCAGTCGCGGGTGTTACCCGAATCAGTCTACACATACTGCTTACTTTCGCCCCCAAAGTGGCCTTTCTTGTCCCTATGCTGGCCGCTCAGATAATGCCGCCACCGATTCTCCTGCGCCGAACCGCCGCTATTCTCGTTCGCCTTCGCCCCAAAGACGACAATCTCGCTCCCCCCAGCCCCGTCGCTCCTATTCGCCGACTCACTTCGGACGCCGCTGGCAGCCGGAAAACTAGACGATGCAGCGCCTCGGGGTGACGCTGCATTGCTCCCTACGCCGCCAAATCCTCTCGTGACGTTGCCCACTCATCCAGGGGCGTAGCCAGGGGGGGGGGGGCTTATGGGGCTTCAGCCCCCCCCCCGAAATTTTTTCGTGCTGTCATGCGCCGCCGACCAAAACAACTCCCGGCACCGGAAATCATGCTCGATTTTGTCTAGAATGTCCTTAATTCACGCTCGAAGACATTTTAGCGCGAACATTGCGAAATCGGGCTGGATTTCGCGGCAACGCCCATGCATAGGGGGTCACATATCGTAACGCAAGGAGCCCCACCGAGCACAAAATTTCAAGGGCGTTTTGATGGCGAGCGGGCTCGTCTCGGCATCTCGCGGAGGCCGCGGAATCTACGGCGCGCTTGGATTTCAAATCTGAAAATTTGTGGGTATAAAGTTCTCATGACATTTTGATGCGAAAGGTGCATTGACATTTCCCAATTCGTGCTTTAGATTTTCAATTCCGGAACTTTGTGGGTTTAATGATGCTGTTGTAAACATTTAACGCCAAAGGTGCATCGACTTTTCTACAGTCGTACATCGGGCCATACAATGAGACAAACCAAATCAACATACTATCAGACAAGTTGACAAAGCACGCAGCGAGGTCTGATGAGACAAAGCGTTGTGGTGGTTCATTTGTGCCGTCAAGTCACAGAAAAGAATATGAAAATTTTTTGTTCACCTGCGCCAAAGCATCCATGTCAACGCACTAAAGCCACAATTGTAACTAAGTTCTTATTTATTTTTCTACCTAGACTTTTATTCGCAAGGATACATTAAGCCTCTTTCTCTTTTTTTTCTTTTTTTTGTTCTCGCAACCCGCGGGCTGCCGATCCAGCCAAAGCGCATGCGTTTTCCTCGTGCTGCATCGACAACCGTGCGGTCCACTTGGATGAGCGTTCGTTTTTCTCTGGCCGACTGCATTTTCGCCTGGCAAAGTTTTGGACGCTTTCAGGCTAGCAGGCGAGAAAAATAAACAATGCATAGTCGCTCGCCGCCAGCACTGCGGGGACTCGACGGATTGCAACGCGTTCGCTTGAGCGCAACCTCTCCGGAAAATTTCGTCTCGCCGGTGTAGGATATCGAGCAGTATGCGTATGGTTTTCTGTGGACCAAGCGTCACACGTTTTCTTCGATATTCCTTCGGTAGCCACACTAGGTGCCCAAAGTAGGCATTCGATTGTAGCCAACATGCTTTCCTTTGCGTTATTATATTTCGCCGTCCCCGGCCCCACAAAAGAAAAAAAGAAAACATTGTTGCGGCGCAGCGAATTGTCTCATGGTGAAAGTTCGATTTTGTTACTTCGTTTGCGGAAAGTAATGGGCCATGGGACGCTTCAGTTGCCGGATACTGTTATAATATTGCGATAGCAGCTATATGAAGACTCCCGGCGTATTCCTGCCGTTGCCCTCATGTTCCGTGTAAATAAAGGCCAAGGGCGATAACATCCTGACCGCGCTCCGCATGCTGTATGTGCGAATGAAAGCGTGGAGGGGAGGGAGTGAGCCGACGATGGTGGCTCAGTTTTGTGTGCGCAAGGGAGAAAAGCGGGGACGAAGCGTGCCGCCTTCCGCCGCGCGCGATACATTTTGGGAGCGGAGGGAGGGGGGGGGGGTGCTGTGATCTATGAATCTGTGGTTGCGCAACATGTTTATTTGCCTTGTTGGACGCATTATATATAGTGACTTTTTCTTAGGTGCGTAGATTTATTGGATAGTTATACGTATATTTAAATATCTTGTTGCGAGGTCTTGTGTGTATGCGCAGTGAACTTTGTTTCCAGTGACAATGTGTTGCCCTTTATCAAGCTTATCTTCACATTTGTATATTCCATTGTATCTTCGCATTTCTAATGTACGAAGGCGATTCAAATGAAAGTGAAACAACCCGCCCCGCAAAATATGGTTCGGTTCATTATTTTCGAGGCATGCGCGTAGCACATACGCATCTCCTTTACAAGGGACATGCAGAGGTGAGGTTAAATGTTCTTTAATGCTCTGATACACTGGGTTGAACATGGTTGCGTGACATAACGGACACTCCAAAAGTTGAACAGCTTGGTGTCGTGAGGTTTTTGACAAATGAAGATGTTTCTCAAAAAGAAATTATTCGCCGTATGGCTGCCGTATGCGTTGAACATTTCATTTCATTGGCCACTGCGAAGCGTTATAGCAAACTGTTCAAAGAAGGACATGAAAGTTACAAAGACGATCCATGGCCGGGCCAAAGCCACCATGCAATCACCCCCAACACAATTGAAAAGGCCGTGGGATCGAATCCCGATCACGGCGGCTGCGTTTCGATGGAGGCGAAATGCGAAAACACCCGTGTACTGAGATTTAAGTGCACGTCAAAAAACCCCAGGTGGTAGAAATTTCCGGAGTCTCCACTACAGCATGCCTCATAATCAGAAAGTGGTTTTGGCTCGTAAAACCCCATAATGTATATTTTTTTAAACAAATGCAAAGGCTGAATAGACAGGAACGGAGGATAAGCATCGATGAAGTGGCAGGGCGTGTGAACATAACTCACGGCTCGGGTAACACCCTAATTCATGAACATTTCGCTTATCGGCTCTTGGGTGCGCAATGAATGCCCAAGATTTTGAACCATCGCCAGGTGCTTGGCGCTGCCTTGACTCATCTAATCTGTTATCACGATGAGGGTGACGACTTTTTGCCTTCAATTGTGATCGGGGCTGACTCATGGTGCCTTCTACTACTAGCCTGAAGCAGTACGGCAAAGCTTAGAGTGGAAACATTTGAATTCATCACTCCCAAGGAAAACAAAAGCCGCCATTTCTGCGGTAGTGTTGACTTCTTTTTATGTCGTCAGGGGCCATTATTGATCGAATTTTCTAAACCTTGAGAGACTCTAAATCGTTTCAAATATTGTGAAAGGTCGGATCGGCTGCGTGTCGCACTCAAGTACAAATGACGTGGAAAATTGAGCATTGGGAACATCTTGCTTCACGACATTGCCCGTCCCCACGTCGCTGATGTGGTTAATACAAAACTGGCAAAGTTCAAGTGGGAAACGCTGCAACATCCGTCATGCAGCCCAGACCTGTTACCTTGCGTCTTCCACATTTTGTAAAATTTGAAAAAATTGCTCAAGGGAACTAGATTCGTGTCCGAAGATGACGTGTAGTAATTTACAAATTTTTTAGGCATCAACTCAAGAAGTTTTATGAGACGGGAATTACGCGACTCGTTAGTAGGACAAGTCTCTAAATACTCATGGTGACTACTTTTAAACAAAGTACCCTGTTTGTTATATATTCGCATTGGCTCACTTTCATTTGACTCGCCGTCGTATATCTTGCAGAATTCCTGCTTTTTATATGTGCTCTCTGTTGCACAGCTGCTCCTGCGCAATACATTCTAACAAAGGACAGCGTCATTGAGATTTTCCCCTGGTCGTTGCATATGTACGAAAATGTAAACAAGGTTGTTGAATGACATATATATATATATATATATATATATATATATATATATATATATATATATATATATATATATATATATATATATATATATATATATATATATATATATATATATATATATATTGATCCCTCGACTATGAGGAGGAGGCCGAGCTGCAAAGTGAGCCCCCCACGAACGAAATTTCTGGCTACGCCACTGCACTCATCTGAACCTTCTTGACGTGCAAGTCGACGGTGTTTCTGTATCTGCTCTCATAGACACTGGGGCGCATTTGTCGGTAATGAGCGCTGACCTTCGTCACCGGCTGAGGAAAATAATCAAGCCCGCCATGACGCCTGTTGTCCGTGTCGCCGATGGCGGAACAGTCCCTGTATTTGGTATGTGTGCCGCCCGCGTCTCCTTCGCCGATCGCTCCACTACCGTGCTATTCACAGTCATCGCTCACTGTCTCCACGACATCATCCTCGGCTTAGACTTCTTCTACGCACATTCTGCTCTCATCGATTGCTCTGCCAGTACTATCCGCCTCGACCTGCCTGTTCTGGATCCCGCTGAACAACACCCTACTCGCCTTAGTTCCGTCGACTTCGTTCGCTTGCCACCTTGGGCACTGATTTACGTTGACTTCGTGTCATCCCCACCAGTCCCCGACGGTCACTACATCGCGGCTCCTATGCAATACGTCCTCCTTACACACGGGATCACAGTACCTCATACAGTTTTATCTATTACGGCGAATTGCGTCTGCCTGCCAGTGGTCAATTTTTGCTTGGCAACACAAGTACTGCCACGCGGGATGTCTCTGGCCCAACTTTGCTCATTTGAGGATCACTCTGTAGCTTCGATTTCAGTAGACGACAATTCAGCCGATCCTCCTCTACCATCGCAGTCGGCAACTTATACCATCGCCAACTTACAGAGAATGATTGCACCCGACTGGCCGTCCGAGCACGCTCGTGCGCTCTACCACGTTCTGATTTCCTACCAAGATATTTTTGACTTTAACGATCGTGTTTTGGCCCAAACAACAGCTGTTGAACATCGCATTAATACCGGCGATGCCCCTCCTATTCATCGCTGCCCGTATCGAGTATCACCGGCTGAGCGTCAAGTTATTCACACCGAAGTTCGCAAAATGCTTGCCGAGAACATTATTGAACCGCCATGTAGTCCATGGGCGTCACCTGTCATGCTGTTAAAAAAGAAGGATGGCTCATTGCGCTTTTGCATGGATTATCGGCACCTTAACAGGGTTACCAAAAAGGACGTGTATCCCCTACCTCGGATTGATGACGCCCTTGACTGCCTCCACGGTGCTCGCTATTTCTCCTCTATTGACCTTCGCTCCGGCTATTGGCAGATTGCCGTGGACGATCTCGACCGCGCGAAGACTGCGTTTGTAACACCCGACGGTCTTTATCAATTCAAGGTGATGCCGTTCGGCCTATGTAACGCTCCTGCCACTTTTGAACGCATGATGGACTCCCTTCTTCACGGTTTCAAATGGTCCACATGCATGTGCCACTTCGACGACGTTATAGTATTCTCCGCAACATTCGCTACGCACCTCGATCACCTCTCAGGAGTCCTGGACATTTTTCGGCGAGCCGGTCTGCAACTCAACGCATCGAAGTGCCAATTCGGCCGTCGCCAGATGACCGTCCTTCGACATCTCGTTGACGCGAACGGGGTGCAACCGGACCCAGGCAAGATCCATGCTGTTACGCACTTCCCTGTTCCAAAGTTTGTCAAGGAGGTGCGCAGCTTCATCAGCCTTTACTCGTACTTCCGCCGTTTCGTGAAAAATTTCGCGGCCATAGCACAACCACTAACCGAGCTTTTGAAAAAAGACGCCCCTTTCCAGTGGGGCGATAACGAGGCCTCTGCATTCTCGCTTCTAATCGACCTTCTCACAACGCCTCCCGTTCTGGCCCATTTCGATTCTTTTGCGCCTACCGAAGTCCGTACTGATGCCAGCGGTCACGGAATTGGCACAGTACTGGCACAACGCCAGCCTGGCCACGACCGTGTTGTCCCTTACGCCAGCAGGCTCCTCTCGCCCGAGGAGCGCAACTATTCCATCACGGAGCGTGAGTGTCCGGTCCTAGTTTGGGTGGTTGCGAAGTTCCGCCCATACTTATATGGCCGACCCTTTTCCGTTTTCACAGACCATCACACGCTTTGCTGCTTATGCTCATTGAAAGACCCTACATGACGACTTGGTCGCTGGGACTTACGCCTCCAAGAATATTCGTTCTCTGTCACTTACAAATGTGGCCGACTACACAAGGACGCTGACTGCCTGTCTCGCTACCCGGTAGACGAGCCTGACGACGCCGACAGTAGTACCGCCAACGGCATTTTCTCGTGTGTCTGCCTTCGCTAACATCGCCGATGCGCAGTACCGAGACCTATCGCTGCGAATACTCATCGAGCGTCTGCGCTCTACACCTGCCGACTCATCCGTTCGCCGATATGACCTCCAGGGCGGCATTCTGTATCGAAGGAACTTCCTCCCTGATGGCCCTGATCTTCTTCTTCTCGTGCCAAAACATCTACGGCAGACGGTGCTCTTTGAGATGGATGACGCACCCACTGCAGGACATCTTGAGGTAACTCGCACGTACGACCGCGTCCGCCACCGCTTCCATTGGCCTGGTCTCGCTCGCTCCGTCCGACGCTATGTTGCTGCCTGTGATCCCTGCCAGCGTCGAAAAACACCTCAGGTGCTACCTTCCGGTCATCTGCAGCCGATCACCGTCCCTGTGGAACCGTTCTTTCATGTTGGATTAGACCTTCTTGGTCCCTTTCCCACGTCATCCTCTGGGAACAAGTGGGTAGCCGTCGCAACTGATTACGCCACCCGATACGCTATCACGCGGGCTCTCCCTTCCAGTTGCGCCACTGACGTCGCGGACTTTCTCTTGCGTGACATTATCTTAGTGCATGGCGCCCCACGACAGCTGCTTACTGACCGTGGTCGTAACTTCCTCTCGAAATTTGTCGCCGACATTGTGCGTTCCAGCTCTATTCAACACAAGCTGACTACCTCATACCATCCTCAAACCAATGGCCTTACAGAACGGTTAAACCGTACTCTTACCGACATTCTCTCCAAGTACGTTTCGAAGGACCACCACGACTGGGACGTTGCCCTTCCTTACGTCACATTTGCTTTTAATTCTTCCCGGCACGACACCGCCGGATTTTCTCCATTTTATCTACTCTACGGTCGCGAACCGACCTTGCCCCTTGACACGGTACTTCCTCCTGCTGCGGCCTCAATAACCGAGTATGCGTGCGACGCCATCGCCCTCGCCGACCATGCACGCCAGCTTGCCCGTGCTCGACTGACGGACTCGCAAACCACGCAGCAGCTTCAGTACAACGCCCGCCACCGTGACGTACAGTTTTCGCATGGTGCACTTGTGCTCCTGTTGTCGCCCTTTCGTCACGTCGGACTTTCAGAAAAGCTCCTTTCGCTATACACAGGGCCCTACCGCGTGCTGCGCCAGGTGACGCCTGTGACGTACGAAATTGCTCCCGTGAGCTCAACCTCGTCATCTACTCTGGCACCTAGCGTTGTCGTGCACGTCAGTAGGCTCAAGGCCTACTACACTGCTTCCGAGTCCGGCCTTTAGTCGCTCCGTGACGGCGCTTTTGCCGCCGGGGGTAGCGCTACAGGATAGTATTTCCAATGACGAAGAGCCGAGCAGTAGGAAGACGATGACGATGATTGAAAGCAAGCGCGGGCTGTTGCCTCCTGGCCAACTGCGGCGTATGGCCTTGTAAATACACTTGTAAATAGCTTTTCGTCGGTGTCTTCCTACGTAAAAGTATCTATCTATCTATATATATATATATATATATATATATATATATATATATATATATATATATATATATATATATATATATAATTGCGTTGTGTCTTTTCGGAACGGATTTTTTCAAATGTGGGTACCACTCCCCTCAATAATGCCCTGTGGGCCATGAGGGTATCTGTAATAAATAAATAAATAAATCGTCACTGGTATGGATGAGATAATTCAAGTGGCTGAAGAGTTCTATAGAGATTTTTACAATACCAGTGGCACGCTCGACGACAATCGGACAGAATAGTCTAGAGGAATTTGAAATCCCACCACTAACGCCGGCAAAAGTAAAGGAAAGCCTTGGGAGCTATGCAAAGGGGGAAGACAGCTGGGGAGGATCACGTAACGGCAGATTTGTTGAAGGGTGGTGGGCAGATTGTTGTATAAAAACTCGCCATGCTGTATACGCAATGCCTCATGACTTCGAGCGCACCGGAATCTCAGAAGAACGCTAACATAATCCTAATCCATAAGAAAGGCGATGCCAAAGACTTGAAAAAATTATAGTCCGATCAGCTTACTATTCGTTGCCTACAAAGTATTTACTAAGGTAATCGCAAAAAGAATCAGGAACATATTACGCTTCTGTCAAACAAAGGATTAGGCATGATTCCGTAAAGCATACTCAACAATAGACCATATTCACATAATCCATCAGGTGATAGAGAAATCTGCGGAAGATAACCGGCCCTTACATATAGCTTTCATTGATTACGAGAAAGCGCTTGATTCAGTCGATACCTCAGCATTCAAGGAAGCATTATGGAATCAGGGTGTAGACGAGCCGTATGTGAAAATACTGAAAGATATCTACAGCGGCTCCACAGCTACCATAGTCCTTCATAAAGAAAGCAACAAAATCCCAATAAAGAAAGGCGTCAGACAGGGAGACACGATCTCTCCAATGCTATTGACAGCATGTTTACAAGAAGTATTCAGAAACATGGATTATGAAGAATTGGGGATAAGAGTTATTAGAGAATACCTTAGTAACTTGCGATTCGCTGCTGATATTGCCTTGCTTTGTAACTCAGAGGACCATTTCCAATGCATGCTCACTGACCTGGAGAGGGAAAGCAGAAGGGTGGGTCTAAAAATTATTCTACAGAAAACTCAAGTACTGTTTAAGAGTCTCGCAAGAGAACAGCAGTTTACGATAGGTAGTGAGGCAGTGGAAATAGTAAGGGAATACATCTACTTAAGACAGGTAGTGACCGGGCATCTGGATCATGAGAATGAAATAATCAGAAGAACAAGAATGAGCTGGGGTGCGTTTGGCAGGCATTCTCAGATCATGAACAGCCGGTTCCCATTATCCCTCAAGAGAAAAGTGTATTACAGCTGTGTCTCACCAATACTCACGTACGGGGCAGAAACCTGGAGGCTTATGAAAAAGTCCTACTTAAATTGAGGACGACGCAACTAACTATATAAAGATGAATGATGGGTGTAACCTTAAGGGATAAGAACAGATTGGGTGAGGGAACAAACGCGAGTTAATGACATCTTAGTTGAAATCAAGAAAAATAATTGGGCAGGTAGGACATTTAATGAGGAGGGAAGATAACCGATGGTCATTAAAGGTTAGGGACTGGATTCCAAAAGAAGGGAAGCGTAGCAGGGGCCGGCAGAAGGTTAGGTGGGCCGATGAGATTAAGAAGTGTGCAGGAACAACATGACCACAGTTAGTATACGACAGGGGTTGTTGGAGAAGTATGGGAGTGGCCTGCTGTGCAGTGGGCGTATCCAGGCTGCTGCTGCCGCTGCTGATGATGATGACGATGACCACGATTATGATTATGATAATGATGATGAGGATGATGAAAGAAGGCAGATAGGCGAAACCCCTTCAGCAATGCTGTCAGCTTCAAAGGCCCACTTTGCACACCCTGAATGCTTCCTTCTTAGACTTTGCTGCGTCCAAGCATTCTACTGTTCAGAAGTTCTCATTGAGTGTACATTGAAACCTCCCTTGCTAGTTGGTCTGGAGACTCGCGGTGCTCATGAAGCGACACCATGAGACAAGCAAGGTGACTGGTGCCTCCAAGCTTTTGTTCGTTTAGCATACTTTTCTGTTAGTTAGTAATAACCATGAGACAAGAAACCAACAAGCTCAAGTTTGGCACTTGCGTGGTTACTGTGGTGGATCCATTATAGAAAGCACATAAACAGAAAACTCAAAGGAAAGGATAAAGCACCCTTTAACACTTAGTATTGATGCAGCCAAGCCCCTCCTTTTATTTTGTCTGGTCGTGCTGTATTCTTTTAGTATAGATAGGCATGAACTTCTCCTGTGCACAGCTTACTGCAGAGAGTATAGGTGATGTTCTTAATCAGTGTCCGACTTTTATATACACTATGCGCTGGCTCAAATAGGCTCGAAACACTGCAGTGGAAGCTTCTAGAAGAAAAGGTGCCTGGAAGGAAAAGAAAGAGCTGTGCTGCAACTATCTTGGTAAAATCTTTTCCCTTAATAAAAATTGTGCTTCCGTATCAACTTCAGCCCTCCAGTTTAGAGTAAAGCACCGATTCTCAAAGAGCATGTGCAGTCCAGCCAGCAGCATGGGCATGAATCTACATTGTGCTCCTGGCTTGAAGGTGAATAACGCGTTTCATAATGGTGAATGTGCTTTAGTAAGCTTCCCTGCAATATGGATTTGCAATGCAAAAGGAATTGTCAATGAAGCTTACTACGAGCATAGATGCACTTGCAAATTATATCACAATTGGAAATAATGAGCGCAGTGTAACGCTATGTACCCTTTCCACTCTTAGTATGATTTACTGCACGATGTTTATTTCCACCCCATATTGCGGTGTAGCAAGCTACAAAAGAAAAAACGTAGCAAAATTTGGCTTTTTTTTAGATTACCTTCTTCGCAATACAGCAATGAATCGCGGTGAAGCCTAACCAATGTACGGCGGTGAAGCATACTAAACGTGGAAAGAGGCAACTGTCACT